>NW_027508755.1:4780000-5380000 GCF_051911475.1 Siphateles boraxobius
TATTATTGATTTTGCTATAATAATATTTGTTACATTTGTCAGATGAAGTCTGATCACTGAAACATTCGCTACTAAGATTATTCTATAAACGGCTCTTTTCATCTTCATCACTTCGTCTCTTCTGTCTTTCTCAGTCAAACTCTCAGGCTGAATAATAATATTAATAATAATAATAATAATAACTCTCAGGCTGAATAATAATATTAATAATAATAATAATAATAACTCTCAGGCTGAATAATAATAATAATAATAATTCTCAGAATGAATGAAGACTCGTTTCTTCAGGCAGGGATTCTGCGTCCGGGTGCGTATTTTGAGCATTTTCTAGACAGAACATTCTGATTGTTGCACTCGCATCTCTCACAAGAGCGCCGCATGTTTAGAAATCCATGTAAAGTTAAAAGAAGTTCAACTTTTAGAAAATATGACTAGACTTTGTGGAGATTTTTTTCATTCCACTGCATCTCATATGTTTTTTAATGGAGTCTGTGTGATCTTCAGCTCTTTCTATTAAGCGCTGCATAAATACATGATGCTGTTTGGTTCATAATTGTTTATGCAATTTACGAAATTATATTTAATTTATAAATGTTACTTTAAACGTTATACACTTTTTTTATAGACAGTCGTGTTATTTTATAACTTTGAACAATTGGATGCAGTACATTAATATTTTGCTCATTGCGCTCTCTTGTGGCCTCAGGAGACAAGGTTATTATAGTTCTGAACTTTTCATTACTTTTTATTTTTTATTTCGTTTTGACTTTTTGTTTTCAAATTCAGTTTAGTTTTAATTAGTTTATAAAGTGGGTTTGCTAGTTTAGTTTTTTTTTTTGAAAATGCGTAGATTTAGTTTAGTTTTTTTAGTCTTTTTTTTTTTGTAATTTGGGTTATTTGTCAGGGGCAAGATTTAAAAAGGTCCGAAAAAAGTATTGTGTAATAATAATTCAACAAAATATCATACAATTTTAGAAATATGTATTCAACAATAACAACGGTAGCTACATAAAATGTAGATGTGGGCACAAATATGTAAACAGTCTACACAAGACTCCGCAGTAAGTGCAAAATGTGTAAGTGACGTGTCGCAGGAAAAAGCTAAATAGCCAACAGACTAAAGAAGACACACATGAACAGCATGTACCAACACATTTATGAGCCTCACAAGACATCGCTGTCAGAGTGTCAGGGAGCCCAATCTCTTTACCTCTACAAAATTCACACCCTATACAAATCCCACAGCTGTACAATTCTCACACCTATACTAAATTTACCCTATACAATACTCATTTGGATTGAAGCAGCAAACATTCAGTGTAAGAGTAAAAAAAATGACATAACATTATTTAGCTAATATTTGAATCACAGCTTATATCGTGTTTTGACCATGGTTTTGACATCGACAACCCAACTGCATTTTACCTCAAACTTTCTAGAGAAGCCGCAATCGCTTCTCGGGTCGACATCAACACTGAAAAAATTGTAATCAGAATTTAAAATATTTGTTATACCACTTTTTAATGTGTGATTGTGTAAAGATGCCAGCCTTTCGCGAACTTGATGTCAACGAACAGTCGTTTTCATGGAGACGCGGTGTGGAGAGGGGCTGTCTGTGTGTGTGTGTGTGTGTGTGTGTGTGTGCGCGCGCGCACGCGCGTGTATACGTGAGAGAGACGCGTATGGCGGCAAATCAATGCCAATAATTATGGCGCTCGAAATGTTCCATTCGGCGACGAGACTGACAAGCACGACAGATAACACACGTGTATACGTGCGTGTACGTCTCCATTTGTTTTATATGGAGACGTACACGCAAATATCACGTCACGTAGACACGTCAATAACGTGTAGCTGTTGATCTATGCAGACGTCACGGCGGCGTCACGTTAGAAGTTAACGTGTGGATTACGTCTTAACGTCTGCACGTCTGCCCATCTGCACGTCTGCAACGATCTAAGTTTACAAACGTGACTACGTGCGTCTGCCATATGTCTGGAGATATCTATTTTTCCTGATAGATCTTTTTCCTCATAGTAATGTCAATAGAACAGTGCTTGCCGCCATCTACTGGCGGTTTTATATATTTATATTTAGTAGTTTCATATTTGTTTGGCCGTGCTCCTTTCATTTCGGCTTTTACAACACGGTTTAAATGAGCTTGCTAGAAGTTAGAACGATTTTTTATAACGTAGAAATTCAGAATATAATTCCATCCACTGCCACTCTACTATATATATATTTTTGTATTATTATTAAATAGCCTATTCCCATGCATGCTCGTGCATAATTGATACAAAACGAAATTCACTTTAAAGAAAGTCTTTCACAAAATGAAGTGGTCAAAATCATGTCTGACCCACTTCATGTCTCCCGTCATATTTCGGATCCTATGATGTTGCTCTTACTCATGCTGTTCACTGTTTATAATCAACATAAATGAAATAAAATAACAAAAGCCTATTATAATATTTAAACATATGTGAAACTGGCAAAGTGCGGATATTGAGCGGACAGTCACGGTGAAAAGTAACTTGAAACTTGTTTTTAAATGGGAAGCGCGTCTTGGTTCACCCTCCGCCTGTCAGAAAATTAATAGGCTATATGCTTTATTACACAAAACGAAACGTTGAAACATTATTATATTTATAAATGACTATATGCTACAGATTGGGGCTGCACGATATTGAAGAAAAATGCGAAATATTATCTTTAAAATAGGCTATATTTAAAATTATATAGCCTAACCCATATAGGCCTACGTGTTTCACAATCTTTTTGTGACAAGAAAACATCGCTACAACTTCTATAAAGTGAACATCAGAGTGTTTTATAATAAGAAGCACTATTTTAACATCAATGTAAACCACGGGGTTTGTTCAGGTTATCCTACATTAGGGATATTTAACAACAGAAACTGAAATCAAATGTAAAAAACAAAAAAAACAAAAAAAAACACACATTAGTTTTCACTGTATTAATTAAATATAGGCCTATATTGATTATTATTAAAGCTACAAAAGTTATTCAGCCAAGAGCAGTGAGTGGTTTTCTCTTGTCTTTTGCTCATGACCAGTTGCAAGCCGTTGCGATATGCATATTGCGAAATACATTTGCGATATTTCGATAATTTCGATATATTGTGCAGCCCTTCTACATATGGAGGCTTCATATTTTATTGCTATTTGGTATGTATTGTTTTTATCATTGTGTTGTTGGAGGAATTGAAACGTTTTTGTTACTCATTTTTATGAAGTAGGCAATAGGCTATGTAGCAGGCTATGCAAAAGGATTGTGGTCTAGTTTGTATGATGGACTATCTAGCTACTTCAGTAATAATACGGGATCTTATTGTTTTGGTGAGAAGTCTGTTTCTCAGATCATAATTAAAAAAATGCTTGCCCCCATATGAAAACGAAATGAGTACAACATAGTCCTAACAACGATAGAAAACCAGAACCCTTAAGACGGATCGCCATTCAGATCTACAATCTACTACGTCTTTCCATCTACTTCATAAGATGGGCTGAACTTTGAGGAAAAGGCTGGGGCTGATTATAATATTATACAAAACGACGCTTTTTACGCTGTCTTTGTCAGACAGAAGCGCCGCAGATTACGGCGCACTATGGATGGCCTGCGCCGCAGAAAAATGCTGAAATGGAGATAGCTCCAGACGGGCAGACGTTAAGACGTTAAGACGTGCAGACGTTATCCACACGCACGTTATCACGTCTTTAAGCTTGGTTAGGAATCAAATGACACAAAGCGAGCGCCATACACGCGAGGAAACGGGAACTCGCGAGCTCATTCATACTCTGCGCGTGCGCGCGCTCATGACATCTCCTCTGCACGTAATACAAGTCCTCGCGCGCGCGCACATGATCATTCCACACGCTCTCGCGCTTGATCTGCTCTCGCCTGCTGCTTTTGCTCGCTCGAACAATTTTAGGCCGTTTCTCAATATGCGTTCTTGTCTGTACTTGTGTTCTTGTGGACTTGTGAAACGTCATCAGTCGCTGCCCAAGTACTGTCTCAATACACAAGTTTGCATTTTGGCAAGAACGGTTAAAAATCCCGGAAGTGTTCTTGACACGCCCATTTTACCGAGGATGCATCGGTTGGTAACTTGTGTGAACTTGACGGCAGAAATATCCCAGCATTCATTTCGGCATTCAAGGAAGGAGCGGGGAGCAGAAAGGCAGAACAACAGTAGGTCGTTTTTCTACAATTTCCTATGCTATTTCATCACTAAATCCACTTCTCTTGGTTTTGAGAAACGGCCTTATTTTTGACAGTCGAGGGGCGGGACTTCCTGTTTTTAGTAACCTCAAATGTCATTGGTTACTTCCCATTTTCCGGAAGTCAGTTGTGATTGGACGCCTGTCCAATGACTCGTAGGCTAATTCACTTTATTTGAGACATCACTTAATTTGTTTTTTATTGTGGTTTATTAATGTGTAATGTGATTTAATGCATTGTTAATGTAGAATATATTCTTACCAGATACTTTATTAACAGAAAGTTTTACTAGTGATTGCATTGTGTTGTTAAGAGATATTTACAGACTGTAACAACGCATTTCCATGGTTATTAGCATTGTAAATCTACCAAAATTCGTATGCATTTTTACATAATATAAATGGTTCATTATATTTTATATTAAATGTAAAAGGGGTTCTGGCTTCGTACGTTAAGATACAGTACACAGCATTAATTATAGCTTACATATGCCTTTTCAGAATTTGCTACCGAATACAGATGAACAATATTAAACCCAGCAAATTATTAAACCCATCTTAAACCCAGCAAAGTAGCTATTACAACATTATATAGTCATCTACCTTTTTGTAAGCTACATTGTATTTGCCTCATTACCATGAAAAGAAAGAGACAGAAAAGAGATACGCTAGATCAGTGAACGTACATTAATATACTGACGAAATTAGCAGGGTTTGGGATTAATTAAAATCATGTCGGTTTAAGAGCACGACATACCTTTAAAATGTTATTAGTTTTATTATAAAACTAATACAATTTTATTACATACTGAATTGGTCGATGTGTCTCGGGAGTCTTCTTTATTATGTTGGCTTGAGAAAGCCAGCATATATTCAAACATCATTAGTATTTATTATTATGGTGAGAAATAGACTCCGCCTAGAACTTTAATGCTTCACCAAACTTGGCTCAGACCTTCAGACTGGTTAGACTCGCTTATATCTTTTCTAACTGGTCAGACTTACTTTCCCAAAAAATCCCATTGATTTGCGTAATCTGAGCAATGAAGGCCGCAATACTTAACGCTGTCCACTAGAGGGGGGGACAGGTTAATACATCTTTTCTACTCTCTTTCCCTGTTTGCATCAGTTTAAATGACAAATACATGCATGGATTTCATTCATAAATAGGCCATATCTGTGTATGAGAACAAGCTTTACTCTGCAGAACATGATCCTCCAGGGTCAGGACTAAGTGTTAAATCTATAAATGAATGTGTAAAATTGGGTGTCTGCATGCAAGTCACTAAGAGTTTTGGGTGTCTGCATGTGCTTGAAGTCACTAAGAGTTTTGTGTAAAACATTCTTTTTTTTTCTCCACTTCCTGCAGTAACATTTGTTCAGTTAGTAAGGTTCAAGCATGTGATAAAGACAGAAATGTGATAAAGACATCTTCAAAAACACAGTGCCGTTTTGTTTGCATGTGTTGTGAGAACAACGTAATAAGAGAAAGTATGAGGCAAGCACACAGCATAAATGATTACAACCCATCTGAACATAACATAGCCTATCTTAAAAAAATAAAAGGCATTCATGCTGCCAGAACCCCTTTTACATTTAATAGACAATATAATAAACCACTCAAAAATGACATAATAGTAATACACAGGATGAAAACAAAAAGCTTACACAACAACTCTTTCTTATTGATATAAACAATTAATTTATCTTTCATTCAAAGCCCTTGTTATATTTACAACTATTTAATGGACATTTTTTACTTTTTACATTCTGAGGTTCTCAGATCCAATTTAATTTTGTTTGGATAAACGTAAATAGCTGTTGGGGGTATAGTGGTAATGTAGTGGTGAACAACAGCAAATATGACTTTGCATTCACATTTTTCTCCAATTTCTTTTAGATATTTTAGATAGTGTTATAAATACAAAATGTAAAAATACATATTAAATTTTGGTAGATTTACAATGCTAATAACCATGGAAATGCGTTGTTACAGTCTGTAAATATCTCTTAACAACACAATGCAATCACTAGTAAGACTTTCTGTTAATAAAGTATCTGGTAAGAATATATTCTACATTAACAATGCATTAAATCACATTACACATTAATAAACCACAATAAAAAACAAATTAAGTGATGTCTCAAGTCAAGTGAATTAGCCTACGAGTCATTGGACAGGCGTCCAATCACAACTGACTTCCGGAAAATGGGAAGTAACCAATGACATTTGAGGTTATTAAAACAGGAAGTCCCGCCCCTCGACTGTCAAAAATAAAATTGTTAGAGCGAGCAAAAGCAGCAGGCGAGAGCAGATCAAGCGCGAGAGCCTGTGGAATGATCATGTGCGCGCGCGCGAGGACTTGTATTACGTGCAGAGGAGATGTCATGAGCGCGCGCACGCGCAGAGTATGTATGAGCTCGCGAGTTCCCGTTTCCTCGCGTGTAGATCTGTTATTCTCTCGCGAAAGTCATGTACCGCGCGCGCCAACATCAGTTGTGCGTTCGGTTTTTATTGGCATTGATTTGCCGCCATAGACGCGTGAGTGACAGAGAGAGAGCATCTCGAAAGCCAAACGGTTCAGAATTCGCGAATTCGCCAAGCGTTAAGATAACGCCACTCGCCGATATATGTTAAGTTGACGCCATACGCCACTCAAAATGCAGATTTGTGAGCTCATCTACATGGCCCTTCCTATTCTGAGTTTGAGGACTCTACGGCAAGTCGGAGAAGACAATCCTGTTTGGAAGCGCACGAAAATGGCAAGGAGAGGATTTGTTTTGCGGTGTAAACACACTGTAAATGACCCAGATAGCATGTAGTAATCAGCCCGAGCTCGGCTGCTCCGCGGTGCCTGCGGCTCAGACTCAGCATCGGCGTTTGTTGATCGGGCCGAGTGTCGCCTGCAGCTCACTCTGGCACATGCATTTTTGTTACGGCTGTAATGCACTGGGCCGATTCATGTTCACCGTATCTGGCTGTAGAGATCTGGGCCACTTCTGGAAATGACTCGGCTTAAGTTCAAAAAAGGATGGTTTTAATGAAGCAATAATTAACATACACATTATTTTAAAATTCATATCCTGAACGTATACATGATAATATGCTATCTACTCGTCGAATATCGTGAACTTGTCCAAAACAAAATCTGCAGTAAAACTTAAATTAAACTATAATAATAATAATATAGTGTCGTTTTGAACAGCATTCTTTAATATTTATAACCATAGCAAAACGATTTTTTTGTAATGAAACATGCAGATCATTATTTACATGTAGCCTATTTTAAAAATGTATGCGCGCGCATTTGGCATGACATCATCCCTCGCACAGCAGTGGGAGGGGTCTCATTGTACCATGGTGATCACCATGTTTTTGTAGTTTGGACAACAACAAAAAACAATGGATTATTTGGCAAGACATACGAAAACGGGACCATCTAAGTAAAAAATGGTAAGCATTGATGCGCTTTTATTTTCTAGTATTTCATGTAGTCCCTCGAAGGGACTAAGTTAACAGCACGCGTGAGACTGCATAGCGACCCAAATACAGCTGCTAGCGCAACTTGCATAGAAATTCTCCTACCGCCTAAATCGCCTAATTAGTTATAGCAGTGCTCATTAATACCATACAAACAGTAGGCCACAGTTCTTTTAAAATTGTTCCAATCCAATGGCCATATATGCAGATAATGTTGTCACTGATTGTTTTTTTTATTTTTAAAGTAACTGGGTAGCCTAAATGCCATATTCAAATGGCCTAGCCATTTAGCTGAGCTCGAACAATGCACGGCACATTTCAAATCTTGCAATCTGAATGACGTATTTCCGTAGCCTATACTGATTGGACGATAAATGTGTAACGTGCACGCTAAGAGATTTAGTTTCACAAAAGTTTGACAACATTTCGACGTTGGATTTTAATTGCAAAGGTACGATTTTTACTACTCGATGCTGTTGGACTTGGACTCTTATTTTAAAACATTCACAATGTTAAATTATAACCGTGATTAGTAGGCTAACTTTATTTTAGATCAAGTTATTTTAAGAAACGAAACTAAACGAATTAGTTTAAAGTAGCCTACATATGAATTCAAAATTGACCATATTTTCTTTATTAGTGCAAATTGTTAGTTCCCTTTCAAGGGAACTCGAGCTGCGTCAAACGCTGCTAGAACGCCCCTGCGTTGTGCGTCATGAAGCAAGTATGGAATCAGCCCAATGGAGAGATGGAACGTCACAGGAGGGGGACGTCATCGACCAGGAAACTATAAAGCACTCCATAAACACAAGCGCAACAGCTTTCTGTGCCTTCAGTCGCGCTATATGTGAATCTGTCTGTCCCTGTGTGAATATTGTCTGTCTTTACATACTCTGCACCACACAAACAATTTATATATATATATATATATATATATATATATTAAGAGAGATATGGCGAACGAACAGCAGTTTAGGAAGTGTGTCCCTCCCTGCTCGCGTTATTTTACGAGTGGGGATACACACGTTCTTTGTGTTGTTTGTTTGGGAGTGCAGCATGCCCAGTCAGCTCTCGAGGGAGCTGATTGTGAGCATTGCGGGCGTCTGCCATTAAGGACGCTCCGCTCCCGCCGGGCGCTCTTCGAGGAGAGCGGTTCAGTGCGCGCTCCCCGCGGTTCGGGTCCCGCTCTTGCCGAGGCAGAGCGACCACGCGTATCGTGGGAATCGCATATGGATCTCTCAGCGGGGTTAGAGACGGGCTCTGCCTTGTCTCTCCCTTCACCTGTGAGATCCAGTGCCTCAGTCCCGTGTTCGGAAGCACGCGCTGCGGTTTCTTCCGCTCGGGCTGAGGCACCAGTTATAAATGAGGGAGATGTGGAGGATTCGCCACCTTACACTCCCGAAAGTGATGAGCTAGTGGATGTATTAACAAGAGCTGTAGAAAAACTCAGCATTGTATGGCCAGTGACTAGACAGGAGTCTGTTTCTAAATCAAAATTAGATGAGAGATTTTTGCCGTCACGAGTGCAACCTCCACGCCGGTGCTTGCCATTTTTTCCCGATCTCCACACTGAGGTGTTGAAATCGTGGAAAAAAACGGTGTCATATAGAGTGTTTAGTCCCCAGACTTCAACATATTCTAATATTGTGGGGGCAAAATCATATGGTTATTCGGCTATGCCTCGCGTGGAAGAGACGCTTGCGAGTTTTCTCTCCCTCGAGGCTGCGTCATCTGTTAAGGCACCGACATTACCCACCAAGCCTCTTAGAAATATTTCGGTTTTTGTGGGTAAAGCGTATTCGGCGGCGGTTCAGGCTGCGTCATGTCTGCATACTATGTCTATTATGCAGTGATACCAGGCTGAACTGCTGAGGGACGTGAGTGAGAGTGAGGAGATCAGTGCTGACGTGATTCGCGAATTGCGTCAGGCTGCTGATTTATCCCTGCGCGCAACCAGAGAGTCGGCCAAGCTAGTGGGTCGATCTATGGCAGCTCTGGTGGCCGCAGAAAGACATCTGTGGTTAAATCAGACAAATATAAAAGAAAAAGAAAAAGCTTTACTTTTAGACACTCCTCTCTCCCCCCTGGGTTTATTTGGCGATGCTGTAAATTCTGTCATCGATAAATTCCAGGAGAAGGAAAAGCAAACAACAGCTTTTAGGAAATTTCTCCCTTTAAAAATTCATGTCCCTGGGGCTGCTGGGCGGGAGCAGCCCCGGCCGTCTGCGAGCTCATCATATAGGGCGCTGAAGCAGAGTGTCGCGTCTCGTGCTCCCCCTGCTGGACAGTGGGCTCAGCCGCGGCACTTTCAGCCGAAATCTCCCAGTAATAGAACTGATCTGAGGACAGTTATATTAGCTAAGAAGGCTTCGGCTAAGAAGAAGTCCTGGCGCCACGGCGCGCAGGACACTGAGGGTGGTCCCCACCAAGGCGGAAACGTTTGCACCTCTTTCTACGGTGCCCATTCTTCCTCGGTGCCCTCAGGGGCCCGTTCTGCCAACCCCGCCTTCATGCCGGGGCGCAGACGGTCCCAGCGAGCGATTTCCCGACGGACGCTCGCTCCCTCTGAGGAGGGTTTTAGAGCGGTTAGATCAATTGTTCCCTGCCGGTGTGCCGTTACAGGGCGCTGCGTTTGCTGCTCAAGTTACACCAGAGGCCAGTCTCGAGAGACTGGTACCCTTAGTAGAATTTCTGGCAGAGTGGAAAAGCCTTCCAAAAATATCTCATTGGGTCCTGCAGACAATAGAAAGGGATTATGCTATCCAATTCAGGTGTCGTCCACCAAGATTTAGAGGGGTTCTGCCTACAGTGGTGGGCCCCGAGCAGGCTCTGGTTATGGAACAAGAGGTGAAAGCACTCCTTCAAAAGGAGGCTATAGAACGGGTTCCTCCTCCCAGTGTGGAGTCAGGCTATTACAGCCGATATTTCATCGTTCCAAAATAGGATGGGGGGTTGGGTCCAAATTTAGACCTGCGCCTATTAAATTGCTCGGTAGGGAAGCCAAAATTCAAGATGCTCACTATCAAGCAGATCGTGTCACAAATCAGATCCGAGGACTGGTCTGTCACGATAGATCTAAGGGACGTGTACTTCCACATTTCCATCCTTCCACAACACACGAAGTTCCTGAGGTTCGCCTTCGGGGGCGAGGTGTACCAGCACAGGGTTCTTCCGTTTGGCCTAGCTTTATCTCCCCGCACTTTCACGAAATGCATGGACGCAGCACTAGTGCCCCTGAGGCTTCAGGGTGTTCGTGTCCTCAATTACATCAACGATCGGTTCATTTTAGCTCAGACAGAGCAGATGGCGGTTCGACATTGAGATGTCGTTCTCGTTCATATCAGGAAGTTGGGGTTGAGGCTGAACGCAAAGAAAAGTGTATTATCTCCTCAGAAGACCACTTTTCTGGGTGTCGTTTGGGTTTCAGTTTCGATGCAGGCGCGACTTGCTCCGACCCGCATCGTTTCGATTCTCTCAGCTGTGAAACAAGTAAAGCTAGGCCAGCTACTTACTGTAAAACATTTTTAGACTGTCGGGTCTGATGGCAGCAGCGTCCGACGTTATACCTTGCGGCCTGTTGTACATGAGATCGCTACAGTGGTGGCTCGGGACCAAGGGATTCTCCCCGAGGGGGAATCCGCTCAGCACGGTCAAAGTCACACGGCGCTGCCTTCGTGCTCTGGTCATGTTTAAAGAAACTTGGTTCCTATTCAAAGTGTTGGGGGCTCTTTGTCGTCGCGTAACGCTAATAACGACGGATGCTTCCCACACAGGGTGGGGGGCGGTCACGAGTGGTCGTCCAGCCCAAGGGCTGTCGCAGGACCATCATCTATCACGGCTTATAAATTGTCTAGAGATGTTGGCGGTGTTCCAGGCTCTGAAACACTTCCTAGCAGACCTGAGAGGTCATCATGTGTTAGTTCAGTCAGACAACACGTCGGTGGTCTCTTATATAAATCATCAGGGGGGCCTGCGGTTTCGCCGGCTTTACAAGTTGGCCCGTCAGATCCTCCTGTGGTCCCATGGGAGGTTACTATTTCTGAGAGCAATGTATCTTCCTGGGTATTTGAATGTGGTAGCAGACTGCCTGTCGAGACAGGGGCCGAGGCAGGGGGATTGGAGACTCCATCCCGAGGTGGTGGAGCTCCTTTGGTTGAGTTTCGGTCGTGCAGAGGTGGACCTATTGGCTTCCAAGGAGACCACGCATTATCATCTTTGGTTTTCCATCAGCCATCCAGCCCCTCTGGGGTTGGACGCTATGGTGCAGCCATGGCCGAGGTCACGTCTGTTCGCCTTTCCCCCGATTGCTCTGCTACCTGGAGTTCTGGAGAGGGTTCGCCGGGACGGGGTCAGCCTACTATTAGTAGCCCCGTTCTGGCCGGCCCGAGTATGGTTTGCGGACCTGATTTCTCTCCTGGACGGCTCTCTCTTGGAGCTCCCGGTAAGGAGGGATCTACTCTCTCAGGCGGGCAGCATGATATTTCACGCCCGCCCAGTATTGTGAGCTTGGCCTCTGAGGGGGCCCAGCTCATGAACTCTGGTCTCCCAACCGAGGTTGTTGAGACCATTCTTCACACCAGAGCTCCATCCACGAGGAAGCTTTATGTCTTGAAGTGGAAACTCTTCACTTCTTGGTGTGGAGAGCACCTGCAGGACCCAGTTAACTGCCCAGTGGGTGCAGTGCTGGAATTCCTGCAGGAGTGCTTCTCCACAGGGCTATCCCCCTCCACACTAAAGGTGTATGTGGCGGCACTGGCTGCTTACCACGTCCCTTTCAGTGGAGTTTCTCTTGGGAGACACCCGCTTATAACTCGTTTCCTTCGTGGCACATTGAGGCTGAGGCCAGCAGTTCGTACTAGGGTGCCGGCCTGTCATCTGGCCATCGTATTAGAAGGTCTTTCCCTAGCTCCTCTTGAACCTATCGAAGAAGTTCCTGAGAAGTTTCTCACGTTTAAGACTATCATTCTTCTTGCTATCTCCTCACTAAAGAGAATCGGAGATTTGCAGGCTCTGTCGGTTTCACCCTCGTGCCTGGAATTTTCGCCTGGCATGGTTAAGGCTTTTCTGCATCCTAGACCAGGTTACGTTCCCAAGGTCCCTACTAATGTTGTTAGACCTACAGCTCTGCAGGCCTTTTGTCCTCCTCCATTTCTGTCGTCTGACCAGGAGAAACTTAATTTACTCTGCCCTGTTATGGCGTTAGACGCCTATGTCCACAGAACTGCCCTGTGGAGGAAGTCAGAACAACTATTTGTGTGCTTTGGGCCACCCAAGAAGGGGTGTCCCGCGTCTAAACAGAGAATGAGCAAGTGGGTGGTCGAGGCTATCTCACTTGCCTATGAGTCGGCTGGTCAGCCTTCACCTTTGGCTGTACGAGCCCACTCTACCAGGAGTATGGCGGCTTCTAAAGCCTTACTGTCAGGAGTTTCCCTTAGTGACGTTTGTGATGCGGCTGGATGGTCTTCACCGCATACTTTCATTAAGTTCTACGACCTAGACTTAACTTCTACCCCGGGGGCACAGGTGCTCTCGTCCTCTGTGCGCTAGTTCTCACATGGCGGTCACTTGGTCCTATGGCGACGTGGGTATTAGCGTTCCCACAGCGTTTGACGCAGCTCGAGTTCCCTTGAAAGGGAACGTCTCGGTTACGTATGTAACCCTAGTTCCCTGATAGGGAACGAGACGCTGCGTCATTCCACCATACTCCCGGCATTCCCGCTAGCGCTTCCTTCAGGCCTATCAGAAGCTGTTGCGCTTGTATTTATGGGGTGCTTTATAGTTTCCTGGTCGATGACGTCCCCCTCCTGTGACGTTCCATCTCTCCATTGGGCTGATTCCATATGTGCTTCATGACGCACAACGCAGGGGCGTTCCCGCAGCGTTTGACGCAGCGTCTCGTTCCCTATCAGGGAACTAGGGTTACATACGTAACCGAGACGTTTTGTGGTGAACAATTCATCCATGCAAGTCAATCCACCCAAAAAAAAATCTTTGGCTTTGTAATCTTTAATCAAAATCTGTAATGCTCCTCCCTGTGACATGTATTTATTATGTATTATATTGATTTTAACAAAGATAAACATTGTGTATGCATTTTTTTGACAGACCACAACAAGATCATTGACATTGCCAAGCTCAGCACAGAAGAGGCCATTATATGTCATTTAAGTATAGAGATCGCTAAGACATGTGACCAACTGGGCGGCAACGTCATCAGAACGCAAAGAATTATGGGTATGTTTGGCCCGTTTACATGGACTGGCATAGCAGGCTAGTTTTCTGGCATGAAAAAAATAAATAAAAATAGCGTGAAAAACAGAATCTAATCCTACAAAATGCAACGGGCTAAAGAAAAAATTGTCGGACCATACCAGAAAACTGTCGTCCGTTCAAAAGTATGCTAATGTTTTAAGCACCACACTCCTCGCTCTCTCTCATCTATCTGCATGCAGTCAGAATTCATGTCAAGATTGAAATGCTGGAGTGTGTGTGTGTGTTTGTGTGTGTGTGTGTGCGCCCGTGAGAGAGAGAGGCGCGGGCGCGATCGAACTGTGTGTGTGTGTGTGTGTGTCAGTGTTGCCAGATCTCGCGAAACAAATAAGCAACCAGGCCCGTGAAATCAAACCCAAAACAAGCGACTTTTTCTCATAGATAGAAAAAGAGCTTTTTCTACGGAGCCCCCCTAGGTTCCGGGAAGAGAAAAATAAATAAACTGTGTGCACGGTTTTACAATCCGTGGGGACGGATAGTTCTAAACTGTGGGTACAGATTGTCAATTTACATCCATGTGGACAGATTGGTAAACTGTGCCCAGTTTTGTAAAACTGTGCACACGGTAGTTTATTTTTCTTCTGTAATGAAGCTTGGCTGTCCATCTAGTGAAAAATGTTGGTACTGCGGCCAAATAAAATCTTACTGAAAGCTAATTTTTTGAGATATCAACCTAAAATTTGGAACACAACTTCTTCAGATTTTTGGCTTACATTTTCTTGCGGTTTTAGAGTAAAATATATTTTGTAATATATAGATATTATATAAAATATAAATGATTATATTTTTACATTGTTCATTTTCATAAACTCAAACTTGTATAACTTTTTTTCTGTTTCATTTTCATAATTTCATAATACTTCACTTCACTTCTTTAAAACAAGACCAACCATAGGTCTATATTCCAAAGCATTCTTGAACTACAACCATTTAAGTTTGAATAGTGATTTTCAGGTCTATGCGAAAAAAGGGGGAGTGACAGTTAAAGGGTTAAACGATATTAAACTATAATATCTATATCTAGAATATCTAAAATATAATTAATATATAAAAACTCTTCTACAGTCCAGTCACCATCAGTCGTGACTCGCACGTATTTTCATTTAAACGTCACTCACTGACGTTTTCCTAACCAAAAAAAAAAAAAAAAAAAACGATTGCCCTGCTCTGCCTCTGATTGGCTAGTACTCATTGCCATCTGGGTCAGAGCCAATTAGAAGCAGGATGTGGGTGGGAAAAAAACTCTGTGTATAGATCAAGGAGAGAGACAGAGAGCTGAGAACAAGGCCAAATAAGCAACTACACTTTAGAAACAAGCCCAAAAAAACGCGACCCGCGACTACCAATATTTGTAAGCGACTTTACAGAAAAACAAGCCCAAAGTCGCTTATAATAAGCGGACTTGGCAACACTGGTGTGTGTGTGTGTGTGTGTGTGTGTGTGTGAGTGAGAGAGAGAGAGAGAGAGAGAGAGAGAGAGAGAGAGAGAGAGAGAGAGAGAGAGAGAGAGAGAGAGAGAGAGAGAGAGAGATTATCATTCAAACTGCAAAGTGTTTACTTATATTTGTGTAACTTACACTCGCAATTAAATACAACATTGTGCTTTTGTCACACTCTAAACTCTTGTCAAGCTGTAACACAAAACTGTCACCCAACCAAACACACACAGTTTTAAAAGCAACATCCAACCCCATTTCAAAACAGTCTGTGGGTTACATCTTTTGGACATAAATCATATCGCATTGGTTTTCATTTCTTGTCTTCAGAGCAGTTACATATCCTACATTGATTAAAAAAGAAAATCAAATGTGTTTTTAATTGTAGTATAATTTTATACGAAAATCAATTCTATTTACCATTCTGATGAGAATAAAGTTAGGGTTAATTAAAATTAAGGAAAACAAATATATTAATCCGTTCTTAAAGGGGTCATATAATGCCATTTTTGTACAAGTTAATATGAATCTTTAGGGTCTAAATGAAAGCTTTGTAATATACTTTTATTAAAAATTCTCATTAGTATTATAAGAAAACACAAATTTTACATGGTCAAAAACAGCTCTGTTTTCAGCACGCCGTTTCAGTGCATATGCCTTTACATGATAATGAGCTTTGCTCACGCCGCCTCTCTGTTCTGTGGAGCGTTTTGACTATGGTTCTGACACAGCCGCACATGGAGTGTTGCCCCGAAGAAGTTCGACAAGTAAGGCTCGAACAGTACGTTCCTGAATGGTTGGTTAACGTAATGTCACGTAATGTACATGTACACAGTTTTTAATAACACATTAACCATAACACGTTGTTCATTATAAATGTGGGATTATGAATTATATTGAGAACGTCGTAACGTTACATAGAAAACATGCCGTAATGTAGTTACCCTGAGTTTAAATATTAGCCGCATTCATTGTGAAGCGTGCAAGCGATTTGCAAAGATTAATATTTAAAGGTTAATAAAACGTTACACTCACTTCTTCTGGAGGTGCAGCAGGAATACGAATAGTTGGTACCGATTCTGTTTTCAGGCCCAGCTTCTTAGCAAAACCAGATTTACACTGACCCTCGTTTATAAAGCAGTCTGGTGAGAAATGATTAGCGCAAACATAAAAGCATTTACGTAGATCGTTGGGAAAATTCCCTTCAAAAATAAAACTCAGCCACTGCGTCTTCAGCAGTTCGGATTTAGGAACATTAAAATGACTGCTGTGTTCCTTATCAGAGCCAAGAACAGAACACCACAATCGCTTAGACGCCATTCTCGTCCAGTGTATCAACAATTGTGGACTACGATGACAGCTCGCTCACGGCGGGTCTGTGTTGAAACCATAGAAACGCTGCTGTCAATTATCAATCGTGGGAGGGGCGTCCGTTTTATTGACGTCACAAAAACAAACGGCTCAATTTGAGGCAGGGGAAAACATATCAGGAGATTAAAACAAAAACACTGGATGGATTTTTATCATTATATGATGGTTGTGTACAGGCACTGCCAACACACATTTCAGTAAAATCAACTTGTTAAAGTGCATGTACCATTATATGACCCCTTTAAAGGATAATTCAGGTATTTAGCACTTTGAGTCTATTTTCTAGTTTGTTTTGGATGAACTAAGTTAGAGTGGTGGGTAGAATTTTGACGATAGATCCTGTCTCGACTTTTTGACTCTTTTAGAATCGCCTCTGACCGCTTCAGAGTGGCTGTCTACGAGCATACACAAACATGTCCTTAAAACAACCCTTAACGTTCGTTTTCAAAACTGTGCAAGAAGGACTATTGCAGTTTATAACACAGCAGGTAGACGGCATCTTGAACATTGCGTTCTTCCCTCCGTGCAATCAAGTCTGGCGCCTTCTGTTTGTGCCGTGGATTCCCAAAATGCTTTGCGTTCACCACTGGTAATACGTCACGATGACGTCACATTAGCAATCTCTATATGTAGGCCTACTATACATTTAAGTCATGGCTGAAAACTATGAGTTTTATACTATACTTCGAATCCTCTGAAGTAGAAGTTGTGCCATCTTCATGGGTGCAGAATAGTACCTGTGCTTGGCCGACTTACAAATCTGTGGCTAGGATCCAGAAGGCTGTAACAAGAATCTCCTAATCATACTTGGTCTGCCTTCATGGTGCGAATTATTCACACAACAGGTAGTATAACATATTAAGAAAACGTCTCAGGTTACGTATGTAACCCTTGTTCCCTGAGAAAGGGAACGAGACACTGCGTCGGTTACGACACTAGGGGAACGCCCTTCAGCGTAGCGCGTCTGAATCCATGAATGAAATCGAATCCAATCCTATTGGCTTTGCGTGATGACGTAGCGAGTGACGGCATACACGGATGTGTACAAGAGCACACCGGCACAAGCAAGGTAAGCTCTTTGCTATGAAGCAAGTGCTCCAGGCGGGGTGAGGTGTGGCGAACCGACGCAGTGTCTCGTTCCCTTTCTCAGGGAACAAGGGTTACATACGTAACCCGAGACGTTCCCTTTCGAGGGAACTCGAACTGCGTCGGTTACGACACTAGGGGAACGAGATACCCACTATACCACAACGAACCCCGCTCATCCCAGTGTGAAGCTGTCTTCAGGCACAAACTAGGACGAAAGCACTCGTGCACCGGGTGTAGAGGGAAGGTCCAGACTGTAAAACCTCATGAATGTGTGCGGAGTGGCCTAGCCAGCCGCCTCACATATGTCATGGATAGAAACCCCTGAAAGGAGGGCTCTAGAGGATGCTATGCCTCTGGTGGAGTGAGCCTTCATGGCCATAGGTGAAGGCAAATTGCGCACCTGATAGGCCAGGGAAATAGTCTGAACGATCCAGTTGCTGATGGACTGCTTAGAGGCGGGAAGCCCCTTCTTGGGCGACCCGAAACACACCAGCAACTGGTCCGACTTCCGCCATGAGGAGGACCTCTGGATATAACACTGCAGTGCCCTGACAGGGCATAGCAGATGAAGTCTCTCCTCATCTGCCGTCACATGAGGTGGAGGATGAAATGCCTGCAGAACCAAAGGCCGTGCCATATTAGATGGCACCTTAGGCAAATAGCTGGGCCGGGGGTGCAAGATGACCTTAATGTTGCCTGGAGCAAACTCCAAGCACCCATAGGAAATAGAGAGCACCTGGAGATCTCCTACCCTCCTCAGAGGGCCTCGGCCAGCCCTTCGAGAACCACTGCCAGGTCCCAAGAGGGAACCCTGGTGCGAGTCGCAGGTCTCATCCTCCAGGCTCCACGGAGGAAACGTACGACCAGGTGATGCCTCCCCAGAGGACCATCACTCAGAGGAGCGTGGAATGCCCCAATGGCAGCCACATAAACCTTGAGTGTGGACGGGGTAAGCCCGGCAGAAAAGCGGTCTTGGAGAAACTCCAGCACTGAAGCCACTGGGCAGTGAACTGGGTCCAAAACACGCTCTCTGCACCAAATGGAAAAAACAGTCCACTTCTGCTGACATGCCGCCTTCTAGGAACTGTGCCCCCCCAGGGGCCAGACCCACAGTTTCCACAGCTCGGGACGAGGGTGGAGAACTGAGCCCTCTGCCTGAGACAACAGGTCCCTCCTCAGAGGGATCTGCCATGGCGGGCCTGCCAGAAGCAGGATGATGACCGAAAACCAAACTCGGGCCGGCCAACACGGGGCTACTAATAGTAGGCTGACCCCGTCCCGACGGACCCTTTCCAGAACTGCTGGGAGGAGAGCGATTGGGGGAAAGGCGTACAGACGCAGCCTCGGCCACGTCTGCAAGATGGCATCCAACCCCAGCGGGGCTGGATGTGTGAGGGAGAACCACAGTGGACAGTGTGTTGTCTCTCGAAACGCACATAGGTCCACTTCCACTGGGCCAAACCTCTCGCATATTAACTCCACCACCTCGGGGTGGAGTCTCCATTCCTCGGGCCTCAGCCCCTGCCTCGACAGTACTTCTGCTCCCTGGTTCTGGTCCCCCGGGACATACATCGCCCTGAGAGACGATAGTTTCCGCTGGGACCACAGGAGTATCTGATGCGCCAGTCTGCACAGAGGGCGCGACCTCAGACCCCCCTGACGGTTTAGGTAAGATACCATCAACATGCTGGCGACCATGGAGGTCTGGCAGAAAGCTCCTCAGAGCCTGGAACACCGCCAACATTTCTAGGCAATTTATGTGCCAAGAGGAATGATGGTCCTGCCATAGACCTCTCGTAAAGGCCGTCCATGACCGCGCCCCAGCCCGTGAGGGAGGCGTCTGTCGAAATAGATATCCGGCGACATGACGCTCCCAGTCTGGGACCCTGGGACAGGAACCAAGGCTTCTTCCAAATTGATAGGGAACGAAGGCATCTGCGCGTAACCCTTATCAAGCGGAATGGATTTCCCCTCGGGGAAAACCCCTTGGCTCTTAACCAAACACTGTAGAGCTCTCATGTATAGCAGGCCAGAAGGTATCACGCTGGACGCTGCTGCCATGAAACCCAACACTCTCTGAAAGTGTCTGACAGTGATGGCTTGGCCTAGCTTTATCCTGGACACTGTGGTCAGGATGGACTCGATCCGAGCAGGAGACAAATGTGCCTGCATCATGATTGAATCCCACATCACTCCCAGGAACAAGGTTCTCTGGGCTGGTGCCAACACACTTTTCTTTGTGTTGAGTCTTAACCCCAGGCTTTGGATGTGGGCGAGGACGACATCTCGATGCCGAATCGCCAGCTCTCGTGACTGAGCCAGTATCAGCCAGTCGTCGATATAATTGAGCACTCTGATGCCCTCGAGCCTCAGAGGTGCAAGAGCTGCATCCATAAATTTGGTAAAGGTGTGAGGGGAGAGAGCTAGGCCGAACGGAAGAACCCGATATTGGTAGGCTTCGCCCCCGAAAGCGAACCTCAGGAACTTCCTGTGAGACGGAAGGATGGAGATGTGAAAGTAAGCGTCTTTTAGATCTATCGTGACAAACCAATCCTCGGACTGGATTTGACTTACGATGATGGGAATAGTAAGCATCTTGAACCTGAATCTCCTCAGAGATTGGTTCAGATGCCTCAGATCTAAAATGGGACGCAACCCCCCATCCTTCTTGGGAACTATGAAGTACCGGCTGTAGAACCCGGACTCCCTGACTGGTAGGGGAACATGCTCTATGGCCCCTTTTTCCAGCAGCGAGTGAACCTCCTGTTCCAACACCAGACCCTGCTCTGGGTGAACTGAAGTCCGGACCACCCCGTTGAATCTCGGTGGGCGGACCCGGAACTGCAGTCTGTACCCAGTTTCTACAGTGCGCAGGACCCATGGAGAAATATTCGCGAGGTTCTGCCAAGCTCTGCGAAATTCACCAAGGGAACCAAGGGAACCCCTCGGGGCTTGTGTCCAGTGTTTTGTGCAGGATGTTGACGGTGCCCTGAAGCGGAGGACCGGCAGGGGAGAACCGACAACGTCCTACATTGTGCGAACCCGAACACTGGCTGCTTGCAAGCCTTTGGGGCAGGCAGACCAGCGTGAGCTCGCTGGGAGCTAGCGTGTCCCGAAGCGTCAGAGACGGCGGGATACTGACGCCAACTCCCTGAGGGCCCGACGAGAGAGGGGACCTCAGTCGTCCTCTCTCGGGGAGGGCGGCCCTCTGAGGCCTTACAGAAGTTAGGACCTCTTTCCCTTAGCCTTCCTAGACTGAATAACGGTCCTCAGATCCGTCTTCTCAGGAGGCTGAGGGTGTGAGCGTCGACCAGAGTCCCAAGCTCTATGAGGGGGAGCTCTGGCAGCGACACTCGCCTTCTGTGCCTGGCGGTAAGAGGAAGAGGAGGCCTGCTGTGGTTGTTCCCTAGCAGCCGCCCTCCTAGACCTTGAACGGCGAGGGAGATACCGCTTGAAAGCTTCGCCCTGCTTTTTTGCATCCTCAAACCTGTCCACTACAGCATTAACAGCCTCACCAAATAGACCTGAGGCTGAAACGGGTGCATCAAGAAGGAAGGTCCTGTCCTTCTCCTTAATGCCCGACAGGTTGAGCCACAGATGTCTCTCTGTGGTTACCAGGGCTGACATGGAGCGACCGATGGCACGGGCCGTCTCCTTGGTAACCCGGAGCGACAAGTCTGTGGCTCTGCGAAGCTCAGCGATATCGTCTGGAGATGGACCCTCGCCTTGGTCTATATCTCTTAAAAGGTCGGCTTGGTACGCCTGCAAGATGGCCATTGTGTGCAGGCTCGCACCAGCTCGACCCGCCGTCATATAAGCCCTGCCCACCAAAGCGGATGTGGTGCGGCAAGGTTTGGAAGGCAACGCCGGTGACTTCAGGGATGATGCACGGTCAACAGAAAGGTAGCTGGCTAAAGCTTCCTCAACCCAAGGCATCATCCCATATCCCTTATCTCTGACCCCCACTACATCACTGTAATTCAACATAGGGGGGTTAGACAGGCGAGATGAAAATGGCCTGTTCCAGGATTTACACAACTCATTGTGTAAATCCGGGAAGAAAGGGAGAGACCGACGTGGAGGTTGCTTGCGGTGCTGCAGGAAGCGCTCATTAAGTTTGCTTTCCGTACGCGCTTCCTGCCACTCTTGTGGCCAAGAAATATCAAGCTTGGCCACAGCCCGCATCAAAACCTCCACTAATTCACTATAGTTGGGTGCTGGCTGAACAGAATGGTGTGTGGTAATATGATCCTCATTTCCAATACTCAGCACGTCTAATTCCTCGGAATTAGACAGCTGTAAAACAGGCATGTCATCCCGATCGAGAGAAGCCGCGGAGCGGGCTCCCGAACGGGGAGTGGGGGAATCGGACTCATCAGAAGAGGAACGAGAATATGCCTCGTCAGTCTCGCCCTCAACCAGATCTCTTTGCGATCCCCATGATGAAAGCCGCCATGATGAAAGCCGAAATACACAGAGCGCTTGCTGAATAGCAAAAAGGTTACCTTGCTTGTGCCGGTGTGCTCTTGTACACATCCGTGTATGCCGTCACTCGCTACGTCATCACGCAAAGCCAATAGGATTGGATTCGATTTCATTCATGGATTCAGACGCGCTACGCTGAAGGGCGTTCCCCTAGTGTCGTAACCGACGCAGTTCGAGTTCCCTCGAAAGGGAACTGTATTTCATTATTGTTACATTTTTGGGGAGGTTAACAACAATGCAATATTTTATAGACACCTATCAGGAAGCTCGGCTCAAACTTCCACAGGCAACTCTGATGTCTGACTTGCAGACAGATGATGATGATGATCGTCCAGCATACACAAAAAGAAAGAACAGGTCTGTTTGTATTTTTACCACAGTTGTTTTTCATATTACCGGTGTAGGGCAATTCCAATGTTATGGACGTGACATTTGCAGTCAAAACTTGAAATATAAATTTTCAGTAAATGCATTTAATACCAGCCGCTCCGTGAATAATACAGACCTAACTGGACAACTTAAAAAGGGTATGGTTCATTCGGTAAACCTTTTTTTAATTAAATTTTTTATAGTAAAGATGACCTTTGCATGGAATTGCCCTGTGGTTAACCCCAAAATGAAAAGTCTGCAGCAACATCTTGAGGGAATAGATTACAGAACTTTCATTTTGGGTGAACTAGCCTATGTCTTGTATGTAAATTGTACATATATTGCATTCATCAATTATAATCTGCAAGTTTTGCTATGGCATTTTAATTTTATCCCCCATTTATCTGTTCAGGGGGAATAAAAGAAACCACTCAAGTGAGAGTGAAGAAGATAATTTCTTTGCCAGCAAGAGACCCGGCAGAATTCAGGATCATTCAGAAGTTGTTGCAGCACCGCAAATACTGTCAGCACCACTGACTATGGTAGACGCGCTGAGAACTCCATTCAGACACGCAAATGCTATTACAAGTCCCAACACCTCTAGGAATAATCTAAGTCAATGTACCAGTGAAGTTGGAGATGGAGACAGCACCTGTTGCAGTTCTTCCTGTGTTTGTAAGTGTACACAACTTCATCATCATCATCATCATCATCATCATCATCATCATTTTTAAAAGGCCTAACTCAACTAAAAAAGAAAAGAGTAAAAACAATTTTAACACAACTAAAAAGAGTTCTGTTAAACTTAAAAGAACCCACTGTCAAGTTGTTTTACTGTGGATGGTTGTCCAGTGGGTAAATATTTTTAAGTTTAAGTTTTAACTCCATCTCTTTATACTACCAAACACTATATATATAAAAAACATGCTTCAAGTTCATTTATGCTAATTTCTTATTTTTGTATTTTGCAGCCCTGCTGAATGAAGTTTTTAGAACACAAGAGGTCATCTAGCAACAACTTGTCATGGTTCTTAAAAATCAGCAAAAACAGAACAGTGCTCAGTCGCAGAGTGATGAATAACTCACAGTGATTAATTGAATTGAGATAATCGGCTTCCTCAAATTAAACGAGTTAGCTTAACTTGCTGGGTTGTACAGTGTATAGTCATGGAGAAGAACATAACACTGATTATTTTGCTGTGCAGTTACGGTTTGTTAACTTACCGTCCACTAGCAGTAGCACTAGCATTTCATTCGTGGAGTACTTATTAATAGGCACTTAATATTCATTTGAAATATTTGTTTGTTTGTTTTGTTTGTATCATGTCTTTTGGGTACAAACATACATATATATAAAAAGAGTGTTACAGGTACACACAGTAATTTTCTATCATTAAAGACTTACAAACGTAAACAAATGTGACCCGCTACTGGAAAATTGAGTCTGAATGTGCACAGACTAATTATGTTCATTAAGCCGTCTTTAAATGAGCCCTCTTTAGCGATCCCAGTGCTCCAAATAGCAATTAAACATCTAAAATAATCTTCATTTGTACGTTTTCCAAGAGTATAACCTTTCTTTTAATCCATGAAAAAATGCAGTTTCCTCTGCTCGCTTCTTGATGACTTGCGCTTCCTCTCAGCACAAATTTGGTATCGTTGTAAAGCGCAGCATTTCAACTTTTTTCAATTTTCATAGCGAATTTTCAGTGGTATGAGTCTGAACCAATGAAATGTGATTTTCAAACTCATGCTGATGTAAACAAAACGATCTTACTCGCGCTGACTGACAGATCCGAAGCGTGAGCACAAAGACGCCTGTAAAGGTCACTGTGTGCATTTACGGTAATTCGATGTACAATGAGAACTGCGCATGTGTGTAGAGAGTGAGTGTGTAATAGATGTAGATGTGACAGGTGAGGAGAAGAGATAACCGCTCTACCGACTTTTGTACACTTTCCTTTATTTCCCTTTCTATTTGTGACCAGAGTTGAAAGTTTATTTGTATACTTTTTCTCACTCAATCCCCATGTATGCGGATCAGTGTGACGTTTAAAGCATTTTATTAAACCCGGTGAAAATACGCAATCTCTCGTGCATCTTTTCCTTCGACACCACATATTGTTTTTCTCTCTGGGCAACAACATCTCAACTTTGCGTTACACGACTCAGGCACCGCGCGATCCCGATATTCATACACACAGATTTACAGTACTTCAAAATGTCTGTCTTGGTGAGTATTCACGCAAACATTATCTGTTATGTCTTAAGTGAACATTTGGTTAACCTTTGGGGAAAAATATCTGATGTGTAACATATATTCCATCCGTTCAGTACAGTAGGTGTTAATATATATATGTATATATATATATATATATATATACAATGTTAATCAAATAATTGTGGTATCATGGAAAAAAAAGTTTAATCTATATTTTTCCTACAGATATTTGGTGTTGACTTGATGTGTGCCAAGTTTGGTGGTATTACCAGGGATTTTAAGGTATGGATGCTAGGTGATTTTGTTTTGGAACTTTCAGAAAACTTTTCTCAATATTGACTTTACTGACTTTATTGACTTCAAATAGGTGTATCTAAGTAATTTTTTTGTCTGATTCCAACAAATCATATAACATTTTAAAGGTTTTGTAATAGAGAATATGAAAATAACAGTAACGCATTTTTGAAAATTTGCTCGTGACAAATATGTTTAAATAATGTTCAATCAGTGTTGATAACTTCAGTAATATCGGTGCCCTAATAATTTATATTTTTTATGGAGCAGGTGGAATAAAAAATGTCTCTATGACTGAAGCAAATAATCATATTATTATAATTATTATTATTATTATTATTATTACGTTCATCATGGTAAATCGCTATATCCATTATTGCACCTGTTAATTTATTATGAATGATAATTGTGAATTGCAATATTTCTGAACATTATTTGTGGTATCCATTAAGAGGATAGAGTAATACATTAATGTACAGTCTAAGTCTTTGTGAGAAAAAAAGCATCATCTCATGACAAAAAAAAAGAGACTCTAATGTAAAACTCAGTCTTTCTCAAATGTAACACTCAAATGCACATCAGACATGATGACTGTTACTGCTCAACATACTTGAGTTTGTCCAGATGTTTGAGTGTGTCAGAGAGCAGCTTCAGTCCTGAATCTCCTGGGTGATTGTAGCTCAGATCCAGCTCTCTCAGGTGTGAAGAGTTTGAACTCAGAGCTGATGCCAGAGCAGCACAACCTTCTCCTGTCACCATACAGCCAGATAACCTACAACAACAAGTGTTCATGTTGGTGTGCTTCATTTTTAGAGATGTACAGTAAAAATATAGCCTCAGACAGGGGCTGCGCTTGGGCTGGACAAATGGGGCTGAAGCCTCAAATATTTTTAGTAAAGTCTTGAATGCTTTGTTACCTTGTCTTTGTCAAAGAACTGAACAATTATTCAGAAAAAAATAATTGTGAACACAAAGTGCCCAATCCCCTTCATTTTTTTAATAGACCCTATAAACTAATTAAAATTAAAATTAGCGGCAGTCACTATTTACAGACTATTTATTCACTAAGGCCTGGTTTCACAGACATGTCTTAGATTAAGCCAGGATTAGACCTTAGTTCAATTAGGACATTTAAGTAGCTTTTATAAACGGGCCTTATAACCCTTACAACCATCAGTCTGCTGTGAGCTAGAGATGGAGAGAATGTGTGCTAAAATCAAGAACCGGGCCTCTACTTTTATCTCATTTAATATTCTGTTCTAGTTAAAAAAGGGTCACAAATTTCCAGTTCACATGGACTTTAAAGACATTAGCAGTGACAGATAGCACTCATTCATTGCACTCATTTAAACTGGTTGTCAGAGTGAATGACAAACATCACATTGATTTCATTTTCATGGATTTCATTTTACTAAATGACGCAGCAGCTGATTGTGACATATTATGTGTAGGTTCTTTAACCTGTTTAATTCCAAATTTTTTCTTACAATTTGAGTGCATGCATTTTACTCCTTAGACCTCCCTAACACTCAAACGTTATGCCCTCTATGGGTCACATATGTCTAGAAGGTCCAGCACATTGATAGTTTCTGGGATACTGATAACTACACATAACAAAATTATAAACGCAACACTTTTGTTTTTGCCCCCATTTTTCATGAGCTGAAAACAAAGACCTTTAACACTAGTCACATGATATTAATAGATTTTATACAAGCAAATGATAGACAGGTAGAAGTAATCAAACCATAATGAGTCTGGGCAATGGGTTATGGGAGATTTAGTTCATGGTGGATAAGCTAAAGAGTCAGAAAGAATGTCCTCTGGTGGAGATCATGTTGAACTCTAGCTGTGCATGTCACAGAAATGAAGGTGACATAAATCTACAGCATTAATGTCTTAAAGATTTGGAAATGGGGGAAAACTTTTATTTCTAGAAACCATGTGTCACTATTTTGGGTGACCCAACAAAGATTATTTCGGTTTGTATTTCCAAACACGAAGATGATTCAAACATTTAGTTAAAAAAAAAAAAAAAACATCAGGAAAAAAAACAGCACCAGTGGTTAATGTAGGACTGTTCAGTAAATTTTAAAAGACAGGGCCTAGAGATCGGTCATTTGTCACGGAAATATGTTAATAAAATGATAAAACAGTGCAGAATATAATTTTTTTTTACTTTTTGCCTAAAACTTTTGGACACTACTGTATACACATTTCCAAGAGGGCAGTTTGTGGTAGGCTTATGAAGGAAAAAACAGAACAATTTTCTATTTCCCAAAATTTCTTTTTTCTTAAACATGCTTGACGGGGGTCTGTATTAATTATCATCAGTGTGAAACACAAACCTCAGTAGGTTAAGTTGACAGTTTGGACTCTTTAGTCCAGTAGAGAGCAGCTTTGCTCCCGAATCCTGCAGGTCATTGTTACTCAGGTCCAGCTCTCTCAGGGGGGAGTTTGATGATTGTAGAGATGAAGCCAAAGTTTCACAGTGCCGATCTGTGAGATTACAGTATGCCAATCTGAAAACAGAAAGGACTCTGGTTAAAATACATGCTGTTGTGCTGATGTTTCCTTATGCAAAGAAAATATATTTCCATATACAGTATTTATGATCAATATATTAAATGGTTTAAATATATTGGAAATATACAGAATAATATATTGCATTAGTATATTAAAATATAATGAATAATACATAAGGAATTGTCACTTTTCATACATTGAAAAATATGTGACAATATATTTATTATTGCACTAATGTGTATTCCTGTTATTTTCACTTGATTTATGTTTCTGCTACACAAAGTATTTGGGTTGAGTTTACGAGGAAATTTCTATTAGTATTACTTAAGTCTAAATGGTCTAACACAAAATACTAATTTAAATAGTGGCCCAAATTATTTTTTTAGATAATCCAAAGCAATATTTTGCTTGAAAATGTGTTAGAAATAATTGAGAAATTTAAGGCAATAGGTTTCCAAAACTAAAAAATATTGCCTTGGTTTAATTAAAAAAAACAATTTAGGCAACTATTTGCATGTAAATTTGCAGTGTCACACCCGTTCTTCCTCTTTTGCATCTGCTTCCGTATATTCGTACCCGCACTGTAGGGCAGAACACGAGGTGCAAATCTTGCACGCCAATATGCATTGGTCGAAAATACAAGTACTTAGAACTGCAGTTTTAACACTAACAAGAGTTTGAAAAGAGTGGGTATAAGCTCAAAGCTTAAATAGACAAACGTATACAAGCAAATGATAGACAGGTAGAAGTAATCAAACCATTATGAGTCTGGGCAATGGGTTATGGGAGATGTAGTTCATGGTGGATAAGCTAAAGAAAGAATGTCCTCTGGTGGAGATCATGTTGAACTCTAGCTGGTGGATGTCACAGAAATGAAGGTGACACAAATCTACAGCATTAAAGGTGCTCTAAGCGATGTCAAACGTTTTTAGGCCAAAACATTTTTTGTCACATACAGCAAACATCTCCTCACTATCCGCTAGCTGCCTGTCTCCTGAACACACTGTAAAAAAACATGGTCTCTGTAGACACCCCAGGCTCCACAAATGGCAATAAAAACAAACTGTAGCAACTCGAGCCACGAAACATAACAAACAGTGTTCCAGCCAATAACAGACAAGAAGGATTTGGGGGTGGGGTTTGGGGGGTTAGTGCACGTACACTTGAAGGGGTGTAGAGGAGAGAGAAGCATGAAGAGGGAAGTTTGAATGATATTCTCTTTAAGTTTGACATGGCCGACACACGACCAAAAAGACGACGTTCCAATGAACAAACAGCAAAGAGGGAAAAGGATAAGAAACGCGCGAAGTCCCGAATTTACATCGGAGAAGCCTTCGAAAGGTGGCAAGAAATCCGCCGGCAGACGGGTTTCCAATCTGACAAAAAGGTAGCTCTGTTTTTGCTGGAGAGGTGGGTAAATAAATGTTTAGGACGTTCATGTTCGCCTAACCAACTTAAGGATATAATTAGCCAGAACTATGCAGTCAGCGCTAACTTTGGTGAATACAACATATAGGTTTCTAGCAGCTAGTGATCGATCAAACAACCTCACATTAGGGCGAAAGTTACTGTGAATGATTGTTTTCCCACACTGTTTGTTATGAATTTGAATGTTCATTTATAGGCTATTGACAATTTGACTAAATTTGTTTACGACGGAGCCGTTGTTTATGCTCACTGGGAAAAACGCAGCTAAAGTTATCTTGTTATTATTGCGTCCTTGTATGGGCACTGAATGGTGGGGGAGAAGATGGGATGAGGAGGAGGGAGGGTCTTCGTTTTGTTTGACAATACTTAGAACGTCAACAAGAAGTGACTTCACCCGACATCGCTTAGAGCACCTTTAATGTCTTAAAGATTTGGAAAAGGGGGACAAAACATTTATTTCTAGAAACCATGTGTCACTGTTTGGTTACTCAACTAAAACAAATTAGCATATTTTTGGATTATTTCTGTTTGTATTTAAAATTATCCAAACATGAAGATGATTAATAAAGTTAGTTTTAAAAAAAACGTCAGTAAAAAAAACAGCAACAGTGGTAAGTGTAGGACTGGTAGGTAAAATTTAAAAGACAGGGCTTAGAGAAGGGTCATTTGTCACGGAAATATGCTAATAAAATGGTAAAACAGTGCAGAATATAATTTTTTTTACTTTTTGCCTCAAACTTTTGAACACTACTGTATTCACATTTCCAAGAGGGCAGTCAGATTTGTGATAGGCTTATGAAGGAAAAACTGAACAATTTTCTATATCTCTAAATGTTTTCTTCTTGAACATGCTTGACGGGGGTCTGTACTCATTATCATTAGTGTGAAACACAAACCTCAGTATGTTAAGTTGACAGTTTGAACTCTTTAGTCCAGTAGAGAGCAGCTTTGCTCCTGAATCCTGCAGGTCATTGTTACTCAGGTCCAGCTCTCTCAGGGGGGAGTTTGATGATTGTAGAGCTGAAGCCAAAGTTTCACAGTGCCGATTTGTGAGATTACAGTGTGCCAATCTGAAAACAGCAAGGATTCTGGTCAATGCATGCTGTTGTGCTGATGTCCCCTTATGCAAAGAAAATATATTTCCATATATTGCATTACTATATAAAAATATAATGAATAATACATAAGGAATTGTCACTTTTCATATATTAAAAAATATATGACAATATATTTATTATTGCACTAATGTTTATTCGTGTATTATTTTCACTTGAGTTATGTTTCTGCTTCACAAAGTATTTGAGTTGAGTTCATAAGGAAAGTTCTATTGGTATTACTTAATTCTAAATGGTCTAACACAAAATACTCATTCAAATAGTCACCCCAAGTATTTTTTAGATAAACTAAGGCAATATTTGGCTTGAGAATGTGTTAGAAATAATTTAAGAAAATAGAAGAGAAAATTAAGGCAACAGGTTTCCAAACTAAAAAATATTGCCTTGGTTTAAAAAAAAAAGGCAACTATTTGCATGAGAATTTTGAATATTTTGAACTCAACTAATTTTTGTTTGACCAATTAGACTTTACATGTTTTCAACATGTACTAGGCTTGGGCGGTATCCAAATTTTGATACCGTCAAACCTCCTCCCTATTTTACCGGGGTATACGGTATTACCGTGACTAATTAAAAATTATGACATAAGGCTCAGACAGCGTCACCAAACTGTTGGCTTGTGTCTACACCGTTCAGAAACTGAATACCAGATCGGGCATAAAAAAACACACAAAAAAAAAATCAAGGCCAACCCGTGCACGGTATGTCTGATCCCTGTTGACGGCATTAAATGTAATATGAGCCGTAGCCCTATTTAGACTCGACTATTTTTAATACGTGGGCCGTTATAATATGGTGGCCCCAAATAATTGTTTAACCCAGGTGCTGAGGGGGTGGTAGATATAAATACTATTTATAAATGAGCAAAAATGGGAAAATTAATCATATTTAATTATTTTAATTATGACAATTGTATTCATTTTATTAATTCATTTAAATTAAATTAACAAGCAACAAGCAAGAAGTGCATTTGTAAATCCGGTGACACGCGTCCATTGATTTTTATTAATACAACTTTTCTGTCAGTGCTGCAAAGATTAAGTTCACGATCGCCATCTCCGTAGTGAACGCGCATATATAGAGAGAAATGCACATCATGGATTACATAATCAGAAGGTATAGGCTAGCCTTTTTCTTTTCGTTTTGAATTGTTTCGTTTAAAGAAATTGACGATTGATATCTCCGCAGTGAACGCGCGTATAGAGAGAAATGCACATCCTGGATTAATCAGAGAGTATGCTGCCTATATTTCTTTTCCTTTTGAATTGTTTCGTTTAAAGAAATTGACGAATCGCCATCTCCATAGTGAACGATAGAGAGAAATGCACATCATGGATTAAATAATCAGAGAGTAGGCTAGCCGATTTCTTTTCGTTTGGAATAGTTTCGTTTAATTTGATGATCGCCATTTCCGTATAGAACGCGCATAGAGAGAAATGCACATCATGGATTAAATAATCAGCGAGTGGCCTATTTCTTTTCATTTTGAATTGTTTCGTTTAATGAAATTTCAAGCTTTATTTAGATATCTGTCATGTCTGTGAGACATACATGTGAGTTTCGGTTAATTTATGATGAGATTTCAATGCAAGTGACCGCGGCGCGCCAGCGAACGATCATGTCATGATTATGTTGTCTGCTATTTTTGATTCTTATTTATTATTGGTTGGTAAAAAAAAAAAAAAAATAGGATACAATTTATACAAAACGAAATTCACTTTAAAGAAAGGCCTTTTACAAAATGAAACTTAATTAAGTGGTCAATGTCTGACTCCCGATGCATCCCATCTTACTCGTGCTGTTCAGTTTTCATTATCAACGTAAAAAAAAAAAACATTATAATATTTTAACAAATATAAATGAATACGCTTATTTAATGAACTCGGGGCAAAATGCATCCTCGCAGCACTGAGTGGGTGGTTGTTTCGGAGATGCGACATTAGGTTAGAGGTGTTTCCATCTCTCGCGGTCACCTTTTTTATTGCAACATTTACAAATTGCCTAGTCAGTATTTACCGCCTCTCCCTTCTCTCTCTCTCTCCTCCACACTGTCACTTGATGACAACTACATAAGCATTTTTAGGCATTGAATAAATTATATTTATTTATTATATATAAGTGCCGGTAATGACGGTATTGAAACTGATACCGTTGCTATTTTAAGACCCCGCGGTATACGATATTACCGAAATACCGCCCAACCCTAACATGTACATTACATTATTCAACATTATTCAACATTATTCAATATATCGTAATATATTAATGCAATATATTATTCCCCATCATCACACATTTTGGATGTATCTCACATCACACCCAATTAAATTCTTGCAGTCTCTACTAATGAATTACTGAGTTAAATCGGGTGTGTTAGATAAAGTAGATATCAAATATGTGCAGTGTTGGGGGACCCAGGACAGGTTTGAGAAGCACTGACTTAGTTAACTAAATTCACCATAAAAGATCATGTTACTTTAAACATTTACTCTGTTCAAAATTAAAACAAAGATTTGAATTAAAAGTACATTATGAAAATCAGGGATCTTCAACTCCAGTCCTGGAGGGCTGATGTCCTGCAGACTTAAGTTCCAACTCTAATTAAACACACCTGTCTGTAATTTGCAAGTAAATCTGAATGAGATTCGCTTGTGTGAGGATATTTGGAGGGCCAGTGTCCTAAACTCAGCAGGACACTTGTCCTACAGGACTGGGGCTATATATCTATGATGAAGTACTTTATTACATAAACCAATTCTATTGACTAAAATGATATCAACAACTGCCTTAGAGTTGGACTAGTATTACTGGTAGTTTGGTTATGTTCACAAAGTATAAAACTACACAAAAAAGTGTTTGTGAACACAACCCACCATAAAACTCATAAAACTTTCATCAAAACTTGTCAAATATAATTATGTTTATATTTTCACACTTACAGAGCTTTTCTGCAGTTCCTCACAGCAGGTAAAATTCTCATCCTACCCTCTTTTGATTTGATCTTCTTCATGAAGTCTAACTCATCCAGTGGCTCCTCTGACATCAGGATCATGTTTGCCAATGTTGAGCATTGTGCAAGAGAAATATTTTTTCTTTTTGTTTTAGAGTTTAAAAATGCCTGCATTTCTTTAACAACAGAATGATCCTTCATTTCAATCAAGCAGTGTGACAGATTCATCCATCTTTCAGGACTGATATTGTTTTTTTGACCCCGTTTGAGGTTGTGGATTATTTTCTTGATGCTCTCTGGGTTGTTCTCTGTGTGAATCAGCACATCCTGTAAGACTCTCTGGTTGGACTCCAGCGAGATGCCATGAAGAAATCGAAGGAAAAGATCCAGGTGTCCATTTTCACTCTTCAAGGCTTCATTCATTGCTTCCTTCAGGAGCTCGTCCAGAGAAACATTCTCAAACCAAGTTTTGGACTTTCCTCTAAGGCAAATTTTCATAACTTCACTGTTCTTGTGTAAAAAGCAGAAAAACACATACAGTGCTGCAAAAAACTCCTGAAAGCTCAGATGTACAAAGCTGTAAACCTTCCTGTGATAAATCACAGATTCCTCCCTAAAGATCTCAGTGCAAATCCCAGAATACACTGAGGCGTCAGTGACATCTATACCGCTCTCAATCAGGTCCTCCTCATAGAACATCACATTGCCCTTCATCAACTGATTGAAAGCCAGTTCAGCAAGTTTCACAATCACTTCTCTGTTGGACTGCAGGAGTTTCTCTGGATCTCTCTCTTCATACTTCTGGTTCCTCATATGTGTTTGAATGAGGAGGAAGTGTATGTACATTTCAGTCAGAGTTTGAGGGATTTCTGCACTGAGATCTTGTTTCAGGATGTTTTGAAGCACAGTGGCTGAGATCCAGCAGAAGACTGGTATGTGGCACATGATGTGGAGGCTTCTTGCTCTTCTGATGTGTGAGATGATTCTGCTGGCTTGATGCTCATCACTGATTCTCTTGCTGAAATATTCCTCCTTCTGAGGGTCGTTGAATCCCTGAATTTCTGTCACACGGTTGATGTAGTTAGAGGGGATCTGATTGGCTGCTGCTGGTCTGGTGGTGATCCAGATGAGAGCAGAGGAAAGTAGATCTCCTTTCATGAGGTTTGACATCAACACACCAACTGATGAAGACTCAGTCACATCTGAAACATTCTCACTGTTTGAAAACTTCAGTGTCAATCTGCTTTCATCCAGTCCATCAAAGATGAACAAAACTGTACATTCATCATATATCTCTGAGTCCAGATCTTGAAGTTCAGGATAAAAATCAAGCAGAAGTCTGTGAAGACTGTACTGATGATCTTTAATCAAGTTAAGCTCTCTAAATGGAAGCACAAACATGAAATCTACATCCTGATTGGCTTTTCCCTCGGCCCAGTCCAGAATGAACTTCTGCACAGAGACGGTTTTTCCAATTCCAGCGATGCCTTTAGTAAGAACAGTCTTGATTTTGTCTTTCTTCTCTCTTTTCATCTCCTCATATCCGGGTTCAGGTGAAGGATCAAAGATGTCATTGCAGTTGATTGGAGTGTCTTGGAGTGTCTTGTAACTTTTCTCCATCTGTAGCACCTCATGTTCTTCATTCACTCCTTCACTCTCTCCCTCTATGATGTACAGCTGTGTGTAAATCCTGTTCAGGAGGGTCTGATTCGCTTCTAGTTTGATTCCCTCAAATACGCTCTCATATCTGTTCTTCATGCTGGTTTTGTGCTGGTCTTTGACTCTCTGCAGATCATCATGCACTGGTTGGTGAGAGTCGAGCTGCAGGGCTGCTTCTGTGTCACGATGACTGATGTGTTTCTGACAGGAGGAGGATGTGCAGGTCTGACAGGACACATCTCTGATCTGCTCAGCTCTCCCACCACTGAAAACACATTATGATGAACAGAAAGACAAAAACAAAAGAGAGAAAATATTTAAATGTCTCTATTTTTAAATCATCCTATTTGAAATCATACCACAAACACATTTAGAAAGAAGTGTTTGATTTATAGACTATAATATGATTACTGTCCATATAACTTTCATGCAGAAAACCCATGTGACAAAAATACATATAGACATATAAAAGAGAAATGACAGAAGCATATAAAAACAATATTTAACCTACTGACTCTTTCTTTACATCACAATTTCAGTTTATTTTGTTTTTGTTGTTAAAAAAAGAGAACATGATTTCAGTTTATGATTTTTATTTTCTGTTTAAAGAACTTTATTGCTGAAATAAAATAAAAATGTAATAATTTCCCTCTTGTTGTTACTGTGTACACTGTGTTCTTGTGTTGAATGTTTGGCTCTACATGAATATACTCACAGACGGGGAAAGGGCGCTGCTTTATCACTGAGATCAGGAGGCTGTAGAGGAGACGCTGCTCTCTTTCTCTTCCTGCTGAAGATACTGAGAGGAAGAGAGACATATTTCAGACGGTTTCTTTGCAGATTATCTGTGTGCTCCAATAAATTAACACCAATACTGGTTTATAGAGCAGTACTTGCATTACATGCAACAGAAAACAGAAAACCATTTCAAAGAAAACAGAGGTTTTATCCACAGTAAGACATACTTCAAACAAGTACACATTAAATGTAAGAAAACTAAACTGAGACCATATTTTGATTTAGTTTTAATCAGTCTTTTGACTAAAATGCCATTTAGTTTTAGTTATATTTTAGTCATCTGAATTGTTTTAGTTTTAATCTAGTTTTAGCCGACGAAATACAATAAGATTTTAGTCGACTACATCTACAGTAGATGTTGTCAACTAAAATCTTATTGTATTTCGTCAACTAAAACTCTAAAACAATTCAGATGACTAAAATATAACGGGTTTAGTTAAATTGAAATGCATTAATTTAGAATTTCTCTAAAAATTCCAAACCCATATACTCCCAGAGAAAACATCTATTAACCTGTTAATATGAATGATTTTAAAGTTTGAACATGCAACACAGATACAGATTTAACTACTGTAACTTAAAATGAAATAAAACCACTTTCCCTAAAGTAGAACATAGTCTTCTTGTCAATGAATGATATATGCATTCTTTAGAATTACTTGCATACATCATTCTTTATTCTTTCAAGCAGCAGATATATTTATTTGCACAAATTAAATATAATGAAACCTTATTAAAGCTATTAAAGGAGTGAATGCTTTTCTCTTTTTCTTTTGTTGCTTGATCAAAATTAAAGGAACACGCCGACTTTTTGGGACTTTGAGACACAGGCATCTTTTAACCGTATACATACTGGGAACTATATTCTCAGACGGTGAAGCACTGCTACTTTGGCAGAGTGATTAGCGCAACACTCTGAGCAAACTCTCTGCTCCTCGCCACGGGGCTTCTCAGGTGCTGCGAGCAAATCACTCCGCCCAAGTAGCAGTGCTTCGCCTTCTAAGAATATAGTTCCCAGTATGTATACGGTTAAAAGATGCCTGTGTCTCATATGACCTTGTTATTTGTACACACTGTGACCATACAATTTTGTCACTTATTGGGAGGAGTATGCTAGCTGAAGCCATTTACTTACAGTCTTTGTGCTAAGCTAGGCTAGCAGTGGATGCGTCAGACAGAGTTACAGCATGCACACAGATGAAAAGGGTATGTATGGACTTATCTAACTCTGGGGGAATACGGTCTGTGAATAAGCTAAAGTCCCAAAAAGTCGGCGTGTTCCTTTAAGGACACAGACCGCATTAGGTTTATTACCCACTGTCACTTTAAGACATCGGATAATGTCCAATGACATGCGGATCCAATTGCACTGATGCACATCCGATACACTTACAACCAATGTTTCCTCTATTTTTTTTTCTTGCTGAGCAAAAAAATTTTTCTATTGGGCGGACATTTTTCACCACCTGAGCAAAAATATTCCTTATACCTGACCTGTACAGCACAAGTAGAAACAGAATGGTTTCAACATTCAGTTGTAACTTTTAACTTGAATGTGCCATTTCTATTTTATTTGATCCTTGATGTAACTTATTGGTATTAAATCATATTTTTGAAAAACAAGCAGTTAATTAAGAAGTTTTTTTAAGAAGAATTTTAGGTTACCTGATATTTTTTTTACAGTGCTGTTAACTGTACAGTCTTTACCAAGAAATCCTATGAAAAATAATTTCCAAAATCTTCTGCAGGACAGTTCAATTCTTGACAATAATAGAATATAGTATGAAAGAAAAGTAAGCTGTTAAACTGAGATGGTTTGGGAAAACCATAAAGTGTTTTGTACAGTCAATTAATTGTGTACAGGAAGCATTAAACAATCAAAGTTAAATGATTGTTTATTGCTTATGAATTTCCAATATTTTCTTTAGCAGGGGGTTTCAAACTTTTTAATGTCAATTAGCCCTAAACCTTACCCTTTATACCTATATAATAAAATATAGGCCTAATATAACCTAAACCATACCGTTGTGATATTCTTTATTTAGGCTTATAATATAACAAAATATAGGCCTAATATAACCTAAACCATACCCTTGTGAGATTGTTTATTTAGGCTTATAATATAATAAAATATAGGCCTAATATAACCTAAACCATACCCTTGTGAGATTCTTTATTTAGGCTTATAATATAACAAAATATAGGCCTAATATATATATTCGTATAAAAAACGAATTGAAGTATTTAAGTGATATAATATATCAGTTTAAATGCTTCAATTTGTTTACATATTATATTATTATTATAATACGAAAACAAACTGAAGCATTTAAATAGATCTAATAGCTAAATATTTTCAAGAAAAGTGAATGTCAACTCTTTTATAGTAATCTAACCATGCCTGAAACTCCCCCCAACCCCACAAAAACATCTATTTAAACTAATGATGCATTTTGAATTTGCATGCGGGTGGGCGTGTAATAGGCTAGTTGCACGTGGCCGCCATCTTGGATTTCTGATCAGCGAGTGTGCGGTTGGACACTTCCGGTCTCGCTTTACGCCGGTGCAGGGAGCCGGAGAAAACCGAAAATGATCTATTATAGTTGTTTATAGAATCAATTATATCACTTAAAATACTATTAAGATATGTATTACTATCACACGAGCAAATGACAATTAAATACATGGATGCATAGTCAGATTAATGAATGAAATACAACTGTTCACGAAGAGAAGATTGTCTTGGACTCATGCTGCACGCAATGAGAATTATGCCTACTGTCAATATAGAGTTACAACTACGATTAGAGTTGTTTGCATAAAATACAGTGTGAACATTCACACGTTTGCCCTGTGATATGTTACAATTTATCTCTATAAATACTATTTTCTGCGCATAGATTTTCACTTGCATCAATTGCTCGCTCAGTATTATCATCACATATTTTACATGCATGCTTTCTTTGCATCAATTATCTTTATAGATAAAAACGGTGAAAAAAAATCTTAATAATTGCGATTAATTAAAATTTTTAACTGTAGTTAACACTAAGTTTGTGTATATTTTACACGTAGTAAAATACTGTATTATACACACCAGACAGATAATGATTAATGAAACAGATGCTCTTTATCTCACTTGCACAAAATAAATGCAGTAATAGCATAGAACGCATAGGTGAAATACACTGAAAATGATATGCATTTAAATTACATACTAAAACACAAACAGTTAGCAATAATAATGTTACCAAATAAAGTAATGCCGACTACAGAACAGGGTGTTTTTGGTCGGGTTGATTAAGTCATCCCTCCCGATCTTCTGCCTGTACTGCAGCGGCAACGGGGAATGCATTGAACATAACGACACACAACAATGAAGTGCTGAGGCTGTCACCCTCTGAAAGGCAAGTTGCCTCTCTTGAATCCTAAAAATTGCATGCAGCATGAGTCCATGACAATCTTCTGTTCGTGAACAGTTGTATTTCATTCATTAATCTGACTATGCATTCGTGCATTTAATTGGCATTTGCTCGTGTAATAAATATATATATATATATATATATATATTAGTATTTTAAGTGATATAATTGATTCTATAAACAACTATAAGAGATAATTTTCGGTGTTCTCCGGCTCCCTGCACCGGCGTAAAGCGACACCGGAAGTGTCCAACCGTACACGCGCTGATCGGAAAGCCAACATGGCGGCCACGTGCAACGAGCGAATTGTTACCGTTTTGTGTCCATCAACCGTTATTTACACCACTTTAATCAAACCACTCTTCTTTAAAACATTATGATGTGATTTTATTTCACATGTCTGTGTTTCTCGTTGCCTCTTGTATTGAGCTATTTGGTCCGCACACAAGACTCACTGCCAATCACACGTGCTCACATTATTCTCTTTCTATGAAACCTGTAAACTGCATTCACCAGTTTTCACTCTATAGCTGTTGCCCAGAAGACTGAAATTATTTCTCACTTAAACTACAATCCAATGGATTTCCCCACACATTTCGGGTCAGTCCTCTGCTTGGCATTTTAATCTTTTCTGCGCGGCCGCGGCATCAGAAGTGCGCGACGAGCACGCGCGCAGCTTAGAGGGAACATTGCTCACAACTGTTTAAGACATTACCAACATAATTTACGTGAATAATGGACATTACATTACTCTACAAAATGGACATTTCGACTTAATGTTGTGTGAATTTGTCCATAAAAACACGAAAGAGAGCTCAATTCAGTAGCCTACTCGCGCGCTGTATATGTGTCATGTGCATGGCTGGGTCGCGTGTGTGCGCACAGAAAACCTTACCAAATAGAGCTCTTTTTTGCCTCGTCACTCTTATTCAGATCTACATGACTCTTCGCTGGACTATAATGAGGTCAGTGGTGTGTGCGTGGATCTTCTCCTGCATCCAAGCCTCGGATGCCATATTTACCCTTCTGAACACATGCAACTGCATCCCAGACAACATTTTGGTGAAACCTCTGCACATTTCAGATAATTTTTCATTACTTTTAATCTTCAACTTACTACTTGTGCACCACCAACACCTGCCAGGTACTTTCAGACGAAACCTGCGCTCACTTTCTCCCTCCCATCTTTCATCTGCTATGTCATCTTCTCTTCCCTCACCCTCACAATTCTTATCACTGGGCATCACAGTAACTCCACTTTACTGTTTTGAATCCTAGCTCACAGGTAGGTCTTTCAGGGTTGCCTGGAGAGGGGAGGAATCCAAAGCACATTAACTGATCACAGGGGTTCCCCAGGGTTCAGTTCTTGGACCCCTCCTCTTCTACATTTCCATTACATCACTGGGACCCATCATACAGGCACATGGTTTCTCTTACCATTGCTATGCTGATGACACAGCTCTACCTCTCATTTCAACCAGATCACACAGTAGCTGCACGTATCTCAAGCCGTCTGGCAGACATCTTGGCATGGATGAAACAATATCACCTGCAGTCCAACCTTGCAAAGACTAAAGCCCCTTTCACACAGAGATTCCGGAAAATACACGGATAAAGTGACCCGGGTTCGTTTGATTTTGGTTCATTCACACTGCCAGTGATTTTCCGGAATCAGAGAGTGCGTTCACACACGACCCGTAAAAATCCCGTAAAGACACGTGACATCGATGTGACATGTAATGCTTCAGCAGTGTCTTAAGTTTGCTTATGAGCTGCGATTTCTCTCTCGAGAAACAGCGCTTGTGCATTTTTTTCTCTTATTCGATTATAAACTAGCACATTACATACCGTTTCACTAGCCTGCTTTCAATTCACGTTAGCGTCATCATTACGACACGGCATTGATCATGGCTTTTCTTCACACAGCACACGTTCCGGGACTGATTCCGGGACTTACTTCCTACAATGTCCCCAACCCGGCATCAATCCCATGTTGTGTTTGCGTTCACACAGAAGGTGTTCTGGCAATTTCCCGGGATCAACGTGCTGTGTGAAGCTTCTCGTCTTCCCTGTCAATTTGGCTCTATAGCATGATTTCACCATTCAGCCAAGTTCATCCTCAATTACCCCAATCAAGGTTCAAGAAATCTAGGAGTAATATTTGATGACCAGCTGACCTTCAAAGACCACATTGCAAAGACAAACTCGATCATGAAGGTTTGTACTACACAACATCAGGAAGATCAGGTCTTTCCTAACTAAGCATGCAACACAACTTCTCGTCTAGGCCCTGGTCATTTCTATTCTAGGCTTAATTACCACAATGCTCTTCTGACTGGACTTCCATCATCTGCAATTAAACCTCTACAAATGATCCAGAATGCTGCAGCTCGTCTTGTCTTCAACAGTATTTATCGGTATTCGGTATTTATCGACGGTACACCATTGTCGGTAACTATATTTTTTGATATAGCGTTCAATATTTTCATTAAAATGCGCGCATTGCCTGTAGATCCTAGGGGACATTCACACATCCCATCTTTAGTGTGCTCAAGTTCGTTATTTTTTAAATGTCGGATAATGGAAGAGACGCTGGCATGACCACCACAACGTTGCCCAACATCAACTGGCAAACGCAATGAAAGCGGAACAAAACTGCACTACTCATTATTTTGTGCTTCACGGACAGCTTATCAGTTTGGATCAATGCAGCGTGAGCTGATCTTGATCAAGCGATACTGTTACTACACAGCGCTAAGAGATCCAGTAAAGAAAGCATTTGAATTCGCCACTGAAGTAATAACATCGCTGCGAGATCTAGTGAGAAGCATTCAAATTTCTCCGTTATTAACCATAGATCTCTATTAGATCAAACAGCGCTGACGTGGAAACCAGGAGAAACATTGTGCCATGAATGAAATAGTTATAGAAGGCATTAAGTCCACAAATCAGCAACATTCACCATGGATTTAATGTAGTAACATTAACTTGCAACCATGGAAGTTTGGAAGGAATAGTAAAATGCTTTCAAGTACGTCACACATCTCTTTCCAGCACTTCAAAACTCAAATATTATCATATTTAAATGTTATTTTTAATGTGATGAGTGATGACCAAAATATATTTTTTTCATCCTTCAAATATTACCCCCATTTATAAAACTAAAAGTTTCAAGATGTAGGAAAACTACCATGAGCCCTGTGTCGTGCCAACAGTGAAGTAGCCTGAGACCATCCATGTGTCGGGTTGCTTTTTATCCAAGGGAGTGGCTCTCTCACCACAATACTTCCCAAAAACACTTCTATTAAAAAAGATGGCTAACAAAATGTCCTGCAAGAGTTAATATATTAAATGTTAAATAATATATTAAATGTTGTTGTCAAGCTTCATTCATAATACTTTTCCCCACTGCGAGCATGTGCGCTCCTCTAAAATGCTGCCACCTTTATTCCGACAATATTACGTTATTAACAATTATTTATAAAATCTATTTCCTTTGTGGATCCTCTTGATCTGCTCGTTCGTCTTTCTTCATGTTTCTTTAACAAATCGCAGTGTTTAAGTCTCAAGTACGCTGCATGTGAGTTAACCACGCCCACTTATTTACATTTCGCTGGATACATGGAATTTAAAAAGTCTGTTACAGTTGATAATTTACACCATGGTTACGATAGCATCATACCACCCAGCCCTATTTTGTAGTTTATTTAGAAATTGTTAAAGGCCATTTTGCGCATTCAATCATCATTAACCCCCAAAACCTCCCTGGACTTGCGTAGTAACCAGACCGAATAAGAAAGAAAATGTCGGTGCCTGATTTCGGTGCCTGACTCTCTGTGTCATGTGAGGCGCACACACGCAAGGTCTCTTGCTCTCTTCCTCTCCCTCTCCACCGTGCGCACACTATACGGTTTGGGGCACAGTCTGTTCTGTCTCGCATGCGCGCTCTTGCTCGCTCGCTCTAGATTGCGGGAGATTTTAACTAATTTGCGGGCATCAGGGAGCCGTTATCAATATGCGGGAGACTCCCGGAACATCTGCTGATAGCGAGGGGATTAATGAAGATGCCGAGGACAAAACGCTCCAAGGTTTGCTGCATTTCACGTGTAAAATTACCCGTCAGAACCACACACACACACACACACACACACACACACACACACACACACACACACACACACACACACACACACACACACACACACACACACACAGACAGGTGAGCACACTCACAGACACATTCAGAACGCCCTCTGGGTGTGCCGATTGTCTGAAGCCCATATAGAATCACGCCAATCCATTTGACTGATGGCGCGGGCGCCGCCACGACGCTCTTACGTCGTCATATTATATTAGCGCGCGCATCATCTGCTCCTCAGATTTCTCGGCCGAAAAAGGAAGCTTGTCGGCAGAGCGAGGAGCTTGGCAGCGAACGCAGCGTCTCGTTCCCTATTCAGAGAACATACAGTAACCAGAGACGCTCTCTTTCATAGGTTCACTCAACGCTGCGTAGCTAAGACGCAGTGGGAACAAAAATACCAAACTCGCCAAGCTAAGCTCTGCCGTAACTAGTACAATGACCAGATAACTTACATGACTGGTTCAAGCAGACAAAACATAGGAACCTGTAGCCATGTCGAGATTACATTACCCTGGGAGTAATCTCTGTTAATCTCCAGTATTATTACATTGTTTGATAAAATATTGTTTTATTTGATATTATGTAAATGTGATTTTTTAAATATTGTTTTATTTATTATTACCATATGTTACTTGTATTTATATTGTTTAAAGATTTAAGTTAATATTGTGTCCAGTTTGGCCCTGTAAATAAAAGGGTATTATTTTTTGACAAAGTGCGTGCGGTTTCGTTTTCTATACCGTTTCAAGAACCGTTTAAGCACCGGAATCGTTTAAAAAATACAGAATAGGTACTGGTATCGGATAAAACCCAACCGATACCCAACCCTAATAAAGACTTAAAATTAAATGATCTTTCAGGGGTAATTTCTCAGTCAAATTATGTAATTAATTAGATTCAACATTTTAATCGCTTGGCAGCCCTATTATTAACATACTAATATTGAGAGAAAAGAACATTAGTGAGTCAATCATCATGTTAAAAAAAACTTTGTATCCCACTTCATGATACTCACACAGGGCCACAGTTCACAGCAGGTCCATCACTGAGATAAGGGGGCTGATGCATGGAGTTGTTACTCTTCATAGACACACAGCTAAATCCTGGAGATGGTCCATCACTGAGATAAGGGGGCTGATCCATGGAGTTGTTACTCTTCATGGACACATGGCTGAATCCTGGAGATGGTCCATCACTGAGATCAGGGGGCAGATGCATGGAGTTGTTACTCTTCATGGACACACAGCTGAATCCTGGAGATGGTCCATCACTGAAATAAGGGGGCTGATGCATGGAGTTGTTACTCTTCATGGACACACAGCTGAATCCTGAAGATGGTCCATCACTGAGATAAGGGGGCAGATGCATGGAGTTGTTACTCTTCATAGACACACAGCTAAATCCTGAAGATGGTCCATCACTGAGATAAGGGGGCAGATGCATGGAGTTGTTACTCTTCATAGACACACAGCTGAATCCTGGAGATGGTCCATCACTGAGATCAGGGGGCAGATGCATGGAGTTGTTACTCTTCATGGACACACAGCTGAATCCTGGAGATGGTCCATCACTGAAATAAGGGGGCTGATGCATGGAGTTGTTACTCTTCATGGACACACAGCTGAATCCTGAAGATGGTCCATCACTGAGATAAGGGGGAAGATGCATGGAGTTGTTACTCTTCATAGACACACAGCTAAATCCTGAAGATGGTCCATCACTGAGATAAAGGGGCTGATGCATGGAGTTGTTACTCTTCATAGACACACAGCTAAATCCTGAAGATGGTCCATCACTGAGATAAGGGGGCTGATGCATGGAGTTATTACTATTCATGGACACACAGCTGAATCCTGGAGATGGTCCATCACTGAGATTAGGGGGCTGAAGCATGGAGTTGTTACTCTTCATGGACACACAGCTGAATCCTGAAGATGGTCCATCACTGAGATTAGGGGGCAGATGCATGGAGTTGTTACTCTTCATATACACACAGCTAAATCCTGAAGATGGTCCATCACTGAGATTAGGGGGCTGATGCATGGAGTTGTTACTCTTCATAGACACACAGCTAAATCCTGAAGATGGTCCATCACTGAGATCAGGGGGCAGATGCATGGAGTTGTTACTCTTCATGGACACATGGCTGAATCCTGGAGATGGTCCATCACTGAGATTAGGGGGCTGAAGCATGGAGTTGTTACTCTTCATGGACACACAGCTGAATCCTGAAGATGGTCCATCACTGAGATCAGGGGGCAGATGCATGGAGTTGTTACTCTTCATGGACACACAGCTAAATCCTGAAGATGGTCCATCACTGAGATCAGGGGGCAGATGCATGGAGTTGTTACTCTTCATGGACACACAGCTGAATCCTGGAGATAGTCCATCACTGAAATAAGGGGGCAGATGCATGGAGTTGTTACTCTTCATGGACACATAGCTGAATCCTGGAGATACTGCTCTCTGAATGTGAACAGACACCTCCTCCTCTCTCTCCTCACACACATTCATTTTACAGGCAGACTTCTACTTCTCTTCTTCCTGTATGTGGAAACAGAGAACATACACTGAATTTTGACACAATTTAGTTTCAGTACTGTACTTCATATGCTAGTATATTTAAGTATATGCTAGCTGGTGACCAGAAGTGAGGGTGCACAGTGACCGAAGTGGCCGGGCCCCCTGCGGTTCCGATGCTGTGCATTTTTGGGGCCCAAGAAGCTGTGGTTTATAGGGATTTAGGCCAGTTAAGGGCTGTTTATGATGGCACAAAACTCAGATACAGCAACACCCACCGTTGGCGCAGGAGTACTTGGATAATAAGCTCTCAGGTGTGTGTTTATAGAATATTTTACAATGGCTTTGAACACAGCTCGGGCCAATCATTACCAAGGACCAGAACTATCAATTGTATAATTCTGATTTCTTAGTGCTTTCCTTTAGGATATTTGACTAGTGTCGTGACGGATCTCATTTGTGCTTTACCTAGTTTGTGGGTTTATGTTTAACACAGATGTGTCATACATCTTGTGTTGCTCTTTAAAAAAATATATTATTATAAAGTTGATTTATTATTTCAAAAAATGTTACAGACTTTTTTTCTCGCTTGTTTCTGTATTAATATATTGTCATTTCTGTGGTTTATTCATGTTTTTAGCTATCAGAACAACCAGCTACAAACATTGAATAGTTCACTTTCAAGTGAACTCACACTGCATTGAATGGCGCTGTGGGAACGCTCTGCATGATTGCGTCGTGAAGCATGTGTGAAATCAGTCCAAGGGTGTGACAGAACATCATAGGCGGGTGACGTCACAACCAGGAAACTATATAGCATGCCCAAACAGGGTAGCGCTAGCTTCTATGTCTTCAGTAAGTGCTATATGTGAAAATGTGTGTTTTATTTGGTGTTGTCTGTCACTCCTAAGCATATATTAGCATTGTGAACAGATTCCATTACAGACCCTCTGCTCTCGCCTGGTGCTCTTTGAGGAGGGCGCTCAGGCTCGCGTTCCTCATGGCTACACAATACAGATTGGGTCTCGCCCGCACATATTTATGGGGGTCCTGCCCACAGTGGTGGGCCTCGAGCCGGCTCTGGTCATGAAACAGGAGCTAAAAACTTTGTTGGGGAAAGGGGCAATAGAACGTGTACCCATCCGCATTCTGAACTACATCAACGATTGGTTGATTCTAGCTCAGTCACATCAGCTGGCAGTTTAACAACGAGATGTCATTCCCGTCAATATAAAAATGCTTGGGCTAAGATTACATGCCAAGAAGAGTGTGCTTTCTCAAGCTCAGAGGACCACTTTTTAGGCGTGGTTTGGGATTCGGTTTCGATGCAAGCATGTCTATCTCCAGTGGTCGCCTAAATAAATCACCAGGGGGTTTGCGTTCACGCTCACTTTGCAAAATGGAACATCAAATCCTTCTGTGGCCCCATGGATAGCTGCGTTCATAAAGGGCAGCTAACATCCCTGGGTGCCAAAACCAGGTAGCAGACATCCTGTCGAGGCAGGGGCTGAGGCCCGGGGAATGGAGGCTCCACCCCGAGATGGTGAAACAGATACGGAGGGTGTTCGGCCAGGCAGAAATGGATCTGTTTGCATATCGAGAGACGTCAAACTGTCCACTCTGGTACTCTACAGCCCTACTGTAAAGTGACTATTGTAATGGGGTAATCAAAATAGCCTAATATAGGCTATTTTGTATAAGTTTGTGCTTTAGATTTTATTTATTTTCATTTTTTTGTTAAGTGACTTTAAATTCTTCAAAAAGCATTCTTTTTATTTTTAGATTGTAATGTTACAATTTTAGAATGTAATGTGAAAATAAGCAGAATATGTAGAATAGACTACATGGTTTCAATATATTTGTTTTCATTGCCTTTGATGTGAACATTGTGTGTAAGGCAACACTTTTTAATAAAGAAAGAAACATTTTTTTTTCTAAATCCAAATTGATGTAGTAAATACAGAGATACTGTCTATCGCCATTCAGCAAAAAAAAGTGTCCATATCGTCCAGCCCTATTTACAGTATATCTGCAGATTTTTGCACAGTTAAGGTCCAGTTCAAGGATCCTGCATTTGGTCTCTTTCTGTAAAACGTGATTTACATCGGACAAGAGACTTTTGGGTCAATGTTGGAACCTGTTTCCATGTGTCGTGTGAGACAAACAACCAAAATTAGGGGCGTAAATCAGGACATGTCATCATCATAATACAATCTGACATCGATATGATAGTTGCTAGGCATTTGTGATATAGATCGTCAATGATAATATCGTAATTGTTGTTTTAATGATGTGCGATTTGACATTATTGAGTATAGCCTATCCCTCACACACATCCAGAGAGTGCATGCATAGTCTACATAATGTAGTCTTGTAGATTAGACTAGTGCGGGTGTGCATTTAGAGTGCACGCTTTCACTGCGTGATTTAGTCTTAATTTATATAATTTAGTAATAAATATCACAAGAGTGCAGTTTTTCTCAAAATAAAAGCATGATAACAAAAGTGATATTCATCTTATACAAGTTTAACAAACAAGAAGTTAATATTAAGTGACTTACATTTTAGACACCATATTGCCTGTTTTTGCTCTATTTCGCCAACGAAAATAGTTCAAAACAAAGCCACACACGCCGGTGTTTCCTTACTGAGTGAATCATCTTTTTGAAGGAATCATTTGACTAGGATAAATTAAGCTAGTCAAATGTTTCTTTTCTTGAACGAATCAGCCGTTTGAATGAATCGGTTGAATCTCAATGATTTGCTCATTAACATTGACTTGCTGCCACATACTGGCGGTTTCAGTTTCACATGTAAAGTATCTTTTCATGTTTTAAATAATTTTAAACATCAATATTCAATATTTCAAAGATTAATTTTGTTGATACTGATTTCATTTGATTGGTAACAGCCCTATTGTGTCTTATTTTTATAATTTAATTTGATTAAATTTATGAAATTGACACAAAAGATGATGCATGCACATAATTAGGTTTAAAAAATGGCTTTATAGTGGCAAAAATGCCCATAATAGGTAAAAATCTATTGAAACATATTGGAAAATATGAAATTTCTGTCACTGCTGTGAACTGAGCACCACAGAGAGTATGAAGAATATCACGACAGTCCTAAATCTGCCAAAGTACCAAAACAATAAACACACTCAGTAAAATATCGTCTAATAATCGTTATCGAGAAAATCCCAGAAAATATTTAGATATATTTTTTTGTCAATATCGCACACCCCTAAAATTTGCTGATAGCTAAAAACATGCCCCGATACAATTATTATTTTCTCAGATTCAGGGGCATGTGATTGATTTATTGGTATCATGATATTATGTGTCTATTTAAAAAAAAAAAAAAATTATTATCACATAATGCAACCGAGATTAGATGACCATTTAATTAAACTCTCTGAAAATTGCTAATCCTTTATCCCATTTTTGTGGGACATCCGTTTTTTAAAGAAATAGGGAAAAATAAAATTAAAAAATGTTGCAAATTAAATCATCCATTGTCTGATGAAAGCTCATTGACAACAGGCCATGATGAGGAATATAGTAAGATTTCTGTGTTATCTGCTAAAATGACAGAATTTCTCTGCATGTCTTTCTCATTTTATTTTTAAAGTTAGATTTTTTTTCTGTGGTCAGTTCAATTGATATGAACAGATATTATTAATATTAATCATATTAATTTCATTTTCAGGGATGACATGGAGTTCTTTCTACAGGAATGCTATGATTAAATGGGCTTAAGAATCAACTGTTCTTGTAATAAATTATACTGTGATTTTTTGTTAAGTAAAGTTTGTGTTTTTATTAGAGTTATGAGTTGTTTTATAATTATTATTTGTTATATATTTTATTTAAATGCCTTTGTTTATTTATAATTAAATACAGTATATTTTACATTAAATGCCCATACTGTGTGTACTATTTGTAACAATATACTTTAAGGTAATAATAGCTATTAGCCTATCACGTAAAACAGTCCTTAATTGGCAAACACTAAACACTACAGAGCTGCTGCTCATGTGCTCAAAATCTTGACACCCCATTCATTTTCAATTAAATAACATAATTTGTCCATCCATTCATCTATCCATCCATCTTCTACCGCTTATCTGGGGCCGGGTCGCGGGGGCAGCAGTCTAAGCAGAGATGCCCAGACTTCCCTCTCCCCAGACACTTCCTCCAGCTCTTCCCGGGGGACACCGAGGCGTTCCCAGGACAGCCGGGAGACATAATCCCTCCAGCGTGTCCTAGGTCTTCCCCGGGGTCTCCTCCCAGGGACGGACTGACAATCTGTGCATTCTGGAAAAGTCCAGAACAGCCGTCCAACCGAGGGCCGTCGGCACAAAAAAATAATAAAGCCTTTTGAACATTCCACAGCAGGGGCACTAATAATATCACTTATATGCTACGTGTAAAAAAAAAAAAAAAACTAAAAAAAAAAACTGAGGAAGAAGAGTCGGCCTACTATTGAATTAAATTGGAAAACATCAGGCATGCATTACTACCACTCTAAAAAAACAGGGAAGGAGGCTAAATAAGTCACCAAATTTTAGTTTTACCAAAAAATCCTAGCTTGCACTTTCTGTCTGTCTTCCATCAGAGTGCAGTTTTACCTTGTCTTTCATATTTGTGTTTACTATATTGTGGAACTGGCAAAGACCTGGTGGTTGTTTGTGAAAGCTTCACAGACAAAATTGATAGGGCCTAGCCATTTTTTTTTTATCATTTCACAGCCTTAATATGAATCAAAAGTGTAATATGACATTGACAAAATATTAAATAGGTTATTCAATGCTAATTATTTAACACAAAGCAACACACATCGTCAATAAAAGCTAATAACCTATCTTTAAAATCAATACCTTGTCTGATAGCCTAGTATTGTGGCATAGTATCAGGACATCCTGGCTATAGTGTCTGTCGCGCACGGGTAGGTGCGAATGGCGGGGCTATTTGGAAGAGAGTCCAGCGCTGTTTTTTAGCCCCAGTCCGTCAATGTCCTAAGTTTATTTGCTTTAGATTTTAACTAAAACTCTTTTACCTCTCTCTGTTCGTTTTTGATGTTAACTTTTTGCCTGTATGATTATATTTACCTTCTGTTTTGGACTGAAAACACGAGTTGAGTCGCAGTCGGTGTTCTGTAGCTGTGAGTGAGTTTGTCTTAAACTCCCTGCGCTTCTAGTCCGGGATCCGCCATTATAGTTTACCGTGATAAGAACTGCCAGGAGAGAAGAGAAGCGAACAACTTGTTTAAATAGTTTAGACGCAAAAGGTCCTCATTGATATTATAACTGTGAAACGTTTTAGTAAACTTACAGTGAGACGTGAAGACATTGTTTGATTTGTGATTTACCCAAAGTGTTGTCTAGTTGTCCGAATCCGATATGAACGCTTTCGGTTTCACTATTGACAGAGTTCCGCTCCGTGACGTGAGTTCCTCCCCAGATCGAACTGAACGCGATGACGTTGAGCTGCGTAGGCTACTCTACGTGGTTCTCTCTATCACTGGACTGGTGTCTAGGGGTGCCACTTAAAAGTGGAATAATAAAATCAGTATTTATTAAGGTCTAAGTAAAAATCTAAATGAATAAATCCGTTTTTAACCTGAAAGATTAATTTACATTTGGGCAGTGTGGGACACCGCTCTAAAAGTCTTACTACACAGCCTCTCAAGCAAGTTTGTGTTAATACTATAGGCCTATTACAGCTGGATTTTAAAGTGTTCTAAATCACATTTGTCCATGATAGATGCCAAAGTGCAGGAATAAAGTAAAACAAACAAACAAACAAACAAACAAACAAATACAAAACACAGTGTTCTGTTGATGTTTGTGATATATTCATACAATAAAATGTGGACTGAGTACATTTCATATCAAAACATTTTTAGAGCTACTTTATAAATCATTTTTCAAAGGATGAAGAAAATAACCAGGGTTTCATATCAGCATAAGAAGACTTTTGTAAATCCAGCCCCTGGACATCAGTGGTTAAAATGTGTTTCTTACAGAATAAGAGTAAGGAATAATATGTACAACACATGTGGGACACAACAAATACATACACATGAAATATTAATTCAAAATATTTTTTCACGGAAGAAAGTCATTCTGTCACGATAAATGCTTTAATTTAATCCATGAATGATATATAAAGTTTGAAAAATACATTTCTTAAATTAATACATTAAGTGCAGCAAGGAACCTGATCTGGTGTCTTCCTATTGAATTTCACTTCTAGATAAGATTTAGATTTGGTTTTGGTATATTGATCCTATATAGACCAACATTATCAAGTAGCTTATTCCCGGTCTATATGCTATCCCGGTCTATATATAATGCTTTGGAATTCAGACCTTGGTCTCTTTTAACAGAAGACACTAAGCTTATTAGAAGCACTTCGAAAAATGAAAGTGTAATAATGTTATATAAGTTTACGTTAACTGTAAAACAAATATACTGTACTGTAAATATATATTTTACAAAATTAAAGCTGATATCTCAAAAATTGAAGTTCCTGTGAGATTTTGTTTAGGTGCTGTACCTAAAACAGTCACCGGGTGGCAGCCATATTCCATTGATGCGTTCTTCTATAACACATTATTACATTTCTGTCATAATATCACTTCTATCACAAAATAGTCAACAAAAATATAGAACATGAGCTGTGTTTATCAAACTAGATTTGTTTGCTCTTAGTATTTACTGTATATGCCTGTGTTTCAGTTCTCGTTAACGTTTTCGCTTAGTATGGTTATGGTTTATCCTCTATTTATTCCTGCATTTTAAGTTAGTTTAATTGTTAATAAATTCGATTGCATCTATCTTCTTGGTCTTGCTGACTTACCCACACCACAACTTGTAATACGTGACATGTGCTGAGGTGGGTTTATTATTATTATTTTCCAGCAAGATTTGTCAAATACAATCAGAACATTATCTTAAATAACTTTTTTAACTTTTTCTTAAAGGAATAGTTCACCCAAAAATTCCAATTATCCTATAATTTACTCACACTCAAGCCATCCTAGTTGTATCTGACTTATATGACGTATATGACCAAACACAATCAGAGTTATATTAAAAAATATCCGGGCTCTTCCAGGCTTTATAATGGGAGTGAATGTGGTTTAAAATTTTGAAGCCCAAAAAATAGCATCCATCCATCATAAAAGTAATCCACCTGGCTCCAGGGGGTTAATAAAGGCCTTGAAGCGAAGCGATGTGTTTTTATAAGAAAATATCCATATTTATAAGTTTATAAACTATAACCACTGGCATCCGGTAACGGCCGTACGCGAGTCTAGTTCCGGTGGAAGAGTGACCTCTGACCCGACGCATGACTTGTTGATGAACACGGATGAGCAGAGGAAAGAGCAAAACTAAACACCGGTCAAGAATTCAAAGTCTAAAAAGATCATTTTTAAAGAGAAATGTTGGAGGAGCTTGAGTTTGTTGCCCAGCCCTGTTTGTTTGAACTGCGTCTCTCACCTGAGCTTACGCTACTCCTACATCCAACGTCATGCGTCGGGTCAGAGGTCACTCTTCCAGCAGAACTAGACTTGTGTACAGAGCAGATAAATCTCCAGCCGTTGGGGAATCAATGTTTTCAAATGAATCGCGGAATAGAGACTACTGGCAAAAAGAGAACTACAGAGCTCGTAATACAATACATTTATCAAAACTGACAGCAAAGCCATTTATAGTGTTACAAAAGATTTCTATTTCAAATAAAAGCTTTTATTTGGATCCTTCGATTTATCAAAGAACCCTGAAAAAATGTTCACGGTTTCCACAAAAATATGAAGCTGCAGAACTGTTTTCAACATTGAAAAGTTTCTTTAGCAGCAAATCGTCACATTATAATGATTTCTGAGTGATCATGTGACACTGAAGACTGGAGTAATGATGCTGAAAATTCTGCTTTACATCACAGGAATAAATTACATTCTAAAACATTTTTCAATAGAAAACAGTTATTTAAAATTATTTCACAATATTACTAGCAAATTATTAATTAAATTACTGTAATTATTTCTTAGTTTTCACTTTGATTTTGGGATGAAAATATTTTGCGAGATTCAACAAATTTAGAATATTCCCTTCAATTTAGAAATATATTTAAACAGAAATTATATATATATATATATATATATATATATATATATATATATATATATATATATATATATATATATATATGTAAGAGAGAGAACATCATTTACATAGATAAATGTGTATAATGTGGATCAGCAGCTGCATCCTGTGTGTGTGTGTGTGTGTGTGTGTGTGTGTGTGTGTGTGTGTGTGTGTGTGTGTGTGTGTGTGTGTGTGTGTGTGTGTGTGTGTGTGTGTGTGTGTGTGTGTGTGTGTGTGAAAATCTTCACGGCTCACTGCAAACTCAGAAACTTCTTTTTTTTTTTAAACAGGGTTTAAGGTAAGAAGATAAACCGTTTTTAACAATGTTTTATTCAAGAAAGCGAGTACCCTGCACAAAGCTGGATTATTTATAAGCACTGAATCAAATAAACTGGAAGTGTGGCCTGAAACTCACATTTGCATTTGCGAGAGTCTCAGAATAGCGTCTCCAGTGACCATGATCAAACCCCAAGAGGTTTGTTTACAAGAAATAAAGATTTACAACCGAAACCACTGTAACTGTTCAAAACTTTATCAAACATTTTGCCTCTGTTGGGATTAAGGCTTTTGAATGATGTTTTTGACAAATGCAATATGTTCTTCAGCTTCATTCAGTGTTACAGCAAGAACAAAAGAGTACAATATTGTTTGTACATTGTGTTAGTATTGCTATATATATAGCAATATATAATTGGATATATTTATATATAATAATATATAATTGGAGCTGCTTCTTTTGGTTTAATACATTTAGGTATTGTGTTTCTATTTAAGCTTGATCTCAATGTATATGAATCAGTATGTACAATTATGTATTTACAATTAATTGAATTATTATTTTACATCACCGACACATTTTAAAAGAATTATAGTGGTTCCCACGATGAAACCCCAATAGGATTTTTTTCTCATTGGATTTCAGATTATTGCATGCAAGAATTATTATTTAAAAAAATTGGTCACAGAGCTGATTTTCTGCAATAATCCAAAAGCCAATTGAGAAAATCTAATTGGGTTTTTTGTCAAGGGAGTGAGTGATGAGAGTGATGCTTCAATTCTGGGTTAGCCTACAAAAATGTATGATGGTATGGTTGATGGTTGAATTGTTTCCGGATGTAAGAATTCAAAGAGTAAATGTTGCTCTAATTACGATGGAGATTTACATAAATAGCAGCACATTGCATTGGCAGCACACGCTTCAGCGCTTTGAAAGAGTGCTTTGAAAGAGCGCTTTTAAAGAGTTTCATATCTTCACCATTACAGAACAATAATGACTCCCATCATTATTTTTATCTCGATGCTTGCAGTGTTTTATCAGGGTTTGTATAACTAGACTAGATCTTTATTGCATAAACTAGCATGTGTCATACTTTGGTATCTCATTGAATCTCTGACTCTTTTAGAGTGCAGAGGACAGGTCACCATCACTCAGACACCGGCAATAACAGCAACCCAACCAGGAAAAGATCTAAGTATAAACTGCAAAGCCAACAGGCCGGTGCATAATAATGACCACATGGCTTGGTACTTCAGTGGATTTGGAGAAGCTCCTAAGCTACTCGTATACCAGGCAACACATCGCTTCCCTGGAGCTCCATCTAGATTCACAGGGAGTGGACATGGAGCAGACTTCACTCTGACCATCAGTGGAGTCCAGTCTGAAGACGCAGGACATTACTTCTGTCAGAGCGACCACACTGGTGCAATAATCACACTGTGATAAAGAGCTGTACAAAAACCTCCGTCACACTGCACTGATACAGCTGAGAGACTGCAGCTGCGCATACATCACACACATGCCACAAAACTACACATTCAGCTACACTATAAAAGAGCATTTTGATATCTTCAAAGGCAACAGAATTATAAAATTACATATAAAGTTGTACTTAAATCTGACTTAAGTGGGTCAAAAAATCACTTTTAAGTTAAAACAAGTTAGTAAACCATTTTTTGCACAAGTAAAACGGGTTACAAACCAGGGATACTTTTTATATTATATTCTTTATATTTTTATATTAATTTATATTCTTTATATTCTAATATAGTATTTGTTAATTGTTTGAATTAGCTGTTATTTTCATATTGCTTATTATAAACTATATACATTTTAGTTATTTTTAGTATAAATTAGTAATTTTTTTTATGTGCTTCATCTTCAAATATTTGTTTTAAAAATATTTCTAGACAGCTTTATTTTTATTTCAGTTTTAATAAATGATAATCCTTCTTCTTTAAAACTTATTGTTTAATACTTCAACTACATATTTCCGTTAGTGGTGAAGGCAACATTTCTAATTGTCATGTACGCAACTAATATTTATATTTCCCCCCGGTTTCACAGAAAAGGCTTAACGCTTGTGCATCAATTAAAAAAAGTTACACAGAGGACAAAAATGTCCGTGTTTAAAAACTGTCATAAAAATGTGAAGCTTGGGAGCACAGACTTAATTTTGGTATCATTTTAAAGAAGACCCTTGGCAGATTATTGCTGAAGTAAAAAAATTATAATAAGTAAATCCAGAAAAAAAGTTATATAGGTATAGGTTTATGAAAATTATTTATGAAAATTATTTTATACAAAATATATATTTTATAAATCAAGTTGAACTCTTAAACGTCAAGAAAATAAAAGCCATGAATCTAAATAAATTGTGTTCCAAATTTGAGGATGATATCTCAAAAAATGAGCTTTCGGTAAGAGTTTGTTTGGGCGCAGTAACAGATTTTCTCCATTGGGTGCCAGCAAAACTCCACTGGTGCACACAGTGATTGCATTTGTTATTTGCAGTTGAGTTTTTCTCTCTCAATATTTCAAACACACACATGCACACACACACATATTTTTTTATAGCACACATACTAACCACACTCTGACATCCATACCAACACACCCACACAATTATCGTTGCACAATTTATCCAATTGGCTCTTTAATATGCCGAAGCAGAAAACAGGAATAAAGCGATATTTGTTTTATAGGCCAAACCTGGAAAAATCTGATAAAAAATAGTACAAATTTAAATTTTTGAAGCCTTGCCAACAGAATGAAAGCCTCATAACAAAGATTGCATCATTTTATAGTTAAATGGCCCTGGGATTAAAAATAGCAGTTTTAATGGGTTTCAATGGGGACATTTTTGTCCAAAAGGCGCTGAGTGGGAGTATTTTGTGTAACTAGTGCAAAAAATATTTTTTTAAGAAAATGGCGGTGAAATAGTAAAATTCCAACAAAAAAAAAACATACACCTGTGCCAAATTTTATGCCCATAACATGTCCATAAGGATGCACAAGACTAAAATGCATGTTTGAGCTGTTTTAATTGAAAGCAACAAATCCTAAAATATGTCAAAGCCACTGTTTTGTCTCAAGATGCACATCAGTAATGTTTTTTCTAAGGCACGTTTAAAAAAGCTACTTAAATGTCCTGATTGAACTAAGGCCTAATCCTGGCTTATTCTAAGCCCTGTCTAAAACCAGGACTTTATTTTAGATTTCTTTCATTTAGCAATAACTATTTTGGACCCCCTTTTTAGATTAAATGTCTTTAACTACAAAATGTCTTTTTCTCAAATAACACAAAAGGACTCAAAGACAGACACAGTATTATTTATTTTATTTCAGTTATAACAGAACATCACAGCATGCTCTTGTGTGAATGAACTCAGAGAAGCAGAAGTGAGACGTCAGCCAGAAGGATGAAGCAGAAGCCAGAGGAGAGACTGAGCGGATCTACTGATCTGAACACTGATCTCTCCTCAGTTGTGCCGTGACTGCCGGCTGGCCGCTCCGTGTGACCTCACAGCTCACTGAGACGCTCTTCATCCACTCCTGCTCAGAGAGAGTCAGGCTGCTGCTCCAGCTGTACAGAGCGTCCTTCTGCAGGATCCCAGCACTGCTCTCATGAGCCCTGCTGCTGCCGTCCACCTTCCAGCTCAGGCTCCAGTCTGACGGCAAGCCCTCGCTGGCCACACACAGCAGTGTCGCTGTGTTCAGAGAGGAGATCTCTGCACTGGACGGGGGCAGGATGATCACTTTAGGAGGAGTGTTGCCTGAGAGAAGAAGAGCAGCGGGACCACAAACAACTCGCTTAACAAACATCTTCAATTTATTACAGATTAAAGTGACAGACAACATTCCTACCATTAGTTTAAATTGACTTATATAATAAAAGGCCATTTAAGTGCAATTGAAGAGAGAGACTTTCATGACTATGTTTCTTAACACATTTAAGTACGCTTTAAAGAAGTGCACTTATTTTGATGTATTGAAAAACATTGTAAAGCACATGCAGAGTACTTCATTATAATTTTAACTGTAGTGTGTTATTCTATATTACAAGTTAATATATTTTAAATGTTCTAACTTGCAGCTTCATCTTTACAAATGTGTAATCACAAGTATTTAAATACATGAATGGCACGTTTCAGTAGAAATTACATTAAAGTATATTTTAGTTTACAGAAAAGTCAGTACATTTGAACCATATTTCAAATACAATATAATTAATTATGAATTTACATATAAAGATGTAATTATTATTATATTGTTATATGTATTATTATATTAATATATATTTTAAATTGTATTATATATTATAATTTTACATTTTAAATTATTTTAATATATATTTAAAAGTTTAAATGAGAAATTCTATATAATGTATTACAATATCTGTTTTTCAGAACAACACATTTATATTTCATGAATGAGTTTTACAATTGTTTTTTTTCATGGTAGGTTGAAAATCTATAATAGCGTATAGTACATTTTGAATACTGGAATGTTATGGGTTTTTATGTATGTATGTACAGTATAGGCTACATATGTATGTATTTATTTAATTATTCATTTATATAATTATCCTTAGTATGTCACATTTCAAAAACATTTCTTCTCATGCTCTTATAGCATGTCAATATTTATCAAATGAATCTCTTTTCCTGGTCAATACAGGAACAACTTTTCAAAACTTTTTTTTGTTGTTCAGAGTTTTGCAGTATGTCTGTATTTACAACTCTCACATATAAACCTACACTATAATTACTTTAAGCATATCAAAAGAATTTTTTTTGTTCCACAAGACAAAGTAAAACATGCATAATGTCATAAAATATATGACTAAATATAACATCATTTTATATAAAAATGATTTGATTATTTACTTACTGCCAACATCCAGTCTGGTGCCGCCGCCGAAAGTATATCACAGTGATACAAACTAATAGAGCAGAAGTACAAAAACCTCCTGAACGCTTCAGTAGCTGCACTGTTCACTGCATCTCCAAAACAACATCTTTCACTTCATTTAGTGTTGAAGTCAATTACAGTTCAATAAAATAATATATACATTTCATTTATAAAAGGAAAAATGTTGTAGCTAATAAACGATTCAACGTTTAAACACAAACTCTAAACTCCATTTGATTCACTGATGGTCAACTACTGGATGTTTATTATATCATCAGCATATCCTTGGAAATTCTTGAGAAATATCAGTTGATACTGATATTAAATCTTACAGTAAGTGTAGAAATTACATTTGATAACTACATTTGAAACTGAATTATTATTATTTATTTAAATCAGTGTTTCAGATTTTCTCCTGAAAGGAAGCAGCTTTGAATATGTGCAACACCCCTTTGTTTAAGACGGACTGTCCGCCGGTCAGGACTGTAAACAGCAGGTCTCGTCTGTTCTCACTCATTCTCAGCAAAGATGACTGCAAACGCTCTGATTATCTGCTCTCTTCTGCTTTCTCTTGCTGGTGAGATTAGTGTTGAATATTCAGAGCTTTTTCAGAAGTGCTTTATAAATGTTGTATCATTCTTCTGATGTATTGTGTGTTTGACTGTAACACTGACTGATGTGTTGTGATGGCAGGTTGTTTTGCTGAGATCATTCTGACTCAGAGTCCATCCGTGAATCTGGCGTCTGTGGGAAGCAGCGTCACTCTCAACTGCGGGTCCAGCAGTTCTAGTGTATCATCCTATATAGGCTGGTATCACCAGAAACCCGGACAAACACCCAAACTCCTGTTCTCTGATGTTGGTAGCAAAGTGTCTGGAGTTTCTGAGAGATTCACTGATGGGAGATCAGGAACAAACTACATGCTCAATATTAGAAATGTCCAGCCTGAAGATGCAGGAGATTATTACTGTCAGCAGCGTTATACTCTTCCATTAACACAGTGATACAGAGCCGTACAAAAAACCCTTCAGTGAAAGAGGAACTGCTGATTTAGACACACACTGCACACATATTACACTATGACTGGAGCCAGTTTTTCAAGTTCTGAACACAAAAACAAAATCTGAGGTAAGATTCACAAAACATTCACTGTAATGAATGTTTTGAGCTAACTTAAAAAAAATAAGGCAACCCATTTCATTCAACTTTTTAAGTTAACTCAACTCATCCCCTCTACTTAAAACCTACTTAAAGTGTTTTGTTCATCTAAAGAGTAGCAGGTAGTCTTTTTAACTTAAAACTTTGTAGGGTATGGACCAATCAGACACATACTATTTATTCATTATATACAAAGGTTTATGAAACTCCTCACACAACCCAAATGAACAAACACAAGTGAAAGAAACAGTGTCATGTTACAGGGCATGATAAGGAGATTTTACGACCTCCGAGGAATGTGGCCACATACTCAAGAGAGAGACTATGAAACAGAAACCCTCTTTAAAACAGACTTTGCTGCGTTAATCATAGACTAACTGATCTATAAATGAACATGCATAAAACTGTGAAAGAAACAGTGTAAATGGTTTACTGTCTCGTGTACTATTAGGTATATATTATGGTATGTATCCTGGTATACAACCAACTAACGATCAATGTAACCTCACCTGTATAATGCCTCCTACCTAACTAATCCTCATTTAATGACTCACACTTTGATGTACATCACCTTCTTCTAGAATGCAGTGTGGATGTGTTATAGCTATTTTAGCATTAATGAAGGTATAATCATATTATGGGACAAAGATCCGTAAATCAACTAAGAGCCACTTTCCCTCTCAGACATGTCCCCTTTCTGATTGGTCGAGTTCAACCCTTAGGGGAGGATCTTCTCCAGGCCTTATTAGAGACAGTCCACATGTGACCTCCCTCTCTTAGTTCTTTCATCCAGCCGGAACACTGTTCTGGTGTTACTGGGGAACCCCCTTCCCCCTCCACGGGGGCCCCAGGGCCCAGCAGGATTCCAACCAGATATGGGCTCAGGCAGGAGAGAGATGACTCTCTCACAAAGAACCAAGGACAATCTCAAGAGTTTAGGAAGAAAGACTCCAACCAACAACGACTCCAATCACCCATCCTTCCGACTTCCTCACTTCTCCTGGGTGCTCGGCGTGGCCTCAACAGAGTCCCAGGCCTTCACCAAACCAGTCATGCGTTCCTGGAGAAAGAGAACGCTCAACCAACTTCCACTTGACACTGCCGGAACCATCAACGACTCCAATTTTCAACAACTTCAAGAATTGTTCCCATTACAAATGCAAGTATTCAATTCAATGAAATGTGAAAATGAAATTCTGATGGTTCTTCTCATAGACCCTCTTCCGGTTTCCAATTTCATCCTATCACTAACCTATTTATGTATTCATGTGTGTATGTTGTTTAGTTTATTTATATTCATATAAATATCTATATTTAGTTAATAAAACTTGTACATAATATGTATTTGGTTCTGTTTTGTTTGCAATACAAGTCACTTTACGATCACGGTTTTTGCTACTGGCTCAAAGTACTGTACAGGCGAAGAAATAATTATTCTTCGGTGGCCATGGAAGATACCCTTTATTAGAATAAATTAATAATCAAAAGAGTTCGTTGGAAGAACTGATTAATTGATTGTAATATTAATTCAGCCACATCAAGTTAATCCAATTAACTGACCCAAATATTTATAATTAATAATAACAAGATATTATTGATTATTAATATTTCCAAAAAGCTGAGTTCCTTACAACTTCTTGTCAAAGCAACTAGACAATGTTTCGAATTTTGCAATGCAAGCATCTACAATCCTTGTTTTTTAATTTTCAAGCTACACAACATGAACATAATTAGCCTCTTAAAACGTCCAGGTTACGATTGTAACCTCTGTTCCCTGAGAACATTATATTGGGGAATGCCCTCCACGTGAACTGGTGTGTGAAAAACTATCCAATCACAGCAATCAAATTTGACCAGTGACAGCCTATGACATCACTTGTGTGACCCGGATGTATAAAAGGGGGCCTAGAGAACATGTCATACACTTTTGTCTGAAGGGACTGTTTTGTCTGATTTGCAATCACCTGAAAAAGGTAAGAACAATTATGGCATGTGACATGCGTTTCAAGAAGTGTGTAGATCCGTGTTTCAGGTTTCTGACACCAGGTGACACACCCAACTTGTGCGTTTATTGTTTGGGCGAAGAGCACGCACGATCAGCTCTTGAGGGATCTGATTGTGCAGAATATGAGAGTTTTCCTCTTAGAAAACTCCGCTCTCGTCTGGCCCTCGTCTCGAGGGAAGAGCGACAGGCATCTGGGCCCAGTGGTTCGGGTCCGGCTCGTGCTGAGGCACTGCGGAGACTCGGATCATGGGGTTCCCAGATGGAGCTCGCTGATGAGTTTTAGAGGTTGTTTCTCTCTCATGCCCGTCAGAAGCTTGCGAGGGTGAGCTGCTGGACGAGGATGTGTTATCTCTTACATCCTCAGATCCAGCAGTGAGTGCTCGGCTGGCACCTAGCCCGGGAGAGCAGGAGATGGCTGATGAAGAAGAGGTACAACCTGAATCCTCTCAGCCTTCCTGCCCCGCGTATGATGAGCTGTTGGGTGTTATGGAGCGCACTTCAGCGATGCTTCAGCTGCCATGGGAGTGCATGAAGGAGCCGTTCACACCAGGCTGGATGAGCGGTTCTTTTCTGGCAAAAACTCCCCAGCTCCCGTGAGCCTTCCAATCCTTCCTGGTCTGCATACTGAGATCAAGAAGGCACGGAAGAACCCATATTCTGCACGCATCCATCATCAGCAGCGAGCAAAATACGCTGATGTCGAGGGGATGCGTCAACATGGGTATGTGTCGATGCCCCCAATCGTCTTGACATTCGCAAACTATCTCGCTGCTGGAGAGGCATCTGCACTAGTTAGGCATCGGCACTAAAAGCTCCGGCCCTGCCTTTTAAACCACACAGGATGATATCTCCCCTGAACAGCAGGGCATTCGCGGTAGCAGGTCAGGCTTATACACTATGTCAGTGTTACAGGCATACCAAGCCGACCTGCTGAAGGATTTGGATCAGGAGCATGGTCTCTCCCCTGACACAGTGGACGAGCTGCGCTCCCCTCTAAGGGAACTAGAGGCACACAGTTTAGCCTTTTCACCCGGACAAATAAATTGCAAAAGTTGCAATGAGGAGAACATATCAATCAATCAATCGGCCTGTATTTCGGACTTTCGACGCAGGCCACAACAACTTCGCCAGGCTTTTCTGTCCCTGGCCAGACCCATCCAGTCTCTGCCGATGTCTTTTCTGAGCGAGTCCTGGAGACACGAACATAAAGCTCAACACAAATCTCAAACTCAACTCAACTTTATTTATATAGCACCACTAAAAACAAACAATTGTTGACCAAGGTGCTGTACACTATATCAGACATCATTAGCATTTAAAACCATGTACAACATAAATTACAAAACACAGAACAGACCAGACACAGCACATATCAGCTACAATTATAAGCCAAAGAAAAAAATGGGTTTTGAGTTTTGCTGTAAACTCAGGCAGTGAAGAGGCAGTTCTAATAAAAACAAGTAGGCTGTTCCAAAGTTTTGGTGCCCCAAAGGCAAAAGCTCGATCTCCTCTCATTTTCAATCTAGCCCGAGGAACATTTAACAGTCTCTGGTTGGATTACCTAAGAGACCTTACAGAATTATGAATTAATAATAAATCAGACATGTATACAGGAGCCAATCCATTCAAGGATTTAAAAAACAGCATCAAGACTTTAAAATCAATTCTGTAACGGACTGGGAGCAAGTGCAGAGCTTTCAGAACTAGAGTGATGTGATCTTGTTTGCGCACACCAGTAAGGAGCCTGGCAGCTGCATTCTGTACCATTTGCAAACGGTTAAGAGGTGCTTGCTTAATGCCCAAATATAGGGAATTACAGTAGTCAAGCCTTGTAGAAATAAAACCATGAATCACCCTTTTAAGGTCCTTAAAAGAGAGAAATGGTTTAACTTTAGCTAGGACTCTGAGGTGAAAAAAAACTGGTCTTGACTACAATACTAATCTGTTTGTCAAATTTAAGAGTACTCTCGAAAGACACGCCCAAATTCTTCACTAATGGTTTCACACATGGAGACAGAAGGCAAAAATTTAAGCAAAGTGAGCTAGCAGCTTCTGATGGTTCAAAAACTATAATCTCAGTTTTGCCTTCATTAAGGTGAAGAAAATGTAGGGACTTCCAAGCCTTTACCTCCACTAGACAAGCCAACAGAGTATCCAAACCCATGTTATTTGCTCCCAGGGGCAAATAGATTTGGGTATTGGCATACAGTAACTGTGAAAGGAGATGCCATGTTTCCTAAATATCGACCCCAGGGGAAGCATATACACCGAAAATAAAATCTGGGCAAGAATAGAGCCTTGAGGGACCCCACAAGTAAGATACACTGCATTAGAAGTAAAGTCACCAATGCTAACAGAGAACCTTCTACTACTCAAATAGGATTGAAACCAATTTTAGGGTATTTCCCCAAATGCCTATCCAGTGCTCCAAACGTGAGATGAGGACAGAGTGGTCAATAGTGTCAAATGCTGCACTCAAATCCAACAGCACTAACACAGCAGACTTGCCATAGTCAAGGGTCAATAAAATATAGTTTAAAACTTTAACCAGTGCTGTTTCTGTAGGATGGTTTTTCTTAAAGTCTGATTGGAACAACTAAAAAATCTTTTTTTTATTTAGAAAGAGTCATAAGATGCAATGGAGATATTTAGCCTAATATCACTTATCTTATCCACAATTTTTTTCACAGCCAGAGACTCTATGGGGACCAACAGAGTGGTTAACAAACAGCAGTATTTATGGTGGAAAAAAACACTCTTTGATTGTGATGTTTTTCAATCAGATCTGAGAAATACTTAAACTTTGCAATTTTCACCACATTCTGATATTGTATCAGATTGTCCCTTAGTATTTCATATGAGACTTGCAGCTTCTCTCTTTTCCACCTTCTTTCGTACCTTCTGCAGGCCTGACGAAGAGCACTATCATCATTGAGCCAGGCCTCAGACTTTAATTTGTGTTGTTTGGCTTTCATGGGAGACAAAGAGTTTAAAATATTAGCGGAGATGGTGTTGAAATGATTAAGAAAATCAGCAATGAGGCTCAAAAATTCTTTGGCTAATAAATTAGCTGGACAACACACATGTATGTTAAAATCCCCAAGAATAAACAATCTATCAAAATTGGGGATAATTCCCCCTAAAAAGTCTGAAAGTTCATTGATAAAGTCTTTTTGAGGTTTAGGTGGACGATAAATGACTGAAATCGTCACTAGATTAACAAATTCCAAGACAAATGATTGAAGGTCATGGTAAATGGTGATGATCAATCATTGTAATTCAGTAAAAATATCAACTCTGACAGATACATAACGTGAGTCTGCTGTTCCTGAACAATCTCCTGTGTGTTTTGGTTTTGTGGATTAATATTTTGATTTTGTCACTATATATGAGTAATTTGTGTTTGAATTTCTGCAAAATTGACAACTTTCCATTCCACAAAAGGTTCTTTCTGCTGAAAAAAAAGGTTCTTTATATTTTTACAATGTTCTTTACACTGAGAAAAAAATATTATTTTCAGAACTGTTCCCTGAAAGGTTATTTGGGAAACCAAACAAATGTTCTTCTGCGGAATCACTGCGGAAAAAAAAATCCTTTTGGACCTTTGTTTTTTAAATATTCTTTCTTTTATATTAGATTAATTTTAATTACTGAGAAGTTATAGTTTTTGTTAACAATAGCAACACTCAAACACTGTTTCAAAATGACTTTCTTGTTTCATAATTTACTGTGCAGGTGTTTTCATGCTTCACCGAGTGAAAATTATTTGGGTTTTTGAGATGAAATACTTTATAGGGAAGTCAACATGTCTCACAATGTGACTCCATCTAAATTTATTTATGTATTTTTTGATGCAGACCCCATAAGATTTGAGAGGCTAGATTTCATTACAATAACATTTATTAGAATATTTGTACTTCTAAACACTGATTTGTAACGGCAGGATGTGAAACAGTAAATGGTTAAACACAAATATTTTTTTCTAAAATAACACAAAAGGACTCAAAGACAGACACAGTATTATGTATTTTATTTGAGTTTTTTGCCGAAGCAGAAAACAGGAATAAAGCGATATTTGTTTTATAGGCCAAACCTGGAAAAATCTGATAAAAAATAGTACAAATTTAAATTTTTGAAGCCTTGCCAACAGAATGAAAGCCTCATAACAAAGATTGCATCATTTTATAGTTGAATGGCCCTGAGATTAAAAATAGCAGTTTTAATGGGTTTCAATGGGGAAATTTTTGTCCAAAAGGCGCTGAGTGGGAGTATTTTGTGTAACTAGTGCAAAAAATATTTTTTTAAGAAAATGGCGGTGAAATAGTAAAATTCCACAAAAAAAAACATACACCTGTGCCAAATTTTATGCCCATAACATGTCCATAAGGATGCACAAGACTAAAATGCATGTTTGAGCTGTTTTAATTGAAAGCAACAAATCCTAAAATATGTCAAAGCCACTGTTTTGTCTCAAGATGCACATCAGTAATGTTTTTTCTAAGGCACGTTTAAAAAAGCTACTTAAATGTCCTGATTGAACTAAGGCCTAATCCTGGTTTATTCTAAGCCCTGTCTGAAACCAGGACTTTATTTTAGATTTCTTTCATTTAGCAAGAACTATTTTGGACCCCCTTTTTAGATTAAATGTCTTTAACTACAAAATGTATTTTTCTCAAATAACACAAAAGTACTCAAAGACAGACACAGTATTATGTATTTTATTTGAGTTATAACAGAACATCACAGCATGCTCTTGTGTGAATGAACTCAGAGAAGCAGAAGTGAGACGTCAGCCAGAAGGATGAAGCAGAAGCCAGAGGAGAGACTGAGCGGATCTACTGATCTGAACACTGATCTCTCCTCAGTTGTGCAGTGACTGCCGGCTGGCCGCTCCGTGTGACCTCACAGCTCACTGAGACGCTCTTCATCCACTCCTGCTCAGAGAGAGTCAGGCTGCTGCTCCAGCTGTACAGAGCGTCCTTCTGCAGGATCCCAGCACTGCTCTCCTGAGCCCTGCTGCTGCCGTCCACCTTCCAGCTCAGGCTCCAGTCTGACGGCAAGCCCTCGCTGGCCACACACAGCAGTGTCGCTGTGTTCAGAGAGGAGATCTCTGCACTGGACGGGGGCAGGATGATCACTTTAGGAGGAGTGTTGCCTGAGAGAAGAAGAGCAGCGGGACCACAAACAACTCGCTTAACAAACAGATTCAATTTATTACAGATTAAAGTGACAGAAAACATTTCTACCATCAGCTTAAACAGACTTATATAATAAAAGGCCATTTAAGTGCAATTAAAGAGAGAGACTTTCATGACTATGTTTCTTAACACACTTCAGTACGCTTTAAAGAAGTGCACTTATTTTGATGTATTGAAAAACATTGTAAAGCACATGCAGAGTATTTCATTATAATTTCAACTCTAGTGTGTTATTTGATATTACAAGTTAATATATTTTAAATGTTCTAACTTGCAGCTTCATCTTTACAAATGTGTAATCACAAGTGTATTTAAATACATGATGGGCACGTTTCAATAGAAATTACTTTAAAGTATCTTTTAGTTTACAAAAAAGTCAGTACATGTTAACCATATTTCAAAGACAATTTAATGAATTTTGAAATTACATATAAAGATGTAATTAAGCCTAGCTTTAGTAGGTTAAAAAGCAGCTAAAAGCAGCTAAAAGTTTAGCTAATTGCATTTCATATGAACTTATGCCATAATATATATTTTCTTTTAAATAACATACAATTAAGTGTCTGAAAACATAAATTTTAGTTCACACTGAAGTATATGTTAAAGCATATTATTATTTTGTAATAAGTATTCTTAAAAGTATCCTAAATTGCACTTTTTTCCAGAAGGGAGGTGTAAAATATACTTTAAATTGTATTATATATTATAATTTTACATTTTAAATTATTTTAAAATAAATCTTAATATTTTAAATGAGAAATTCTATATAGTGTATTACAATATCTGTTTTTCAAAACAACAAATTTATATTTCATGAATGAGTTTTACAATTGTTTTATTTTAAAGTAGGTTGAAAATCTATAATAGCTTATAGTAAATGTTGAATACAGGTATTTTATTAATTTATATATTTATTCTAAGTAGTATGTCATATTTCAAAAAATATTCTTCTCATGCTTTTATGTCAATATTTATCAAATTAATCTCTTTTCCTGGTCAATACTGGTGAAAATGTTCAAAACTTTTTTGTAGTTAAGAGTTTTGTAGTATGTCTGTATTATCATCCCTCACATATAAACCTAATAGAGCAGAAGTACAAAAACCTCCTGAACGCTTCAGTAGATGCACTGTTCACTGCATCTCCAAAACAACATCTTTCACTTCATTTGCTATTGTGGTCAATTACAGTTCAATAAACACATTTCATTTTTTTAAAAAGGACAATTTTTATAATATATGATTTTACATTTAAACATTGCAATCTAAACTGCAGTTGATTGACTGATGGTCAACTACTGAAGTCATTATAGTAACCTTGGAAACTCTTGAGAAATAACAGTTGATACTGATATTAAATCTTACAGTAAGTGTAGAAATTACATTTGATAACTACATTTGAAACTGAATTATTATTATTTATTTAAATCAGTGTGCCAGATTTTCTCCTGAAAGGAAGCAGCTTTGAATATGTGCAACACCCCTTTGTTTAAGACGGACTGTCCGCCGCTCAGGACTGTAAACAGCAGGTCTCGTCTGTTCTCACTCATTCTCAGCAAAGATGACTGCAAACGCTCTGATTATCTGCTCTCTTCTGCTTTCTCTTGCTGGTGAGATTAGTGTTGAATATTCAGAGCATTTTCAGAAGTGCTTTATAAATGTTGTATCATTCTTCTGATGTATTGTGTGTTTGACTGTAACACTGACTGATGTGTTGTGATGGCAGGTTGTTTTGCTGAGATCATTCTGACTCAGAGTCCATCCGTGAATCTGGCGTCTGTGGGAAGCAGCGTCACTCTCAACTGCAGGTCCAGCAGTTCAGGTTTAACATCCAGTTTAGCCTGGTATCACCAGAAACCCGGACAAACACCCAAACTCCTGTTCTATAGTGTTGGTAACAAAGTGTCTGGAGTTTCTGAGAGATTCACTGATGGGAGATCAGGAACAAACTTCATGCTCAATATTAGAAATGTCCAGACTGAAGATGCAGGAGATTATTACTGTCAGCAGCATTATGATTATCCATTAACACAGTGATACAGAGCCGTACAAAAACCCCTTCAGTGAAAGAGGAACTGCTGAATTTGACACACACTGCACACGAATTACACTGTGATTGGAGCCCGTTTTTTTAAGCTCTGAACAGAAAAATTGGGGCCAGATTCATGAATCATTCTTAAGAATAAAATTAATCTTAACTGCTATCTTGTCATTTTTTAACTTAAGAATTTTTTAATATTTAGTATTCCCAAAAATACTCCTCAAGAATGTTCTTATCTTTCTTAAGACTGTTTTTGCGACATCTGCATCTTTTGACAAGCTCTTATATTAAAACATAACAATTTGTAACTTTAACATTAAAAACGCAACACTCATTACTAAACTCTGGTCAAAGCAGTTGCTGCAAAAACAGTGTGCAAACTTATTATGATAATTACAGCAATCTGCAGGCAGCTGAAAAAGCTGGACTGAGGTGTTTTATAAGGTTGAGCGCAGTGTTCCAGAATCTATCCGAGGATCGCTCTGTTTGAATACTTGAATCCCTATGTCTGGTCAGAAGGTCGAAGTACTCTCACGAAGTCTCCCTGTTAGATCAGCCCTAGAGCTGGAGGCGCTCCCCTTATTATGGTCCTTTTAGAGTACCCAGCCTCCACATAGCTTTGAGCACTGTGTAGATCCAGGATCGAGTAGAGTTACTCCCCTCCTTTGCAAGGATTATAAAGCGCTATGCTGAGTTCTACTGATGCCCGTCTCTATGAGCCGGTCTGTGAGCAACTACTGCCATTATCTGCAGTCCTCCCTATCAGATGCCTCTACAAGTTGAGGCAAATAATGTTAGAGACTCCGTTTAGGAAACAGATGGGTGGTTGGCAAGACTATAGGTCAATAAATTAGACCAAGTCAGCCTCCCTGGTGGGGTTGCTTTTATGTCCCCCTCAGAAAGTGACTGGACGGGACTCCTTTTGGACCCCCTGGCCATATTCCCTTAAAGGAACCCCTTCCATGGAAGCTGTTGGTTTCCATCCATTGAGTGGCGTTGGTAGGCCTTCGGTTGTTTCTGAGGCCTCTTTGAGGCTTATAGCTTGGGCAGTGGCCATAGGGAATACTGTCAATGACAGCCTGTATGTGACCCGAAGGGAGAGTGTTTTGTCATTTCAGTGAAACTGCCATTTCTGACGTTTTTACACAGCCATAATTGCCATGCACTCCCCTCAGTATGGTGGCACTGATATATCGTTCCCCAATAGTGTCATCGATGCAGTACGAGTTCCCATTCGATAGGAAATGTTTCAGGTTGCGACTGTAACCTTTGTTCCCTGAGAATAGGGAATGAGACCCTGTGTCTTTCGCCATGCCTCGGGAACTCCTGCTGAACAGTCCTTTCAGACGATAAGTGGATCCCGTTCTCTAGCCGACCCTTATATTCTTCCAGGTCACACTAGTATTGACGTATGAAGTTTGACCTGTTGCCGGTCTAAATGAGTCCAGTGATTGGATAAGCGTTTCAGGTTCAAGAGGAGGCCTTCCCCAAAAGCGTCATCAACGTAGTGTCTTCAACGGCTCCAGTCGTAAACTGTGATGTTACTTCTGCAGCTTCCAGGCCCATTCTCCACCTCGGCCTGTCAGCACTTCGGCTCTTCTTTGGCTCTGTGCTCCCTCAGCTCCACCGTAGTCCTCCATCACACAGGATCCCTCGTTCCTCCATCTATGCCTTGTTCTCTCACCATCCTGGTTTCGCTACAGATTTCAAAACCTCCAGCTGCACCTCAACCCTCCAGCCGCACCTCAACCCTCCAGCTGCACCTCAACCCTCCGGCCCTTCGGCTCCACCAGGTCCCTGCTATGATGTCCCCCTAGGCCGTCTTCCTGCTGTTTTTTTACTGGAGTCTCCGCTTCATCTGGCTCAGCCTCAGTCGGTCATCCCTCAGGCTTCGTCCAGGAAACCTGTCAGGGCTCAATCTTGGCTCCTCCCTCCGTCATCCATCTTACTATTCCCCTCAGCAAGTCTCCCCAGTTCTCTGCCCTTCACCAGTTCCTCTTCCACCTCCAACACCCCGTCCCTCCCTCCCTCCACTCTGGGACTGTTGTTTACGGCACGAGGACTCGTCTAGTGGGAGGGGGGGAGTAATGTCAGGTTCAGTTTATGTATCAATGTGTTTGAATTCATCACTCTATGTTTCCTGTTTCCTTTCAGTTTAGTTCCCGTCTCCTTAGTAACTAATTCCTCGTGGTTTGTTACATTGGTTACTGACTATTCCCAGCTTGTTTGAGTCTGCTGTTCCTGAAGAATCTCCTGTGTGTTTCAGTTTTGTGGATTAAAGATATTGATATCGTCATTCTAAGTAATTCGTGTTTGAATTAAATTGAATTTTAATTGAAACTCTCCATTCCACAAAAGGTTCTTTCTGGTGGAGAAAAAATCTTTAGATTTTTACAATGTTCTTCACACTGAGATTTTTTTTTTTTTTTTTTTGAACTGTTCACTGAAAAGTTCTTCAGGGAACCAAAATAAGTTTCTTCTGCGGCCTCCCTGCGAAAAACTCCTTTTGGAACCTTTATTTTTTAATATTCTTTCTTTTATTTTAGATTCATTTTAATTACTGAGAAGTTATCTTTTTTGTTAACAATAGCAACACTTGCAAATGCTGTTTCAAAATGACTTTCTTGTTTCATAATTTACTGTGCAGGTGTTGTCATGCTTCACTGAGCGAAATTTATTTGGGTATTTGAGATGAAATACTTCATAGGGAAGTCAACATGTCTCACAATGTAACTCCATCTAATTTTATTTATGTATTTTTTGATGCAGACCCCATAAGATTTGAGAGGCTACATTAGATTACAAGAACATTTATTGGAATATTTGTACTTCTAAACACTGATTTGTAACGGCAGGATGTGAAACAGTAAATGGTTAAAAACAAATATTTTTTATCTCAAATAACACAAAAGGACTCAAAGACAGACACAGTATTATGTATTTTATTTGAGTTATAACAGAACATCATAGCATGCTCTTGTGTGAATGAACTCAGAGAAGCAGAAGTGAGACGTCAGCCAGAAGGATGAAGCAGAAGCCAGAGGAGAGACTGAGCGGATCTACTGATCTGAACACTGATCTCTCCTCAGTTGTGCCGTGACTGCCGGCTGGCCGCTCCGTGTGACCTCACAGCTCACTGAGACGCTCTTCATCCACTCCTGCTCAGAGAGAGTCAGGCTGCTGCTCCAGCTGTACAGAGCGTCCTTCTGCAGGATCCCAGCGCTGCTCTCCTGAGCCCTGCTGCTGCCGTCCACCTTCCAGCTCAGGCTCCAGTCTGACGGCAAGCCCTCGCTGGCCACACACAGCAGTGTCGCTGTGTTCAGAGAGGAGATCTCTGCACTGGACGGGGGCAGGATGATCACTTTAGGAGGAGTGTTGACTGAGAGAAGAAGAGCAGCGGGACGACAAACAACTCACTTAACAAACAGATTCAATTTATTACAGATTAAAGTGACAGAAAACATTTCTACCTTCAGTTTCAACAGACAAAATAATATTTTATAAATTTTTTCAAGATTAATCAAATGTAATCATATTGATGGATTTTTATGGGAAGCATGGAGTTAGTAACCAAGCTAGTGCATAACTGCTTATTTTTTTCTCCAACTTTAAATTGTTTTGAATTTGAATACATCATGAATTTAGTCCTCCAAACTAAAATTACATAAACATCATATTTTTATAATGGCTCTTGGTTAAATAAGTTAACAAAATACAAAAAAACATACATTCAAACAAGAGTTAACTACAGTATAATGAATGTAGATGTTAATGTGTTCTCAGTTCTTGTGAAAAAAAAAGTAGATTTAATTCTATGGAATGAGCACTTAAAAATCTGTATTTGCAGATAATGTAATAGTAATAAAATAAAATGCCACAAATAAAAAATAAAAGGCCATAAAAGTAGACTTTTAAAAAGTTGAATTGCAATTGAAAGATTTGCATTCAAGTACCTATTTAAATCATTATGTTTTAATAATGTCATGCTGTAATTTATCCCTTATTTTGATGTGTTGACTAATATACTAAAGCACATGAAAATATGATTGCTTTGAATTTTTACTGTGTGTTACTCTATATTACACTTAAAGTTTGTATTTAAATATATTTAAAATATATTAAGCATATGTTTAAATGTATTGAATTGCAGAGCTTCATTTTTACAAATGTGTAATCATTCAATAGATATTACATTAAAGTATATTTTAGTTGACAAAAAATGCTTGTCAGTTGATTTGGCAGTGCACTTTAACCATATTTCAAAGACAATAGAACTAATAATTATTAAATTACAAATGAATATACTTTAAATAGCCTACTTAATATACTTAATATAAAGTACTTTAGAACTACTTCAGTGGGTCAAAAAAAACACTGAATGGATTTCATTTGAACCTGAGCTATATATATATTGTTTTAAATAAAATTGCAATTAAGTGTCTGAAAATATTACATTAAGTTCACACACTTAAGTATGTTCTATTAAAGTACATTCTTTTTTGTAAAGTATCCTAAATTGTACTTTTTCCCCCACAATGTATTCAAATTGTGAAAATGTATTAACATTTTTATACAATGTAGTAAAATATCTTTTGGCCAAAATACTTTTTTTATATTGATATATTCTTCTCGTGCTCTTATAGCATGTCCATATTTATCCAATATATGTCTTTTCCTGTCCAATAATGGTGAAAATGTCCAAAAGCTAATTTGTAGGAAAGACTTTTGTAGTATGTGTCTGTAGTATTAACTCATACATATAAAACTGCATTAAGAAATACATACTGCATATCAAATAGAAATGTTTTCCCCAATACACAGGAAAAAAAACAATGTTTTTTTTTGTCATAAATTACAGATACATGACTAAATATCACAACATTGTATATAAAAATTATTAAATTATTTACTTACTGCCAACATCCAGTCTGGTGCCGCCGCCGAAAGTCCTTCACAGTGATACAAACTAATAGAGCAGAAGTACAAAAACCTCCTGAACGCTTCAGTAGCTGCACTGTTCACTGCATCTCCAAAACAACATCTTTCACTTCATTTAGTGTTGAAGTCAATTACAGTTCAATAAAATAATATATACATTTCATTTATAAAAGGAAAAATGTTGTAGCTAATAAACGATTCAACGTTTAAACACAAACTCTAAACTCCATTTGATTCACTGATGGTCAACTACTGGATGTTTATTATATCATCAGCATATCCTTGGAAATTCTTGAGAAATATCAGTTGATACTGATATTAAATCTTACAGTAAGTGTAGAAATTACATTTGATAACTACATTTGAAACTGAATTATTATTATTTATTTAAATCAGTGTTTCAGATTCGCTCCTGAAAGGAAGCAGCTTTGAATATGTGCAACACCCCTTTGTTTAAGACGGACTGTCCGCCGGTCAGGACTGTAAACAGCAGGTCTCGTCTGTTCTCACTCATTCTCAGCAAAGATGACTGCAAACGCTCTGATTATCTGCTCTCTACTGCTTTCTTTTACTGGTGAGATTAGTGTTGAATATTCAGAGCATTTTCAGAAGTGCTTTATAAATGTTGCTTCATTCTTCTCATGTATTGTGTGTTTGACTGTAACACTGACTGATGTGTTGTGATGGCAGGTTGTTTTGCTGAGATCATTCTGACTCAGAGTCCATCCGTGAATCTGGCGTCTGTGGGAAGCAGCGTCACTCTCAACTGCGGGTCCAGCAGTTCTAGTTTTACATCCAGTTTAGCCTGGTATCACCAGAAACCCGGACAAACACCCAAACTCCTGTTCTATAGTGTTGGTAGCAAAGTGTCTGGAGTTTCTGAGAGATTCACTGATGGGAGATCAGGAACAAACTTCATGCTCAATATTAGAAATGTCCAGCCTGAAGATGCAGGAGATTATTACTGTCAGCAACATGCTGAATGGCCATTAACACAGTGATACAGAGCCGTACAAAAACCCCTTCAGTGAAAGAGGAACTGCTGATTTAGAAACACACTGCACACATATTACACTGTCACTGGAACCGTTTTTTAAAGTTCTGAACACAAAAAAATTAAATAAAAAATAGGGTCCAGATTCATGAATCATTTTTAAGAATAAATTTTATCTTACCTGCTATCTTATACTTTTTTAACTTAAGAATTTTTTAATATTTAGTATTCCCAAAAATATTTCTTAAGAATGTTCTTAACTTTTTTCTTAAGACTGTTTTTGCGACATCTGCATCTTTTGACAAGCTCTTATATTAAAACATAACAATTTGTAACTTTAATATTAAAAACGCAACACACATTACTAAACTCTGGTTAAAGCAGTTGCTGCAAAAACAGTGTGCAACCTTATTATGATAATTACAGCAATCTGCAGGCAGCTGAAAAAGCTGGATTGAGGAGTTTTATAAGGTTGAGCGCAGTGTTCAAGAATCTATCAGAGGATCGCTCTGTTTGAATACTTGAATCCCTATGTCTGGTCAGAAGGTCGAAGTAGTCTCACGAGATCTCCCTGTAAGATCAGCCCTAGAGCTGGAGGCGCTCCCCTTATTATGGTCCTTTTAGAGTGCCCAGCCTCCACATAGCTTTGAGCACTGTGTAGATCCAGATCAATAATGCTCAATCATTATTCAATCACTTAATTATCTCATTAACTCCAACACTGATCCAGTGTTACATTTAACAGCCTGTAGTGTGCACACTGAGCAGTGGTCATTTCATCTGGGCAAACCCATGTGGGGCCTACATGGAAACCGAGGACAAAACTGGCTGGGTGCCAGTTAGATAGCCCAGGTCAAACCCATGTGGGCCTACATAGCTGTGCTGGCTGGGAAAAGGCCATTTAAGTGCAATTAAAGAGAGAGACTTTCATGACTATGTTTCTTAACACACTTAAGTACACTTTAAACAAGTGCACTTATTTGGATGTATTGAAAAACGTACTAAAGCACATGCAGAGTATTTCATTATAATTTTAACTCTAGTGTGTCATTTGATATTACAAGTTAATATATTTTATATGTTCTAACTTGCAGCTTCTTTACAAATGTGTAATCACAAGAATACTTAAATACATGATGGGGACGTTTCAATAGAAATTACATTAAAGTATCTTTTAGTTTACAAAAAAAGTCAGTCCATTTTAACCATATTTCAAAGACAATAGAATATGAAATTACATACAAATATGTAATTAAGTCCTGCTTAAGTAGGTTAAAAAGCACTCTAAAGTTTAGCTAATTGCATGAACTTATGCTATAAGATTTGTTTTTAAATAACATGCAATTAAGTGTATGAAAATAAATTTAGGTTTACACTGAAGTTAAAGCATATTATTATTTTGTAATAAGTAATCTTAAAATTATCCTAAATTGCACTTTATTTTACAAGGGAGGTGTACAATATATTTTAAATTGTATTATATATTACAATTTTACATTTTACATTATTTTAAAATACATTTTAAAGTTTAAATAAGAAATTATAGATTATGTATTACAATATCTGTTTTTCGAAACAACAAATTTATATTTCATGAATGAGTTTTCAAAAAAAATTTGGTTGAAAATCTATAATAGCGTATAGTACATTTTGAATACATGTTATGGGTATTTATGTACAGTATAGGCTATATATGTATGTATTTATTTTAATTTTTAATTTATATATTTATTCTAATTATTATGTCACATTTCAAAAAACATTTCTTCTCATGCTCTTATAGCATGTCAATACAGGAAAAAAAATTCAAAACTTTTTTTTTGTAGTTAAGAGTTTTATAGTATGTCTGTATTTACAACTCTCACATATAAACCTACACTATAATAACTTTAAGCATTTCAAATAGATTTTTTTTGTTCCACAAGCCGGTCAGGACTGTAAACAGCAGGTCTCGTCTGTTCTCACTCATTCTCAGCAAAGATGACTGCAAACGCTCTGATTATCTGCTCTCTACTGCTTTCTCTTGCTGGTGAGATTAGTGTTGAATATTCAGAGCATTTTCAGAAGTGCTTTATAAATGTTGCTTCATTCTTCTGATGTATTGTGTGTTTGACTGTAACACTGACTGATGTGCTGTGATGGCAGGTTGTTTTGCTGAGATCATTCTGACTCAGAGTCCATCCGTGAATCTGGCGTCTGTGGGAAGCAGCGTCACTCTCAACTGCGGGTCCAGCAGTTCTAGTTTTACATCCAGTTTAGTCTGGTATCACCAGAAACCCGGACAAACACCCAAACTCCTGTTCTATAGGGTTGGTAGCAAAGTGTCTGGAGTTTCTGAGAGATTCACTGATGGGAGATCAGGAACAAACTTCATGCTCAATATTAGAAATGTCCAGTGAAGATCAATTTGCTGTTTTATGTTATTTTTTTATTTTTATTTAATCATTTTCATAATAATTTCACAATGTATTTTGTGAAGTCAGACTATGTTTCTGCATGTGTGCTGAGTAGAGAGTGGGTAGAGTTATATTCTGCTTATAGGTATGCAATGTTCACTTAGCAGAGATGTTCCAATGATGATGATACTTCAAATGTGTACAGTTGGTATGCTCTTTGCAAGAGAATGAATGTTTCAACTGATGCAAATGTACCATTTGTATATCACTAATGTATACACTGAGAAATAGTTTCTTAATGTGGAAAGTGGGTTGTACCATGTGCATTAGATATAAGTCCATTTTAAACATAAGCAATGTGGTTTTTCTACCTTACAATGAAGTTGTAAGTCTCTCAGTGATGTATATAAGCTCAATCTTTCTGTACCACCTTAGAGAAACAAAGGCATGATGGGGTGAGAGGAAGGAGAAACATAGAGATGATGGGGGAAAGGAAGGAGAAACCCAGAGAAACCATTTACAGCTAGCATGATGGGATGAGAAGATAGAGAAATGGGGAATAGAGAAATCTGGAATGAAGACCTCCTCTCATGTAGCCTTATTCTTATGCCTGTGTTTCTCTCTGTCTGACACATGATATATTATACATAATAAATAGAAATCTATTGGCAAAAGTAACTGGTGTAGCTTCTGTGATTCAACAATAATAGGGGGAAGCAAGATTTTCAAATGCTGAATGGCCATTAACACAATGATACAGAGCCGTACAAAAACCCCTTCAGTGAAAGAGGAACTGCTGATTTAGACACACACTGCACACATATTTCACTGTGATTGGAGCCGTTTTTAAAGTTCTGAACAGAAAAACAAAATCTGGGGCAAGATTCACAAAACATTCACTGTTAAAAAGAAAGAAAAGTTGAGCTAACTTAAAAAAATAAGGCAAACTATCGCATTCACCTTTTTAAGTTAACTCAACTAATCCCCTCCAGTTAAAATCTACTTAAAATAATTGTTAATCTATTGAGTAGCAGGTAGTCTATTTAACTTAAAACTTATTGTTAAGGGAACTAAACAATGTTTAGCATTTGCAAGCAGCTACAATCACTGTTTTTCATTTCCATGTTTTATATTCAAAGTTGGCTACACGATATGAACATAATTAGCCTCTTAAAAATAGAGGCACACAGTTTACCCTCTTAAACTGGACAAATAAGTTGTAAAAGTTGCAATGAGGAGAACATATATAGTTCAACACAAATCTCCAACATGGTGATGATACACCATTGTAATTCAGTAAAAATATGAACTCTGAACATATGACAGCTAAATAACAGATACATATCGTGAGTCTGCTGTTCCTGAAGAGTCTCCTGTGTGTTTTGGTTTTGTGGATTAATATGTCGATACATTGAGCGGCGTTGGTAGGCCTTCCGTTGTTTCTGAGGCCTCTTTGAGGCTTATAGCTTGGGCAGTGGGCATAGGGAATACTGGCACTGACAGTATGTGTATGTGACCCGAAGGGAGAGTGTTTTGGCATTTCAGTGAAACTGCCATTTCCGACGTTTTTACTAGGGGTGGCACGATCCGCTTTTTTTGTCTCCGATACCGATTCCGATACCTGGGACTCAGTATTGGCCGATACCGATCCGATCCAATACTAAAATAATAATTAAAAAAACCAAATTACCTAATAAACTGTATCTGTATGCCTCACTGTGGGGAAGAGACTGGGATTATTCTTTTGTTAAAGGCATCAAAGCTTGACTTAAACATTATTTTCCTTACTTTGTAAAACAATACAGACAAAATATATACTATATAATTAAAAGACATTTAATTTAAAATTTTAAGCGCAACTTTTTAATGAAGCAGCAACATATGATACATAGATTGGACAGAACAACTAAGGCTATCAATAAACTGCCATTGCGCAAAAGTATTGTAATATGAAAGGCTCCAATTCAGAGCGGCACGAAACCTTATGCGCTTCCCGTGCGCAGAATGATTATTCGAAGTAACATGGAGTTACGGCGCGCAGCGCGTCGCATTGAAAAGTTCAAAGCACAAAAGTAAGATATACATATATTTATTTATTTATTCATTAGTTTGAGCCTTTTAACAGTTTTACATTTCAGTTAATGTGCGTGTGAAGAGCAATTATATCGCTCTCTACTCCAGTGTTGTGATCACTGAGGAGTTGTGTTGTGATCTAACAGACACCCGGTTGAAAGTAACATGTGAAACTCCAGCACGTTAAAGTGCTTTTATGCAAACCATAGACCTTTATCTACAGATCTACAGTATAATAATAGGAACATTGACTCATCTTGGAGAGAGTTTCATCATGTTGACTGTTTTACCCGAGCGCGACGCGCTGTTTGAGTGCTGAGAATGACTGACAGCCGCAGCGGAGGGAAGCACTTAGGTGAAGATTAATTTAACGATTTAAATCTGTAACTCACATCAAACTATATGTAATGGCTTCAGAAATCTTGGAATACAGCACACGAAAACATTATAGTGCTTTATAATGTTTTTGTGCCTTTTGTGTTGTATAACAATAACATACGTAGGCTATACAATATCGGATCGGATTTGGATGGTCTCGTCTGGCGATACCCGATCCGGCAAATATTGGTAGTATCGGAGCAATACCGATACTGAGTATCGGATCAGCGCACCCCTAGTTTTTACACAGCCATAATTGCCATGTGTAACCCCCCTTCACCCGGGTCCCACTCGACCCGCTCCGAGCGGGCCTCGAACCCGGGTCTCCGGCATGAGAGTCAGGCGCTCTAACAAGGAGGCTAAAGACTGCAGCCTCTAGCATCTGTCGCCAGAGCGCCTATTGAGATCAGAGGAGTGAGGTTTACTCGCACAGCAACTACTAGCTTGCCTCCGTTACACTCACCCCCCTAAACCTCACTCCCATCCGGGTCACGGCACCAATGTAACCCCCCTTCACCCGGGTCCCACTCGACCCTCTCCGAGCGGGCCTCGAACAAGAAGGGGGATGACTGCAGCCTCTAGCATCTGTCGCCAGAGCGCCTATTGAGATCAGAGGAGTGAGGTTTACTCGCACAGCAACTACTAGCTTGCCTCCGTTACACATGCACTCCCCTCAGTATGATTGCAATGATATATCGTTCCACAATAATGTCATTGACGCAGTACGTGTTCCCTTTCGAAAGGGAATGTCTCAGGTTGCGACTGTAACCTTTGTTCCCTGAGAATAGGGAATGAGACCCTGTGTCTTTCACCATGCCTCGGGATCTCCTGCTGAAAAGTTCTTTCAGACGATAAGTGGATGACATTCTCTAGCCGCCCATTATATTCTTCCAGGTCGCACTAGTATTGACGTTATAGGCTGTTGCAGGTCAAAATGATTCTAGTGATCGGATAAGCGTTTCAGACAACGGTTCACGAGGAGGCATTCCCCAAAAGCGTCATCAACGCAGTGTCTTCAACGGTTCCAGTCGTAAACTGTGATGTTACTTCTCCAGCCTCCAGGCCCATTCTCCACCTCGACCTGTCAGCACTTCGGCTCTTCTTTGGCTCTGCGCTCCCTCAGCTCCACCGTAGTCCTCCATCACACAGGATCCCTCGTTCCTCCATCTACGCCTTGTTCTCTCAATATCCTGGTTTCGCTACAGATTTCAAAACCTCCAGCTGCACCTCAACCCTCCAGCCCTTCGGCTCCACCAGGTCCCTGCTATGATGTCGCCTTAGGCCGTCTTCCTGCTGTTTTTTTACTGGAGTCTCCGCTTCATCTGGCTCCGCCTCAGTCGGTCATCCCTCAGGCTTCGTCCAGGAAACCTGTCAGGGCTCAATCTTGGCTCCTCCCTCCGTCATCCATCTTACTATTCCCCTCAGCAAGTCTCCCCAGTTCTCTGCCCTTCACCAGCTCCTCTTCCATCTCCAATACCCCGTCCCTCCCTCCCTCCACTCTGGGACTGTTGTTTACGGCACGAGGACTCGTCTAGTGGGAGGGGGGAGTAATGTCAGGTTCAGGTTATGTATCAATGTGTTTGCGTTCATCATTCTATGCTTCCTGTTTCCTTTCAGTTTAGTTCCCGTCTCCTTAGTAACTAATTCCTCCTGGTTTGTTACATTGGTTACTGATTAGTCCCCGCTTGTTTGAGTCTGCTGTTCCTGAAGAATCTCCTGTGTGTTTCAGTTTTGTGGATTAAAGAATATTGATATCGTCATTCTGAGTAATTCGTGTTTGAATTAAATTGAATTGAAACTCTCCATTCCACAAAAGGTTCTTTCTGGTGAAAAAAAAATCTTTAGATTTTTACAATGTTCTTCACACTGAGAATTTTTTATTTTTTTATTTTTTTAGAACTGTTCACTGAAAAGTTCTTCAGGGAACCAAAATATGTTTCTTCTGCGGCCTCCCTGCGAAAAACTCCCTTTGGAACCTTTATTTTTTAATATTCTTTCTTTTATTTTAGATTCATTTTAATTACTGAGAAGTTATAGTTTTTGTTAACAATAGCAACACTTGCAAATGCTGTTTCAAAATGACTTTCTTGTTTCATAATTTACTGTGCAGGTGTTGTCATGCTTCACTGAGCGAAATTTATTTGGGTATTTGAGATGAAATACTTCATAGGGAAGTCAACATGTCTCATAATGTGAATCCATCTAAATTTCTTTATGTATTTTTTGATGCAGAACCCATAAGATTTGAGTGGCTACATTTCATTACAAGAACATTTATTGGAATATTTGTACTTCTAAACACTGATTTGTAACGGCAGGATATAAAACAGTAAATGGTTAAAAACAAATACTTTTTTTCTCAATTCATACAAAAAGGACTCAAAGACAGACACAGTATTATTTATTTTATTTGAGTTATAACAGAACATCACAGCATGCTCTTGTGTGAATGAACTCAGAGAAGCAGAAGTGAGACGTCCGCCAGAAGGATGAAGCAGAAGCCAGAGGAGAGACTGAGCGGATCTACTGATCTGAACACTGATCTCTCCTCAGTTGTGCCGTGACTGCCGGCTGGCCGCTCCGTGTGACCTCACAGCTCACTGAGACGCTCTTCATCCACTCCTGCTCAGAGAGAGTCAGGCTGCTGCTCCAGCTGTACAGAGCGTCCTTCTGCAGGATCCCAGCGCTGCTCTCCTGAGCCCTGCTGCTGCCGTCCACCTTCCAGCTCAGGCTCCAGTCTGACGGCAAGCCCTCGCTGGCCACACACAGCAGTGTCGCTGTGTTCAGAGAGGAGATCTCTGCACTGGACGGGGGCAGGATGATCACTTTAGGAGGAGTGTTGCCTGAGAGAAGAAGAGCAGCGGGACCACAAACAACTCGCTTAACAAACAGATTCAATTTATTACAGATTAAAGTGACAGAAAACATTCCTACCATCAGTTTAAACAGACTTATATAATAAAAGGCCATTTAAGTGCAATTAAAGAGAGAGACTTTCATGACTATGTTTCTTAACACACTTATACGCTTTAAAGAAGTGCAATTATTTTGATGTATTGAAAAATGTACTAAAGCACATGCAGAGTATTTCATTATAATTTCAACTCTAGTGTGTTATTTGGTATTACAAGTTAATATATTTTAAATGTTCTAACTTGCAGCTTCATCTTTACAAATGTGTAATCACAAGTGTATTTAAATACATGATGGGCACGTTTCAATAGAAATTACTTTAAAGTATCTTTTAGTTTACAAAACAAAGTCAGTCCATTTTAACCATATTTCAAAGACAATTTAATGAATTATGAAATTACATATAAAGATGTAATTAAGCCTAGCTTTAGTAGGTTAAAAAGCAGCTAAAAGCAGCTAAAAGTTTAGCTAATTGCATTTCATATGAACTTATGCGATAATATATATTTTCTTTTAAATAACATACAATTAAGTGTCTGAAAACATAAATTTTAATTCACACTGAAGTATATGTTAAAGCATATTATTATTTTGTAATAAGTATTCTTAAAAGTATCCTAAATTGCACTTTTTTCCAGAAGGGAGTTGTAAAATATACTTTAAATTGTATTATATATTATAATTTTACATTTTAAATTATTTTAAAATAAATCTTAATATTTTAAATGAGAAATTCTATATAGTGTATTACAATATCTGTTTTTCAAAACAACAAATTTATATTTCATGAATGAGTTTTACAATTGTTTTATTTTAAAGTAGGTTGAAAATCTATAATAGCTTATAGTAAATGTTGAATACAGGTATGTTATTAATTTATATATTTATTCTAAGTAGTATGTCATATTTCAAAAAATATTCTTCTCATGCTTTTATGTCAATATTTATCAAATTAATCTCTTTTCCTGGTCAATACTGGTGAAAATGTTCAAAACTTTTTTGTAGTTAAGAGTTTTGTAGTATGTCTGTATTATCATCCCTCACATATAAACCTAATAGAGCAGAAGTACAAAAACCTCCTGAACGCTTCAGTAGATGCACTGTTCACTGCATCTCCAAAACAACATCTTTCACTTCATTTGCTATTGTGGTCAATTACAGTTCAATAAACACATTTCATTTTTTTAAAAAGGACAATTTTTATAATATATGATTTTACATTTAAACATTGCAATCTAAACTGCAGTTGATTGACTGATGGTCAACTACTGAAGTCATTATAGTAACCTTGGAAACTCTTGAGAAATAACAGTTGATACTGATATTAAATCTTACAGTAAGTGTAGAAATTACATTTGATAACTACATTTGAAACTGAATTATTATTATTTATTTAAATCAGTGTGCCAGATTTTCTCCTGAAAGGAAACAGCTTTGAATATGTGCAAAACCCCTTTGTTTAAGACGGACTGTCCGCCGCTCAGGACTGTAAACAGCAGGTCTCGTCTGTTCTCACTCATTCTCAGCAAAGATGACTGTAAACGCTCTGATTATCTGCTCTCTACTGCTTTCTCTTGCTGGTGAGATTAGTGTTGAATATTCAGAGTTTTTTCAGAAGTGCTTTATAAATGTTGTTTCATTCTTCTCATGTATTGTGTGTTTGACTGTAAAACTGACTGATGTGTTGTGATGGCAGGTTGTTTTGCTGAGATCATTCTGACTCAGAGTCCATCCGTGAATCTGGCGTCTGTGGGAAGCAGCGTCACTCTCAACTGCTGGTCCAGCAGTTCTAGTTTTACATCCAGTTTAGCCTGGTATCACCAGAAACCCGGACAAACACACAAACTCCTGTTCTCTAGTGTTGGTAACAAAGTGTCTGGAGTTTCTGAGAGATTCACTGATGGGAGATCAGGAAAAAACTTCATGCTCAATATTAGAAATGTCCAGACTGAAGATGCAGGAGATTATTACTGTCAGCAGCATTATGAATCTCCATTAACACAGTGATACAGAGCCGTACAAAAACCCCTTCAGTGAAAGAGGAACTGCTGATTTAGACACACACTGCACACATATTACACTGTCATTGGAGTCAGTTTTTTTAAGTTCTGAACAGAAAAATTGGGGCCAGATTCATGAATCATTCTTAAGAATACAATTAATCTTAACTGGTATCTTGTCATTTTTTAACTTAAGATTTTTTTAATATTTAGTATTCCCAAAAATACTCCTCATAAATGTTCTTATCTTGTTTCTTAAGACTGTTTTTGCGACATCTGCATCTTTTGACAAGCTCTTATATTAAAACATAACAATTTGTAACTTTATCATTAAAAACGCAACACTCATTACTAAACTTTGGTCAAAGCAGTTGCTGCAAAAACAGTGTGCAAACTTATTATGATAATTAAAGCAATCTGCAGGCAGCTGAAAAAGCTGGACTGAGGTGTTTTATAAGGTTGAGCGCAGTGTTCAAGAATCTATCAGAGGATCGCTCTGTTTGAATACTTAAATCCCTATGTCTGGTCAGAAGGTCGAAGTACTCTCACAAAGTCTCCCTGTTAGATCAGCCCTAGAGCTGGAGGCGCTCCCCTTATTATGGTCCTTTTAGAGTGCCCAGCCTCCACATAGCTTTGAAGCACTGTGTAGATCCAGGATCGAGTAGAGTTACTCCCCTCGTTTGGAAGGGTTATAAAGCGCTATGCTGAGTTCTACTGATGCCCGTCTCTATGAGCCGGTCTGTGAGCAACTACTGCCATTATCTGCAGTCCTCCCTATCAGATGCCTCTACAAGTTGAGGCAAATAATGTTAAAACTCGGTGTAGAAAACAGACAGGTTGTTGGCAAGACTAGGTCATTAAATTAGACCAGGTCAGCATCCCTGGTCGCATGTGGGGTTGCCTTTCTGTCCCCCTCAGAAAGTGACTGGACAGGACTCCTTTGGACCCCCTGGCCATATTCCCTTAAAGGAACCCCTTTAATAGGGTTGGTGCCAAGCCTTTGAACGGCCTTGGTGGGCCTTCATTGTTTCGGAGGCCTCTTGTGACGTTCTCTAGCCGCCCCTTATATTCTTCCAGGTCACACTAGTTTTGGCATCATAGGCTTTTGCCAGTCAATACGATTGCCGTGTTTGGATAAGCGGATCAGAGAACGGTTCGCGAGGAGGCATTCCCCAAAAGTGGCATCAACGCAGTGTCTTGTTCGCTGTTCTAAGGACTCACGTTAGGTTCATGTCAGGTTCACATTATATATCAATGTGTTTTCGTTCATGTGTCTCTGTTTCCTGTTTCCTTTTAGTTTAGTTCCTGTCTCCTTAGTTACTAATTTCTCCTTGTTTGTTCCCGTAGTTACTGATAAGTCCCAGCTTGTGTAAGTTTGCTGATCCTGAAGAATCTCCTGTGTGTTTTGGTTTTGTGGATTAAAGGATATTGATATCATCATTCTTTGTGCTTTCTGTTGGAAAAATTCTCATACAAAAATGTAATATATGGCCATATATGTACTTATATTTTAAATAGCATAACATATATCTATATATATATATATTCGACTTATCTGAGAACACAATATATGCCTCAGGAGAAGGAACTGGAGATGAGGAACAACGGAGAAGACTCTGTGATAATCCAAGGAGACTGGTAATAGCTTTGAAAGTCCACGAGATAAGCACAGTATTAGCGTCTTGATGCAAATGATACCGGACAAAGACTGAGAGTGAGGCTTAAATGCCGGAGGTGATTGCAGTGCTGTTGATGTGCAGGTGTGTGATGTGCTGGTGTGTGATGTGCTGGTGTGTGATCAGTTCTCAGGAGAGGGAGTGCGTTGTGCCTGGCGTGGTTGTGACATTACTGATACATTGGAGCGTCGGAGCGGCGAAGGTCTGCTGTCATTCTACGTCTGCGCAGTGCCCGTTGCAGCTGGTGGTGAGCGGAGTCCCAGACCCTCTCGCTCTCTCGGAACCAGTAGTCAACAGCAGCAACATCCGATGGTTCCCAAGACCAGGGGAAAAGTGGGGGTTGGTAACCGAGCATGCACTGGAAGGGATTGAGTCCAGTGGTAGGTTGCCGCAAGGAGTTCTGTGCGTACTCATCCCAATCTAGGAACTGGTTCCAAGAGTCCTGGTGGCCGTGACAAAAAGTACGGAGGAAACGTCCAATCTCCTGTATCTTCCGTTCCGTCTGCCTGTTCGACTGTGGGTGGTAACCAGAGGAGAGGCTGACGGTCACACCTAGGAGTGAGAAGAAAGCCCTCCATACCTTGGAGATTAATTGTGGTCCTCTATCTGACACAATGTCCTCTGGGATTCCATAAACTCTGAAAATATGGTTGAACATAAGCTCGGCAGTTTGCATGGCGGTGGGAAGTCCTTTCAGGGGAATTAGACGACATGACTTGGAGAATCTGTTGATGATTACAAGAATGCAGGTGCAGTGATCGGAGTTAGGTAAGTCAGTTATGAAATCTACTCCTAGGTGTGACCAGGGTCTGTTGGGAACGAGCAGAGGATGAAGCTTACCGGAGGGACGATGACGTGGACTTTTCGAGATGGCGCATTCCCTGCAACCTGGTGGATGAGTGGAGAACTTGTGGAGAAACTCCCGGAGTACCTCATGTATGAAATCCTGGAATACGGAGGATGGGTAGAGTTCCATAACCCATGAATACGGCGGAGGTTGGCCAAACCATATGGCATAACGAGGTACTCATAGTGCCCAGTAGGGGTCCCGAAGGCCGTCTTCCATTTGTCCCCCTCACATATCTGGATTAGGTTGTAGGCGCTGCAAGGTCCAACTTGGAGAAAACAGTGGCACCTCGGAGATGTTCCAGTGCAGCGGGGACGAGAGGAAGGGGGTAGCGAAACTTAACAGTGATCCGGTTGAGTGCGCGGTAGTCTATACAGGGCCGCAATTCTTCGTCCTTCTTGGCCACAAAAAAAAAAAGCTGGAAGCAGCAGGGGAAGTAGACGGGCGGATGTAACCTTGCTCCAGAGCCTCTTTGATGTATTCTACCATCGCCTTCTCCTCCGGGAGTGACAGGGGATAAATCTTCCCACGGGGCACTGACTCACCCTGAAGCAGATCGATGGCACAATCCCATGGTCGGTGTGGAGGCAGCTTAGAGGCTCGCTGGGGGCAGAAAACATCACTGAAATGGGCATAACATCGAGGAAAGTCTATTGAAAGTTTCTTGACAGGACTTTCTATGGATGTAGAGCAAAGGGGTAGCTCTCTGGTCCGAGGAGTAGTCGGTACCGGAAGTGCAGAGAAACAATCAGGGAAGCAGCAATCCCCCCACTTCAGTATTTCGCCGGTCCTCCAGGAGATGATGGGATTGTTCTGTTCCAACCATGGGCGCCCTAGAATCACATCTGCGGTGGATTCCTCTAAAACCAGTAAATGTTGTTGTTCTACATGTAGGGCTCCTATTTGAAGCTGTATGGGACCAGCACAGAGACGTACCTGCTTCCGGCTGAGGAGTCTGCCAGTTATTGAGTGAATTTGGTAGGTGGACGGCGTGGCGGTAGACTTGAGCTTGAGCTGATGGCAGAGGGCGCCAGAGAGGAAGTTGCCTGCTGATCCCGAGTCAAGAAGGGCGATAACTGGAATAGTTACATCGGCAGCAGTTAAATTCACAATGGTAGAGAGTGGTTTAAGATTATCATACGTAGGAATAATAGCACTCACCATGGGACGAGGAGGACGAATGGGACATTTAGAGATGAAGTGCTCGGAGGAACCACAATATAAACACAGACTCTGGGTCTGCCGTCTCTGTCCTTCAGCACGAGTCAACCGTGCGCCATCCACCTGCATGGGTTAGTAATTCCCAATGGAATCTTTGTAGGCTGCGAAATGTAATCGCACACGAGGGTTCAGACCCTGACGATACGTAGTGAGCAGGGCTCGTTCATTCCATCCACTAGCGGTAGCTAGTGTACGAAATTGCAGGGCATATTCACTCACAGACATGGAGCCTTGTCTTAACTGGTACAGTCGTTCGCCAATCCATGAATCCCAGATGGGCGTCCCGAAAACTTCCATGATGGAAAAAACTGGAGAGAGATTGGGTTATGGAACTCTTCTGGGACAAGAGTGATTCGGTCCAGCGCAGTGCTTTGCCATTCAACTGAGAAATTACAAACGCAACCTTAGCAAGGTCGCTCGGATACAGGTGTGGCTGCATCTCCAAGACCAGTGAACATTGTAAGATGAACCCATTGCAATCCTCCGCCTTCCCTGAGGTCAGGCCATAGAACTGAAAAATACTGGAGGAGAAGCAGTGAAGAAGACTTGGAGACTTGCAGATGGAAACCACACTGGAATAGCGGAGACACAGGAGAATGAACTGGAGATGAGGAACAATGGAGAAGACTCGGTGATAATCCAAGGAGACTGCTAATAGCTTTGGAAGTCCACGAGGTAAGCACAGTGTTAGCGTCTTGATGCAAACGATACCGGACAAAGACTGAGAGTGAGTGTGAGGCTTAAATGCCGGAGGTGATTGCAGTGCTGATGATGTGCAGGTGTGTGATCAGTACTCAGGAGACGGAGTGCGTTGTGATTGTGTAAGGGTGGAGCCTGGCGTGGTTGTGACATATATATGGGAAAATATATGGCACTTACATGAAAACGGCCATTTTTGCTATATTTTGAAATATATGTTTCATATATGTCTATGTGTTTTAAATATATGAATTTTGCATTGATTCTCATATTGTGACAGAGACTGGAGAAGGATGCAATAAAAAACGCTTTATTAAAGAAGGTAAGTATATATATATTCACGGTCAGGCACACAAGACAGGGGAACAACACAGCTGGTACAGAGGTGGGTCGGACGGACTCCAGCGCAGATGGTGGGCGACGCAGGGACCTCGGTGGGCAACCAGTGAAGTGCTCCCAGTCCAGTGGTGAATCTCCAGTGAAGTACCCACAGTCCAGTGGTGAATCTCCAGTGAAGTGCCCGGTGAATCCGTGGAAGTGCGAGGGAACTCGAAGACAACACGACGACGAACAAGGGAAATCTTGAAAAAAGAGGACGCACAGCTCAGAAACAGGAACACACCGGGAAGAACAACGATCTGACAACATGAGACACCAGTTACTGAACATATAAAGGGACAAACGGATTGAAACCAGCTGGCGCTGCTGATCACCAATGATCAGTGACCACGCCCACAAATACACACACAACAGCACGCGAGACTAGAGAGAGACAGTGAATTCATGCACCGTGACACATATAGGCAGCAGACATACATGGGCACTGACATTATATATGTAATTTACATATATTGACATATATTACATTTCTGTATGGGAAACTATCCTTAGATTTTTAAAATGTTCTTCACACTGAGAAAAAACTTGGTTCTTTTTTATAGCTGTTCCCGGAAAGGTTCTTAGCGGAACCAAAAGATGGTTCTTCTGTGGAATCACTGTGAAAAACACGTTTTGAAACCTTCATTTTCTAATATTTATTTTAGAATAAAATATAATTGTATTATATATTTGTTTTTTCTTTTCTTTTAGATTAATTTTAATTACTGAGAATGTTTAGTTTTTTTTTTTAACAATAGCAAGACTTGCAAATGCTGTTTTAAGATGACTTTCTTGTTTCATAGTTTACTGTGCAGGTGTTGTCATGCTTCACTGAGTAAAATTTATTTGGGTATTTGAGATGAAATATTTTATAGTGAAGTCAACATGTCTCACAATGTAACTCCATCTAATATTTATTTATTTATTTATTGATGCAGACGCTATAAGATTTGAGAGGCTACATTAGATTACAAGAACATTTATGTGAATATTTGTACTTCTAAACACTGATTTGTAACGGCAGGATGTGAAACAGTAAATGGTTAAAAACAAATTATTTTTTTCTCAAATAACACAAAAGGACTCAAAGACAGACACAGTATTATTTATTTTATTTCAATTATAACAGAACATCATAGCATGCTCTTGTGTGAATGAACTCAGAGAAGCAGAAGTGAGACGTCCGCCAGAAGGATGAAGCAGAAGCCAGAGGAGAGACTGAGCGGATCTACTGATCTGAACACTGATCTCTCCTCAGTTGTGCCGTGACTGCCGGCTGGCCGCTCCGTGTGACCTCACAGCTCACTGAGACGCTCTTCATCCACTCCTGCTCAGAGAGAGTCAGGCTGCTGCTCCAGCTGTACAGAGCGTCCTTCTGCAGGATCCCAGCACTGCTCTCCTGAGCCCTGCTGCTGCCGTCCACCTTCCAGCTCAGGCTCCAGTCTGATGGCAAGCCCTCGCTGGCCACACACAGCAGTGTCGCTGTGTTCAGAGAGGAGATCTCTGCACTGGACGGGGGCAGGATGATCACTTTAGGAGGAGTGTTGCCTGAGAGAAGAAGAGCAGCGGGACCACAAACAACTCGCTTAACAAACAGATTCAATTTATTACAGATTAAAGTGACAGACAACATTCCTACCATCAGTTTAAACAGACTTATATAATAAAAGGCCATTTAAGTGCAATTAAAGAGAGAGACTTTCATGACTATGTTTCTTAACACACTTCAGTACGCTTTAAAGAAGTGCACTAATTTTGATGTATTGAAAAATGTACTAAAGCACATGCAGACTACTTCATTATAATTTCAACTCTAGTGTGTTATTTGATATTACAAGTTCATCTATTTTAAATGTACTAACTTGCAGCTTCATCTTTACAAATGTGTAATCACAAGTATATTTAAATACATGATGGGCACGTTTCAATAGAAATTACATTAAAGTATCTTTTAGTTTACAAAAAAAGTCAGTACATTTTAACCATATTTCAAAGAGAATATAATTAATTATGAAATTACATAAAGATGTAATTGAGCCTAGCTTAAGTAGGTTAAAAAGCACTCTAAAGTTTAGCTAATTGCATGAACTTATGCTATAAGATTTTTTTTTAAATTACATGCAATTAAGTGTCTGAAAACAAATTTTGGTTTACACTTAAGTATATGTTAAAGCATATTATTATTTGGAATAAGTGTTCTTAAAAGTATCCTAAATTGCACTTTTTTTACAAGGGAGGTGTAAAATGTATTTTAAATTGTATTATATATTACAATTTTACATTATTTTAAAATACATTTTAAAGTTTAAATAAGAAATTCTACATAATGTATTACAATATCTGTTTTTCAAAACAACAAATTTATATTTCATGAATGAGTTTTACAAAAAAAAAAAAAAATTCAAAGTAGGTTGAAAATCTATAATAGCGTATAGTAGATTTTGAATACAGGTATGATATGGGTATTTATGTATTTATGTGCATACACATAGGTTACAAAGCACTCTTAAGTTTAGCTAAATGCATGAAATTATACTATAAGATTCTTTTTTTAAATAACATGCAATTAAGTGTCTGAAAAAACACATTTTGGTTCACACTGAAGTATAATGTTAAAGAATATTATTATTAAGTAGTCTAAAAATTTTCCTAAATTGCTCTTTTTTTTCCAGAAGGGAGGAGTAAAATATATTTTAAATTGTATTACATATTATAAATATACATTTTTAATTATTTTAAAATAAATTTTATAGTTTAAATTGTATATAATGTATTACAATATCTGTTTTCAAAACAACACATTTACCTTTCATGAGTTTTACAATTGTTTTATTTCAAAGTAGGTTGAAAATCTATAATAGCGTATTGTACATTTTGAATACAGGAATGTTATGGGTATGTATGTATGTACGTATTTATTTATTAATTTATATATTTATTCTAAGTAGTATGTCACATTTCAAAACAAATATTGTTCTCATGCTCTTATAGCATGTCAATATTTATCAAATGAATCTCTTTTCCTGGTCAATACTGGTGAAAATGTTCAAAACTTTATTTTTGTAGTTAAGAGTTTTGTTGTATGTCTGTATTATCATCCCTCACATATAAACCTACACTATATTTACTGATATAGATTTCTTTTTGTTCCACAAGACAAAGTAAAACATTCATAATGCCATAAAATATATGACTAAATATTACAACACTGTACCGAATTAAAATGATTTGATTATTTACTTACTGCCAACATCCAGTCTGGTGCCGCCGCCGAAAGTATATCACAGTGATACAAACTAATAGAGCAGAAGTACAAAAACCTCCTGAACGCTTCAGTAGCTGCACTGTTCACTGCATCTCCAAAACAACATCTTTCACTTCATTTGTGTTGTGGTCAATTACAGTTCAATTAAAAAATATATACCTTTCATTTATAAAGCAAAAATTTTGTAGCTAATAAATTATTCCAAGTTTAAACACACAATCTAAACTCCAGTTGATTCACTGATGGTCAACTACTGCATGTTTATTAGATATCATTATCAGATCCTTGGAAACTCTTGAGAAATATCAGTTGATACTGATATAAAATCTTAATAATCATAGAAATTACATTTGATAACTACTTTTGAAACTGAATTAAATTTTATTTAAATCAGTGTTTCAGATTCACTCCTGAAAGGAAGCAGTTTTGAATATGTGCAACACCCCTTTGTTTAAGACGGACTGTCCGCCGCTCAGGACTGTAAACAGCAGGTCTCGTCTGTTCTCACTCATTCTCAGCAAAGATGACTGCAAACGCTCTGATTATCTGCTCTCTACTGCTTTCTCTTGCTGGTGAGATTAGTGTTGAATATTCAGAGCATTTTCAGAAGTGCTTTATAAATGTTGCTTCATTCTTCTGATGTATTGTGTGTTTGACTGTAACACTGACTGATGTGTTGTGATGGCAGGTTGTTTTGCTGAGATCATTCTGACTCAGAGTCCATCCGTGAATCTGGCGTCTGTGGGAAGCAGCGTCACTCTCAACTGCGGGTCCAGCAGTTCTAGTTTTACATCCAGTTTAGTCTGGTATCACCAGAAACCCGGACAAACACCCAAACTCCTGTTCTCTAGTGTTGGTAGCAAAGTGTCTGGAGTTTCTGAGAGATTCACTGATGGGAGATCAGGAACAAACTTCATGCTCAATATTAGAAATGTCCAGCCTGAAGATGCGGGAGATTACTACTGTCAGCAGTATTATGAATTTCCATTTACACAGTGATACAGAGCCGTACAAAAACCCCTTCAGTGAAAGAGGAACTGCAGATTTAGAACCACACTGCACACATATTACACTATGACTGGAGCCGTTTTTTAAAGTTCTAAACACACACAACAAAATCTGGGGACGGATTCACAAAACATTCTTATGAATAAAATTCATCTTAACTGTTATCTTATAATTTTTTCACTTTTTTCACTATTTTTTAATATTTAGTATTCCCAAAAATATTTCTTAAACAATGTTATATATATTTTTAAAACTGTTCTTGAGACATCTGCATCTTTTGTCAAGCTCTTTATGTTAAAGGGGTCATATAATGCCATTTTTGTACAAGTTAATATGAATCTTTAGGGTCTAAATGAAAACTTTGTAATATACTTTTATTAAAAATTCTCATTAGTATTTTAAGAAAACACTAATTTTACCTGCTCAAAAACAGCTCTGTATTCAGCACGCCGTTTCAGTGCATATGCCTTTAAATGATAATGAGCTTGCTGACTCCGCCCCTCTGTTCTTTGGGGCGTTTTTGACACAACGCACGTGGAGTGTTGCCTTGACAACAGTTGAGGGTATATTTTGGCGAAAGAATGGCAGCGGGAGTCTCTGACGACACATCTGTAGTGTTGCCATACCAATTTGAACCGGAGTCGGACCCGGAACAAGATGACGGCCCCGAAGAAGTTCGACCATTAACTGTGCGTTCACACCAGACGCGAATTGAGCGTCAAATTCGCGCCTGCCGCGTCTAGTTATACGCGTGTACACTTTGAATCCATTTGCGCGTCAAGAGCGAAATTGACGCGCGTAAAAAACAAAAGTTTGAAGCACGCGCGTCGGAGGCGAAATCTGTTGGCGGCCATCTTTTTACAAGACGGCTAATGTTGATCGAGCATTCATCGATAGAGTCACCGCTCTGTATTTGCTCTGGAGAGCAGAACAGCGGCGTAGGGATCATCGTCGCCGTATTTGGGTCCACCAGACCCTTCGGAGGTGAACCCAGTTTGGCGAGTTTCACCATTTGCTCCAGAAGCTGCACCTGGATGACGGCCGCTTTCAGCGGTACTTCCGCCTGTCCCACGCCCAGTTTGATGACCTGTGGACCCGCATCGGAGCGAGGATCACCCTCAGCCACCTAATCTCTAATTTATTTTTGTTTTGATGATAAATGGAGCCAGCCTAGGCTACTACAAAAGTGATTAAACTGTCCTGTGATTTTTTTCCCCCTCACACAACACTGTCCAGACACGAACTATGTTCTTGCACTAAAGTAGGCTATGTTGGTTCTCTTTACATTAGAATAATAATAATGTTTCATATAATCTAGATTAGATATGGAATATCATATATTAAAATCAAGTTTTTATGTGATAAAATATTTGCTTCACCATGTGACAGCAGCAAGCTGCCTCCTGATTGGTTAACGGGGCGCGAATTGACGCAGAAGTTCAGATTTTTCAACTCAGGTGGCAGACGCAAATTCGCGTCAAACGCGTAAATGCACAAAAAGCACTAAATAAATAATTTGCGCGTACCGCGCCAAACGCTCAATTCGCGCGAACTTGAAGCGTGAATGAGGCGAGTTCGCGCCGCAGAGTTTTACGCGCGTAACGCGTCTTTGCATTGACTTAACATTGAAATCACTCACGCTAGACGCTCTATTCGCGTCCGGTGTGAACGCTTCTGAATGGTTGGTTAACGTAATGTCACTTTGATCTATTTTTGTATGTACTGTCAGGGTAGAGTAGTGGGATACGAACGCTATGTGTTTACTGTATAGGTTAGTTCGTTGACAGATTTATGTTGAAAAACTTTTTTTTGGTAAACGTAGGCTTGTCAGTGATGCGTAACGTTATCTCAGTGTTTGATACAACTATTGTGACTGAGACGTGTCCTGTCATGTCAGTAATGATTCTAACAGTAGTTGAAGGATACCTAAGAGTTTGTTGTATGTTTATGTTTAGTGCAGTACGAAAATGTTTTATTTAGTGTTAGCACGTTAACTGTAACACCTGCCTACATAGTTTTTAATAACACAATAACCATAACGCGTTGTTCATTATAAACGTGGGATTATGAATTATATTGAGAACGTCGTAACGTTACATAGAATACATGCCGTAATGTACCCTGAGTGTAAATATTAGCCGCATTCATCGTGAAGCGTGCAAGCGATTTGCAAAGATGAATATGCATCGTAAAAGGTTAATAAAACGTTATACAGTACTCACTTCTTCAGGAGGTGCAGCAGGAACACGAATAGTTGGTACCGATTCCTTTTTCAGGAGCAGCTTCTTAGCAAAACCAGCTTTATACTGACCAAAGCAGTCTGTTGAGAAATGATTTGCGCAAACATGAACGCATTTTCATCGAGAATGCCTCTTCTCCTCCACCTGCACCACTGACTCACTCCAGCGCTTTAGCTCCACCTGCACCACTGACTCTCTCCAGCTCTTCTGCTCCAACTGCACCACTGACTCTCTCCAGCTCTTCTGCTCCACCTGCACCACTGACTCTCTCCAGTTATTTTGCTCTGCCTGCACCACTGACTCTCTCCAGCTCTTCTGTTCCAACTGCACCACTGACTCTCTCCAGCGCTTTAACTCCACCTGCACCACTGACTCTCTCCAGTTCTTCTGCTCCACCTGCACCACTGACTCTCTCCAGCGCTTTAGCTCCACCTGCACCGCTGCCTCTCTCCAGCTCTTCTGCTCCACCTGCACCGCTGACTCTCTCCAGCTCTTCGGCTCGACCTGCACCACTGACTCTCTCCACCTCTTCTGCTCCACCTGCACCACTGACTCTCTCCAGCTCTTCTGCTCCACCTGCACCACTGACTCTCTCCAGCGCTTTAGCTCCACCTGCACCGCTGACGCTCTCCAGCTCTTCTGCTCCACCTGCACCGCTGACTCTCTCCAGCTCTTCTGCTCCACCTGCACCACAGACTCTCTCCAGCTCCTCGGCTCGACTTGCACCTCGGACTTTCTCCAGCGCTTTAGCTCCACCTGCACCACTGAGTCTCTCCAGCTCTTCTGCTCCACCTGCACCACTGACTCTCTCCAGCTATTCGGCTCCACCTGCACCACTGATTCTCTCCAGCTCCTCGGCTCGACTTGCACCGCGGACTTTTCCAGCGCTTTAGCTCCACCTGCACCACTGACTCTCTCCAGCTCTTCTGCTCCACCTGCACCACTGACTCTCTCCAGCTCTTCTGCTCCACCTGCACCACTGACTCTCTCCAGCTCTTCTGCTCCACCTGCACCACTGACTCTCTCCAGTTCTTCTGCTCCACCTGCACCGCTGACTCTCTCCAGCTCTTCTGCTCCACCTGCATCATTGACTCTCTCCAGCTCTTCTGCTCCACCTGCACCACTGACTCTCTCCAGCTCCTCGGCTCGACTTGCATCGCAGACTTTCTCCAGCGCTTTAGCTCCACCTGCACACAGACTCTCTCCAGCTCGTCTGCTCCACCTGCACCACTGACTCTCTCCAGCTCTTCGGCTCCACCCGCACCACTGACTCTCTCCAGCTCTTCTGCTCCACCTGCACCACTGACTCTCTCCAGCTCCTCGGCTCGACTTGCACCGCGGACTTTCTCCAGCGCTTTAGCTCCACCTGCACCACTGACTCCTTCCAGCTCTTCTGCTCCACCTGGACCGCTGACTCTCTCCAGCTCCTCGGCTCGACTTGCTCCGCTGACTCTCTCCAGCTCTTCGACTCTGCCTCAGGACCCTTCACCACCAGTACAGCTCTGTGAAGTGGATTATCTGGTTATACCTCCAGGCTCCAGGGTCATTTCTCCACTTCGACCAGTCAGCACTTCAGCTCTGCGCTCCCTCAGCTCCACCGTAGTCCTCCGTCTACTCTTTCCTCAATCTACACCTTAAACTCTCATCATCCTGGTTTCACCACAGATTTCCAGGCCTCCGACTGCACCTCAACTCTCCACCCCTTCAGCTTCACCAGGTTCCTCCTTCTCTTCAGCTCGTGGCGCCACCTTGGACCGCCTGGCCTATTATGTCACCCTAGATTCCTGTCGGTTTCACTGGGGTCTCCACTTCTGAAGAATAATGTACTGTAGGTTTGATTAGCCTGATCAAATCAGTGGCTTTGGAGACAAACAGGTGGGAAACACGGATAACTGAATTAACTAACAGATCAGAACAACAAAGAAACTCAAACATGAACAGAACTGAGACAGATCAAAAGACAAACTGAAAATGAGATAGTTGTATTTCGTATATCATTGTGCACAATCACACAGAGATATTTACCGGGAAGGAGGAGCCCGATGGAGCCAAAGGGGTGGAGGGACAAGGCACTGCCCGATGCCTAGAAGTCCATGGCGTAGGCATAACGATGACTGATCAAGGTGAAGCCAGAGGGATGAAGGAGCCCGTGGAGTCGTAAAGATGAAAGTCCCAGGTGGAGCTGAGGAGCCAAGGTGTAGCCGACTGGTAGATGGGCTGAGGTGGAGTGATGAGCTCGGCGGCCCAAAGCGGAGCCAGGGGATCCACTTACCAAGGCAGAGGTGGAGACCAGAGGGCCCAAGGTAGATCCGAGTAGCAGAGCAGAGCCACTAGAGGAGGAGCAGAGGGACTGAAGGGAGCCAGCGAATGCAGGGACGAGGAACTGGCTGGCTTAAGCAGAGGAACCGGGAAAGGCACTCATTTTGCGACCATTTTATGAGACAGTGCGAGTATTGTTTTTACAACTAGTCATTTGTGTGCGACCTGCAAATTTGAGTATATTTTATTTCATGTTAAAAAATGAGTAAGGATGAGTAATGAGCGAGTCCACCAGTGTATGTCGTGAGAGGGGGAGGTTTTGGGAGTGATTAGTCACCTGCGTGGGTCACGACTCGTGTGTGTGTCATGCTGTTGTCACGTCTAACGTCACATTTTATTTATTATTTTATTTAAGCCTTTAAATTCCCATAGGAAGATACGCCATCGACAAAGCTCTTCCATCCTCTCCGGTCTTGGGCCCTCCTCTCCAGATGTTGCCACGTCAGCCCTTCTTTCTTCATCTCTTGTTCTGTGGTTCTTCTCCAGGTGATTCTTGGTCTGCCTCTCTTCCTCCTGCCCTGTGGGTTCCACGTCAGTGCCTGTTTAGTGATTGATTTCTTTCTCCTGAGTGTGTGCCCTATCCACTTCCATTTCCTCCTCCAGATTTGCATTTCTATTGGGTCTTATTTGGTGAGTTCCCACATGTTGGCGTTAGAGATGATGTTGGGCCAGTATATTCCTAGGATGCGTCTGAGGCACCGGTTGGTGAAGGTCTCCAGCTGATTGAGTATGGTGGTGGTAATTCTCCATGTTTCTGAGCCATAAAGTAGAGTGGTCTTTACGTTTGAATTGAAGATTTGCAGTTTTGTCTTGAGTGACAAGTTTTTTGCCTTCCAAATATTGTTTAGCATGTTGAATGTTGTCCTTGCTTTTCCGATCCTGGCTTGGACATCGTCCTCCGTGCCACCTTCACTTGAAATGATGCTACCGAGGTATGTGCATTGTGATCCATGGTTATGGGTGTGTTGTTCTTGCTGTTGATACGCAATACTTTAGTTTTTGATGAGTTTATTTTGAGACCAAGCAGAGTAGCTGTTTCCTCCAGCTTTCCAGATTTTTCCTGCATCTGTTGGTGTGTGTGAGCCAGTAATGCCAGATCATCAGCGACATCGAGATCTTCTAGCTGCTCGGTCAAGCTCCACTGTATGCCAGTTCGTCTATAGTTGGTTGTTTCTTTCATCACCCAGTCTATGCAAAAGAGGAAAAGAAAGGGTGAGAGCAGGCACCCTTGCCTCACACCAGTCAGGACCTCAAATGCCTCCGATATACATCCTTCATGGAGGACTTGACATCTCGTCCCTTGGTAGGTGCTCCTTATGATGTTAATGATCTTTGCTGGGATCCCATAATGAGCCCTCAGTTTCCACAGCCTTTCCCTATCCACACTGTCAAATGCTTTTTTTAAATCTATGAAATTCACATAGACAGGCGAATTCCATTCGATGGATTGTTCAATAATAATCCTGAGGGTGGCAAGGTCTCCACAGGATCTGTTGTTCCTGAAGCCAGCCTGGTTTTCCCTCTTTCTCATCGGCCCCCTTCTGGAGCCTCTTGAGCAGGATATGGTTGAACACCTTCCCAGGTGTTGAGAAGAGCATTATTCCTCTGTAGTGTTTGCACTGCCGGAGGTCTCCTTTCTTGGGGATTGTCACGATGTGGCCATCTCTCCAGTCAGCTGGGACATTTTCCGTGTCTAACATCACAGCTCAGTCAAAAATGACAAAACGAACCATTGATGCATTTTTATCACCAGAGCCAGGCCCTCTACAGCAAAAATTGCAGAGAAGGAAAAATCAGATGACGAGTCAGAAGAAGCAGGAGTGGCGAAAAAGGCAAGACAACAATATTTTCTACAGGAAAATAGGGAGTTTACTAGGCTTAGATACTCAGGAATAGGCTGAATAGGCTTAGATATTGCAAAAACACTAACACCATGAACTGTATCTTCTGCTCTCGATGTAATCTAAAACGTGTGGGAGAACCAAGTCGGCTGAGGCAACCGGCACCACACAGTTTAAATATGACACACTAGTGAACTACAACAGCAGCTCGAAGCATAAGAAATGCAGAGACGGATACGTTAATGAAACAGGCAGGAAGATAACATTCAGTCAGCAGATGAGGCTGGAATGACAGTGAAATTTAACACAGCGTATTTCATAGCTAAGGAGGAACTATTCACCAAATTCAAGGATCAAATTGAATTGTTAAAAAAGAACGGCATACAATTTAGTCCTACATACATCAACGACACAGCATGTGCACAGTTTATTGGCGCTATTGCATATTCACTCAAACAGAAGACTCATTAAAGGAATAAGGACACCACTTATCTCTCATTCATAATCAATGGCATTGGTGACACAGATGTTTCAACTAAAGAATGTGAAATTGTGTACGCAAGGATCCTGCAACAAGGTAAACCAATGCGTAATTGATTGGCCGCATCGAAGTTCAACATGCAAATACTCAAGGTATGTTGTTTACAGTAGCTGAATTTGACTCTAATTTAGTGCTTACTCTCAATAACACAACAGTCACTTCAGCATATATGCCAGGAATGACTACAAGAGTGAAACCATTAACCTTTCTAGGCCTAATATATATATATATATATATATATATGTATATATATATATATATATATATATATATATATATATATATATATATATATATATATATGTATTATTTAGGTGCCACAGTGATTTTAACTGTTCATTGTGATTACGTGGAAGGAAACTGTTACTTTCTGCTGGTGGTTTTGGTGTATAGTGAATATATAATTGTGTTGCTGGTCGATTTGAGGTGTGCCCCTAAATTTTATGCTTGTGCTCCTAAAAGTTTCAGTAAGGGGCTACATTGCTTCTAGTAAACAAAGTTAGTCTGGAGCCCTGATAAAAATGACAAATGAATAATAGATTATACCATCTCACTCAAAGACAATTTTTGGTTATCACCAAAGCTATCTCTATAATGTTGCCACAGACCAGAAATCTGTGCAAAATGAGTTTGAAAGGAACCTTATGCGCAAACGCTGCCTGTAGTCATCATAGCTTTCGGACACAGAAGTGTGCAGAATTACTTGCAAATTACAGACAGGTGTGTTTAATTAGGGTTGTAACTATAAAGTGTGCAGGACACTAGTCCAGGACTGTAGTTGGTATGGCTCTTAAACGTTTTTAGCCAAGGAGCCAAAAGTGAATTCTAGTAGTTATAACTGGGAAGAAGAAAATAAAAATAAATAAATACAGTGTGGACAAATCTTTGATTAAATATAATTAATTGGCCTATAATGGCAGCATTATCACAAAAGTATGTATAGGCTTTTTCATATTGATTTTTTAAGCAAAGCATATAGCTCTACACAGTGGACATGGCATGCAGTCACACAAATGTCAGGATTCCACAGTATATAGGCCTACATAAAAAGTTTTGTTACTTAACCAGCATAGTTGTTGGAGATGTTGACGAGATGCTTTGTGCCCTTCACAGTGACTGTAGTGAAGTTTTTTTTTTTGTTGAAACTTTGAATCAATTGAAACAATTGCTTCGCAAAATGATTCGTTGTTTCGAAGTCTCCTCAAAACGCGACACGCTGGTGACCCCTGCTGGTCATGCATAAACTTGCATAAAAACACCTTTTAAGTGCGCAATTTACGCAAATGTTTTATTGAAAGTGTACTCTATTAAATGCTATTAACAAATAATACCATTAAATGAAGTGTAGTCTGTATAAAATGTGTTATTTTGCTTGATTTGTTTTATGGGGGCTGCTAGTGCTTGGTTAATCAGGCCTAGACTATTAACTACAACTGTCCCTTTTATACAGAAAACAGAAATCAGGTAAAACCAAATAGACACTAGGTCATAAACTTACATTTCGGAACGTTTGAAAACATTCAAGTAACGATGCCTCGTTTATTGAAATCACGTGACTTAAGCAGTTCGACACCCACTCTGAATCACTCATTCGAACCAAATGATTCTCAAAGGTTTCGAAGCTTCACGAAGCAGTGATTCACACGCGCCCGTCACTAGGCGTCAGTAGTGAGGCGTCGTGCGTTCATAGACAACAGTGAAGCTCGCGCAGAAGAAATCGGTATGGTTGTGTGGAAACCGCAGTAAACGTTGCATGGTCTTCTTCAATAGCTTTTACAACATTCGCAGGTTTTCCTTTGTAAATACGAAGATAAAACCAGGAGACCCTGTAGCAGTACACCTGTAAACGGCTCAGTTTTGTTGTTGGTCAATAGGTAGTTGATCATGAACGTGGCTAAAAGTGGTTATCGTGTTTTCTCGGCTAACTCTACGCCCGCCTGCATTGAGCTCTCTAAGAAGATTACTGAGTAAGTAAAGTATCCTACGACCAATTGCTCGATATTTAACATGGGTCGTGATTATAGAAGTTGATCTTGATGTATAAATGTGATGTTGTTGTGATAGTGGCCTGTAGATCAGCAGAACCTGGTCCGTTTCTTCGCATCATGTAACTTAGGCTAGTTGTAAAAGATTGGGTCCTGTAATAAGTGTACTTACTTTAGGACACCGTGGGAAGTAAATGTAATGTTTATCTTGAGCACGTGAAGAGATCAGGAACAGTGGGCTATTCATCACATAAGCTGTGCATGTGACTCACTGCTTTTGGAAATATCCTGCATTCATTGCAAACTCTTGACTGAAGGAATACAATCTATTTAATCACATTGTCATGCAATTCTGCTTGAAGTTACTTTCATGATAAGAAACTCTTTGCAATCCTGTCGTGATGTTCTGCTTGTGTTTGCGCAGGCGTCTTGGAGTCGAGCTGGGGAAATCAGTTGTTTACCAGGAGTCAAACAGAGGTGATCAATAATGCTTTGTTTGTTCAAGTACAGTTTGAGCCTTGAAACCCTAACATGGTCTAAACTAAATTTCACTATAATTTGATTTTAAAATGAAATGGGTTTAGTGTCCTTGTACACGTTACATGTACTTACTCAAGTAATAATAACAGTAAAGCATTCATAATTGCAAACATGCAAAGTGCATGTTGTTAATTGATATTACTTGGTTACTTAATTATAACTTAATTTAATTAATTACACTGTAACAAGGACTCCTTGAAATAAAGTGCTACAATTTATTTGGTAACACTTTATTTTAAGTTCTCTTTGTTTCACTGTAATTATACATTTAACTAGGCTTCTGAGTAAATATGAAGTAACTACATGTACTTACTATAGTGTCCTCAGGGAAACTATATTAGGGTTTGGTTTAGGGTTAGTTGCATGTAATTATGCATCATTTATAGTACTACAGTAACTCAATGTAACACGTTACAATGACACAGTGAAAGAAAGTGTAACAAAAACATGATTCTCCTTACTGAATTACATCTCTGATTTGTTTGTAATTACTAGGCTTAGAAGGCCATCACTACATTTTTGCAATTTCAAGCTTCATCTGTATCTCTCAAAGTCCGCACTATTTCTGACAATACTGTTCCTACATCACACAAAACTCAAAGGATTATTTAATATCTGTACGCACAGGAGAACTTCTCAAAAAACAGTTCTACCTAATTCTCAATACATGCGTGCGCACACAAATTTGTTCTTAACTTCATACTAATGATAATGAATCTGGAGGATTCTAAATGAGCGACCGTGCGTCCGACGTTATAGTCGTTTGCATAATTCACGCCCAAACAATCTCCAAATAAGTGCTTGCTGTGCGACCCTTCCTTTACGGCCTTTCGTCACGCTCAGCAAACATGTGACCTTCTCTAAAGACGTATCTGAGAGCACATGCATCTGCAAAAACCAGCTCAAACACAATGAACACTTTTAACCAGATTATACCACTCATTAGCCAGCGGTACATATGCATATCTGTGTGTTTTCAGAGAAACCTTGCAGATGAGCCATAACACTCCTTGCTTCTTAATATTTCACTGTATATGATGAAATACAATTCAAGTCGTCATGAAACGGAAGCTTCAATAGTCTTTTCTTCTTTCTTGTGACGCAAGTCAATAAGAAAAGAATTGTAGGACGAGACTTGTTTTTGTCCATGTGGAGTTGATTGGATGGTTGTGGTTTGCTATTGGTGGATCTCATGTGAGTGACAGATTGCTCCGCCCCAACGCCAGTAACACTTTAATTAAAAAAATGTGCATGGATAAATTGTTTATAATAAATCTTGCAATATTCAAAATAAATAAGAATTGTCAAATTTGATTTCATTGTGAGTTTATGATGAAATTTTGTGGTTTCACTTCTACCACTTTTTTTTTCTAAATTTTTAAAACAACTTTTAGTACAAAAGTTGGTGAATCATGATTTGTTCTTGATAACATTTGTGTGTTAGTGAATGAGACCTACCATGTGTCCGAATAAGCCAACTTTGCCAACAATGTCGTTGAAGAAAAACACTATCTGAAAAAATGCAGTATGTCCGAATTCATAGCGTTCATAAACCAAAAGTACTCAGATGACCTTCTTCATACGGCCAGATTGTGTCTCCACATATGAAATGCGTATCTGATGGACACTTTACTATCCCGTGAGGCCACACGAGAGGATTTTGTGACAGTGAAGCTCAAGCGATGTCATCGTGAGTCACATGATGATGACAACATGGCTGATGTTGCAATGTGTCCAAATCTCAATCAAACTACACATCATACTACATGTTTTTTAATGGTCGCGAAGTAAATTTATTATTTTTGTTTGAGGTAAAACATTAAATTTCACCCAAAAACCAGTTGGTAGCACCTGAATAATCCATTTAATGTTGCTTCTTTTTTATATGTTTGCTTTTATCTTACAGAAACGAGAGTTGAGATCAAAGAGTCTGTGAGAGGCCAAACAATCTTCATCATCCAAACCATTCCCAGGTAAGAGTGTGCTGGATCGGATTCAGAATAGGAAATCAGCACTCTTGTTAAGTCAATTCAGGCCATTTAAATGTATCTGTGTCTGTGCATTTTGCAATCACAAGTCATATATAGTGCATCATTGTACACAAGGTGATATTTTTAATGTGAGTTGAAGTTGCCAGTTAACGGGTTAGTTCACCCAAAAATCATTTACTCACCAACTTTTTCCATTGAACGCAAAATTTGAAAAGCCATGCCTTTTAGTATATATGCATGGCATCTTACCTTTTATTCTGAACTGCATGTAGTCGTCTTTTAGGCCCAGAAGCGTTTTAGAACAGTTTGTTAAAATCGATTGTTCTGTCTCTGTCAGAGATGTCAACACGGCTATTATGGAGCTGCTGATTATGGCCTATGCACTGAAGACGTCCTGTGCCAAGAACATCATCGGCGTGATCCCGTACTTCCCCTACAGTAAACAGTGTAAGATGAGGAAGAGAGGATCTATAGTGTGCAAACTGCTCGCTTCCATGTTAGCTAAAGCAGGTAATGCATTATAATGTGTCTGATGTTCCCACTTCTGTTTTCAGACTACCACTCTAATGTTTGGACGTAACATTCAGTCTTTTTTATTTATACGTGCTGAACACTTGATGACTGTTGCTGTTAAACTATTCATTTAAAAATAAAATAAAACCATTTTACTCTCTGCATTGATAACTAGGTCTGACTCATATAATCACAATGGATCTGCACCAGAAAGAGATCCAGGGCTTCTTTACATTCCCCGTGGACAACCTGCGGGCTTCTCCATTCCTGCTGCAGTACATCCAGGAGGAGGTTTGCAGCGTTCACAGACAAAAACTTCACCTTTTTAATTGTTAAAATGATAAATAAGCAATTAATATTGATAATTTCTCTTCTTCCTATTTCTGTTTTGCATAGGTTCCTGATTATAGAAATGCTATCATTGTAGCCAAGTCCCCATCTGCTGCAAAACGGTAACTGTTCCTGGATTTGTTTTCCTTTTGTATTTGTTTTGTGGGTGAAAGCAGGCCTAGGTGGAAGTGGATGAGGGAGTGTATTTAAACATTGTCAAATGGGCTAAAACGAGCTGAGAACGCTACATTTTTAGATTAAAGTGTTATCCAATTAAATAACATGCATGGGGCAGATAAAGCATATAACTTTGTGGATGGATGCACATTTGCAGAGATTTGTCAGTGCAGATTACATGTTCGTCTGCTTGTTTGCAATATTTCGGAAACCAAACTTTCAGGTTGCTTAAAATTCCCCATTATGCTTTTTTTGGATATTTCCTTTCATGTAATATATAATATAACTGTTTGTGAATGTTAAAGTTCTTCAAAATCTTGAAGATCATAGTGCAGATAAATGGAGTTGTTGACTCCCAAAAGAAAGAACATCTTCTGAACTGCCTGAAACGAGTCGTCAGCAATTCCAGTCTTGCGTCCTGTCACAAATTGATACGGTAAAACTGACGCCCTAACTCCAAGAGGTGGAGCTGAAATTCAGGTTTGGTAATAGCGTTTGGTTTCCGACATGCACTGTAACCGGTTGTCCAATCACAACAGACTGAACTGTCTGACCAATCAGAGCAGAGTAGACCAATCACAACAGACTGGCTTCTGATTCCACTTAACAATTCTGGGGTCTCATTTATAACCGTTGCGTACGCACAAAACATGCCCTGAATGAGGCGTACGCCACTTCCAAAACATAAGTTGTGATTTATAAAAACAAACTTAACGGGAAAATTTGCGCACCTGCACGCAAACTCTGACCCTTGCGTAGGAACGCCCTGGAGACGGAGCAGTTTGGCGACACCCATGGAGAGCTGGAGTTAAATGTCTTTTTGGTCATTTTAGACAGAAAATTCTACATATACAGAAAGACAATACAAATATAATTTCACTCACCAAGCCTATCACTTGAAGCAAATATCCATCGCTTCTTAAATGTCAGCGAGCGCGTTGGGCCGTTTAGTGAAACCTATATATCTAACGGCAGATGAAGTAAAACTGTAAATCTTGATTATGAGTCCTAATCATAAATACAGTGCATGTTCACAATAACGGTTTTAATAAAAAAAAAAAAATGTAAACTGTTTTACTTCTGATATAAACATTTCTCTGAAATGTATTTTACACTATTTGAGTAATTTATTCAAAAACAAGGCAAGGATAGGCTACTAAATGATTTTATCAATGTAATGTGACGGCATATCCGTATCTCATATTTTCCTAATGTCTTAAACATGTTATCAAGTGGATGAATAATCATATGCAAATGATATGCAGATGAGGATATGCATAGTAAAACTAGGCGTTGTAAGCTCATATATGGTTATTTCAGGGTGGAGACGCATGCGCGCACAATCTTCCGCTAACTGGGATTTATAAAGTGAATTCTGCGCAGGTTCTGGCGTACGCACAGTTTTATAAGTCTGAATATTTATTGGCGTACGTCCTGTTTGGCTTTCGGGCGCACGTACACTTTTAGTAAGGATCCTACACAAAGTTTTATAAACGAGACTGCTGCTTAGTTAACAATTCCATTAACTGTATACTTCTAACAAAAAAAGCATCTTTACCCCACACAGAATAATGTAAGACTTTGGATATAGCACACTAGGACTTTAATGTGCTTTTTCAGTTCAAGAGCTTGACAGACACGGTCTCTATGAACTGTCATTATTATGTAAAAGTGTTCAGGAATGGTATAACTCCTAAACTGGCACTCATGAACACACATAGGCAAGAGGCCCATAAGCAACATCTCTGTATGTGTCTCCTCTCTTGTCGTTGTCTCTCCAGGGCTCAGTCGTATGCAGAGCGTTTGCGTCTCGGTCTGGCCGTCATGCACGGAGAAGCTCAGTGTTCGGAGTCAGACATGGCAGATGGGCGGCATTCTCCTCCATGTGTCCGCAACACCTTTGGACACTCCGGCTTGGAGTTGCCATGTAAGAGCAACCACACTGTAGATCTGCACGACCCAGCAGCTTGAACTAAGCATTATTAAATATCTTAACCAGGTTATAAACACTAACTAGACCAGCAAGACAGCTGAACACTCACAAAACATGTCAAAACATGTCCTGTTTATATTTGACCCTAAAATCAAAAGAAATTAATGGTTATTTTTTATAAACAAAATTAATGTGAATAATTTTACTTTGAGATTTTATTTTCTTGGAAAAATCTCATTCTTATTAGTGTAATAATAATAATTTAAAAACACAACAAAGATATGAAATTTAGGTTGTGAAGTATTTGGACCTCATGGTAGTATGTGTTGTACTGCCTTTAAGGTGATTAGGTAAAGATATTCTATTTCAGTAATAGTTTACTGGTTTGTATTACAGTATTAAGAATAATCAGTAAGAAATATGGGAATTTAAAGTGCAATATAAAGAGCAGTGTGGTTTTGAGAATTAGGGTGGAAATGGTCCATGTACGTTGCATTCATACGTTTTTGGTTTAATATTGAAAGCAGAAAGTGACACAACGGCAGCTTTTTGGATCAGACCGAATTCTTGTTGTAAAAATTTTTTTTTCATTTTTTTTTTCTGCTCTCAGTATTAAACCAAAAAACAAATGAATGTACACAAACTGAAAATTTGTTTAATTGTCATGGAAATAAAGCCACAGTGCAAAAAAGACATGGTGGGGAAACAAATTTTATTTTACAAATTTCTAGCACAATTAATTAGTATTAATTGTTTTTTTTTTTTTATAAATAACACATTTTAATTTTATTTAGGCTTTATTTAAATGTACCAACAAAAAAAAAACCTTTTAATTTTGGGTGTGAAACGTAATCTAGACATGTTTTTGTGAGATTTATACCGTGATCCTGTTAATGAAGGGGTTGACTGCAGCATTCAGCCTGCCGAATAGCTGATTCTGGAGATCTGTTAAGTAGTTCAAGATAGGTCAAGAGCTTTTTTTTAACCCTCCGGCTCCCACATTCATTTAGCACTGTCTCTAGATGTTTACTAAGGCTTTGTCTCAAAACCTAGTCAGTACGTGAGCTACCTAGACAATCTGTTCTGTTCTGTTCCAAAACCTAGCAAGCCACCAAACTTACGGTTTATGCAATATTGATAGCTCTTGACTCGGAATGTCTTCGTATTAATGTGTAAGTATTTAGAAGTTGATTAAAGTTCTTCCCTATTGTGACATACTGTATATCACAGTGAAACTAACTAAATATTTCAAAATGGGGACCTCAGTTTTAACTCTTAAGATTTTGAGCGGGACCTACTAGCAGTCCAATTGGTTAGAGTGGGTCGGCAAATTGATTGGTGACTTTCTTTCTAATAATCAACAGTGCCAAATAGTGTATGGTCCTGACATTAAACAAACTTTGAAAAATATTTCTTTCTGAAGCATGTGCATATATAAACCAACAATTCAAGAACTCTTAGAATGTTTGACTCGTGTTAGTTACCATTACAAGACTTGTTTTCCATGACAAAAGTTTTACGGCATGTTGTTTAGCTAGACACTGACCAATAAAGGTGTCAGGCAAGTCATCTAGGTTTTGAGAGACAGCTTTTATTTCTAATGTTCCATGTGCTATTTGTTGTAGATTTTAAGATACCTGCGTCTTACCGTGAGCACATAGTTTACTTAATTAAGAAGTTCATAAACACACTGTGATATATTTAGCATATTAATTTATGAGCAGGTTTTGTTTGGTATGCGTCTTGGCCTTTATATACTCACATTGCCTGAGAGGAGTTCACTCCAAGTAGCTCTATATACATTTATAGTTGTTGTGTGGACTTTAACAATCCTCAAAATACCCTCTCTTGTCTTTGTTCTCCATTTGAAGGCACTTAATTCAACTTGAAGTGTAAAACAAAGTTTATTTGAAAGCTTAGAATAATGTTTTAAGGTTATGTAAGGATTGTTGAAGTCCTAGTTTCTTGTTTGTATGTTCTATTATTTGTGTGTGGATTTTTGTTTAACGTGATGTTTATTTATTGGTAATAGGCAAACAACAAGTTCCGTTCCCAGGCATAGAGCTCCCAAGTATGATGGTTAACTCTATTTGCTACCGATCACATCAGTGAACACGCTGAAATGTTTCCTTTTGCATGCGTGCAGTGGCTGAGGTCTCTCAGTGTCTGTGATCCCAGCACTCTGAAGTACTTCCTCTATTCACCATGAGGTCTTTATCAATTCACCCAAAAATTTTCATTATTACTCACCCTTGTGTCGTTCCAAACCTGTGAGATTTTCGTTCTTCTTTGGAACACAAATGAAGATATTTTAAATGAAATATGAGAGATTTCTGTCCCTCCATTGACTGCTACGCAGCTACCACTTTGACGCTTCAAAAAGTTCATAAAGGGATCATAAAACAAATCCATATGAATCCATATTTTATCAAAATTTTCTGAATTGTCTAGATCGCTTTATATGATAAATAGATTTAATTTAGTCTTTTATTCACATGAGTGAACATAAACAGAAGCTCAACTTTATTTGCTTGACGCATGACAACAAACCTCATTGGTTTTTGCGGAAAATCAAACGTGCCGCGTAAAACGAGAATGAACCTCATTGGTTTTTGCGGAAAGTCAAACGTGCTGCGTTACAATAATGAACTTCATGGGTTCTTGGAGAAGCTCAAAAGTGCTGCGTAACACAATTAACCTCATTGGTTCTTGCTGAAGCTCAAACGTGCTGCGTAACATGAGAATGAACCTCATTGGTTCTTGCTGAAGCTCAAAAGTGCTGCATAACAAAATAATTAACCTCATTGGTTCTTGCTGAAGCTCAAAAGTGCTGCATAACAAGAATGAACCTCGTTGGTTCTTGCTGAAGCTCAAACGTGCTGCGTAGAACATATTTAACCTCATTGGTTCTTGCTGAAGCTCAAAAGTGCTGCATAACTAAATAATTAACCTCATTGGTTCTTGCTGAAGCTCAAACGGGCTGTGTAACACGAGAATGAACCTCATTGGTTCTTGCTGAAGCTCAAAAGTGCTGCATAACAAAATAATTAACCTCATTGGTTCTTGCTGAAGCTCAAAAGTGCTGCATAACAAGAATGAACCTCATTGGTTCTTGCTGAAGCTCAAACGTGCTGCGTAACACATAATTAACCTCATTGTTTCTTGCTGAAGCTCAAAAGTGCTGCATAACACATGAGAATGAACCTCATTGGTTCTTGCTGAAGCTCAAAAGTGCTGCGTAACAAGAATGAACCTCATTGGTTCTTGCTGAAGCTCAAAAGTGCTGCGTAACAAAATAGTTAACCTCATTGGTTCTTGGAGAAGCTCAAAAGTGCTGCGTAACAAAATAGTTAACCTCATTGGTTCTTGGAGAAGCTCAAACGTGCTGCGTAACACATAATTAACCTCATTGGTTCTTGCTGAAGCTCAAAAGTGCTGCGTAACAAGAATGAACCTCATTGGTTCTTGCTGAAGCTCAAACGTGCAGCGTAACACATAATTAACCTCATTGGTTCTTGCTGAAGCTCAAACGTGCTGCGTAACATGAGAATGAACCTCATTGGTTCTTGCTGAAGCTTAAACTTGCTGCGTAACATAATTAACCTCATTGGTTCTTGCTAAAGCTCAAAAGTGCTGCATAACAAAATAATTAACCTCATTGGTTCTTGCTGAAGCTCAAACGGGCTGTGTAACACGAGAATGAACCTCATTGGTTCTTGCTGAAGCTCAAAAGTGCTGCATAACAAAATAATTAACCTCATTGGTTCTTGCTGAAGCTCAAAAGTGCTGCATAACAAGAATGAACCTCATTGGTTCTTGCTGAAGCTCAAACGTGCTGCGTAACATGAGAATGAACCTCATTGGTTCTTGCTGAAGCTCAAAAGTGCTGCGTAACAAGAATGAACCTCATTGGTTCTTGCTGAAGCTCAAAAGTGCTGCGTAACAAAATAGTTAACCTCATTGGTTCTTGGAGAAGCTCAAAAGTGCTGCGTAACAAAATAGTTAACCTCATTGGTTCTTGGAGAAGCTCAAACGTGCTGCGTAACACATAATTAACCTCATTGGTTCTTGCTGAAGCTCAAAAGTGCTGCGTAACAAGAATGAACCTCATTGGTTCTTGCTGAAGCTCAAACGTGCTGCGTAACACATAATTAACCTCATTGGTTCTTGCTGAAGCTCAAACGTGCTGCGTAACATGAGAATGAACCTCATTGGTTCTTGCTGAAGCTTAAACTTGCTGCGTAACATAATTAACCTCATTGGTTCTTGCTAAAGCTCAAAAGTGCTGCATAACAAAATAATTAACCTCATTGGTTCTTGCTGAAGCTCAAAAGTGCTGCGTAACTAAATAATGAACCTCATTGGTTCTTGCTGAAGCTCAAAAGTGCTGCATAACACATGAGAATGAACCTCATTGGTTCTTGCTGAAGCTCAAAAGTGCTGCGTAACAAGAATTAACCTCATTGGTTCTTGCTGAAGCTCAAACGTGCTGCGTAACATGAGAATGAACCTCATTGGTTCTTGCTAAAGCTCAAAAGTGCTGCATAACAAAATAATTAACCTCATTGGTTCTTGCTGAAGCTCAAAAGTGCTGCGTAACTAAATAATGAACCTCATTGGTTCTTGCTGAAGCTCAAACGTGCTGCGTAACATGAGAATGAACCTCATTGGTTCTTGCTGAAGCTCAAAAGTGCTGCGTAACATGAGAATGAACCTCATTGGTTCTTGCTGAAGCTCAAACGTGCTGCGTAACAAGAATGAACCTCATTGGTTCTTGCTGAAGCTCAAAAGTGCTGCATAACACATGAGAATGAACCTCATTGGTTCTTGCTGAAGCTCAAACGTGCTACGTAACAAGAATGAACCTCATTGGTTCTTGCTGAAGCTCAAACGTGCTGCGTAACAAGAATGAACCTCATTGGTTCTTGCTGAAGCTCAAAAGTGCTGCATAACACATGAGAATGAACCTCATTGGTTCTTGCTGAAGCTCAAACGTGCTACGTAACAAGAATGAACCTCATTGGTTCTTGCTGAAGCTCAAACGTGCTGCGTAACACATAATTAACCTCATTGGTTCTTGCTGAAGCTCAAAAGTGCTGCATAACACATGAGAATGAACCTCATTGGTTCTTGCTGAAGCTCAAACGTGCTGCGTAACACATAATTAACCTCATTGGTTCTTGCTGAAGCTCAAAAGTGCTGCGTAACAAGAATGAACCTCATTGGTTCTTGCTGAAGCTCAAACGTGCTGCGTAACACATAATTAACCTCATTGGTTCTTGCTGAAGCTCAAAAGTGCTGCATAACACATGAGAATGAACCTCATTGGTTCTTGCTGAAGCTAAAAAGTGCTGCGTAACAAGAATTAACCTCATTGGTTCTTGCTGAAGCTCAAACGTGCTGCGTAACATGAGAATGAACCTCATTGGTTCTTGCTGAAGCTCAAAAGTGCTGCGTAACTAAATAATGAACCTCATTGGTTCTTGCTGAAGCTCAAACGTGCTGCATAACTAAATAATTAACCTCATTGGTTCTTGCTGAAGCTCAAACGTGCTGCGTAACATGAGAATGAACCTCATTGGTTCTTGCTGAAGCTCAAACGTGCTACGTAACAAGAATGAACCTCATTGGTTCTTGGAGAAGCTCAAACGTGCTGCGTAACAAGAATGAACCTCATTGGTTCTTGGAGAAGCTCAAACGTGCTGCGTAACAAGAATGAACCTCATTGGTTCTTGCTGAAGCTCAAACGTGCTACGTAACAAGAATGAACCTCATTGGTTCTTGCTGAAGCTCAAACGTGCTACGTAACAAGAATGAACCTCATTGGTTCTTGCTGAAGCTCAAAAGTGCTGCATAACAAAATAATTAACCTCATTGGTTCTTGCTGAAGCTCAAAAGTGCTGCATAACAAGAATGAACCTCATTGGTTCTTGCTGAAGCTCAAACGTGCTGCGTAACACATAATTAACCTCATTGTTTCTTGCTGAAGCTCAAAAGTGCTGCATAACACATGAGAATGAACCTCATTGGTTCTTGCTGAAGCTCAAACGTGCTACGTAACAAGAATGAACCTCATTGGTTCTTGGAGAAGCTCAAACGTGCTGCGTAACAAGAATGAACCTCATTGGTTCTTGGAGAAGCTCAAACGTGCTGCGTAACAAGAATGAACCTCATTGGTTCTTGCTGAAGCTCAAACGTGCTACGTAACAAGAATGAACCTCATTGGTTCTTGCTGAAGCTCAAACGTGCTACGTAACAAGAATGAACCTCATTGGTTCTTGCTGAAGCTCAAAAGTGCTGCATAACAAAATAATTAACCTCATTGGTTCTTGCTGAAGCTCAAAAGTGCTGCATAACAAGAATGAACCTCATTGGTTCTTGCTGAAGCTCAAACGTGCTGCGTAACACATAATTAACCTCATTGTTTCTTGCTGAAGCTCAAAAGTGCTGCATAACACATGAGAATGAACCTCATTGGTTCTTGCTGAAGCTCAAAAGTGCTGCGTAACAAGAATGAACCTCATTGGTTCTTGCTGAAGCTCAAAAGTGCTGCGTAACAAAATAGTTAACCTCATTGGTTCTTGGAGAAGCTCAAAAGTGCTGCGTAACAAAATAGTTAACCTCATTGGTTCTTGGAGAAGCTCAAACGTGCTGCGTAACACATAATTAACCTCATTGGTTCTTGCTGAAGCTCAAAAGTGCTGCGTAACAAGAATTAACCTCATTGGTTCTTGCTGAAGCTCAAACGTGCTGCGTAACATGAGAATGAACCTCATTGGTTCTTGCTGAAGCTTAAACTTGCTGCGTAACATAATTAACCTCATTGGTTCTTGCTAAAGCTCAAAAGTGCTGCATAACAAAATAATTAACCTCATTGGTTCTTGCTGAAGCTCAAACGGGCTGTGTAACACGAGAATGAACCTCATTGGTTCTTGCTGAAGCTCAAAAGTGCTGCATAACAAAATAATTAACCTCATTGGTTCTTGCTGAAGCTCAAAAGTGCTGCATAACAAGAATGAACCTCATTGGTTCTTGCTGAAGCTCAAACGTGCTGCGTAACATGAGAATGAACCTCATTGGTTCTTGCTGAAGCTCAAAAGTGCTGCGTAACAAGAATGAACCTCATTGGTTCTTGCTGAAGCTCAAAAGTGCTGCGTAACAAAATAGTTAACCTCATTGGTTCTTGGAGAAGCTCAAAAGTGCTGCGTAACAAAATAGTTAACCTCATTGGTTCTTGGAGAAGCTCAAACGTGCTGCGTAACACATAATTAACCTCATTGGTTCTTGCTGAAGCTCAAAAGTGCTGCGTAACAAGAATGAACCTCATTGGTTCTTGCTGAAGCTCAAACGTGCTGCGTAACACATAATTAACCTCATTGGTTCTTGCTGAAGCTCAAACGTGCTGCGTAACATGAGAATGAACCTCATTGGTTCTTGCTGAAGCTTAAACTTGCTGCGTAACATAATTAACCTCATTGGTTCTTGCTAAAGCTCAAAAGTGCTGCATAACAAAATAATTAACCTCATTGGTTCTTGCTGAAGCTCAAAAGTGCTGCGTAACTAAATAATGAACCTCATTGGTTCTTGCTGAAGCTCAAAAGTGCTGCATAACACATGAGAATGAACCTCATTGGTTCTTGCTGAAGCTCAAAAGTGCTGCGTAACAAGAATTAACCTCATTGGTTCTTGCTGAAGCTCAAACGTGCTGCGTAACATGAGAATGAACCTCATTGGTTCTTGCTAAAGCTCAAAAGTGCTGCATAACAAAATAATTAACCTCATTGGTTCTTGCTGAAGCTCAAAAGTGCTGCGTAACTAAATAATGAACCTCATTGGTTCTTGCTGAAGCTCAAACGTGCTGCGTAACATGAGAATGAACCTCATTGGTTCTTGCTGAAGCTCAAAAGTGCTGCGTAACATGAGAATGAACCTCATTGGTTCTTGCTGAAGCTCAAACGTGCTGCGTAACAAGAATGAACCTCATTGGTTCTTGCTGAAGCTCAAAAGTGCTGCATAACACATGAGAATGAACCTCATTGGTTCTTGCTGAAGCTCAAACGTGCTACGTAACAAGAATGAACCTCATTGGTTCTTGCTGAAGCTCAAACGTGCTGCGTAACAAGAATGAACCTCATTGGTTCTTGCTGAAGCTCAAAAGTGCTGCATAACACATGAGAATGAACCTCATTGGTTCTTGCTGAAGCTCAAACGTGCTACGTAACAAGAATGAACCTCATTGGTTCTTGCTGAAGCTCAAACGTGCTGCGTAACACATAATTAACCTCATTGGTTCTTGCTGAAGCTCAAAAGTGCTGCATAACACATGAGAATGAACCTCATTGGTTCTTGCTGAAGCTCAAACGTGCTGCGTAACACATAATTAACCTCATTGGTTCTTGCTGAAGCTCAAAAGTGCTGCGTAACAAGAATGAACCTCATTGGTTCTTGCTGAAGCTCAAACGTGCTGCGTAACACATAATTAACCTCATTGGTTCTTGCTGAAGCTCAAAAGTGCTGCATAACACATGAGAATGAACCTCATTGGTTCTTGCTGAAGCTAAAAAGTGCTGCGTAACAAGAATTAACCTCATTGGTTCTTGCTGAAGCTCAAACGTGCTGCGTAACATGAGAATGAACCTCATTGGTTCTTGCTGAAGCTCAAAAGTGCTGCGTAACTAAATAATGAACCTCATTGGTTCTTGCTGAAGCTCAAACGTGCTGCATAACTAAATAATTAACCTCATTGGTTCTTGCTGAAGCTCAAACGTGCTGCGTAACATGAGAATGAACCTCATTGGTTCTTGCTGAAGCTCAAACGTGCTACGTAACAAGAATGAACCTCATTGGTTCTTGGAGAAGCTCAAACGTGCTGCGTAACAAGAATGAACCTCATTGGTTCTTGGAGAAGCTCAAACGTGCTGCGTAACAAGAATGAACCTCATTGGTTCTTGCTGAAGCTCAAACGTGCTACGTAACAAGAATGAACCTCATTGGTTCTTGCTGAAGCTCAAACGTGCTACGTAACAAGAATGAACCTCATTGGTTCTTGCTGAAGCTCAAAAGTGCTGCATAACAAAATAATTAACCTCATTGGTTCTTGCTGAAGCTCAAAAGTGCTGCATAACAAGAATGAACCTCATTGGTTCTTGCTGAAGCTCAAACGTGCTGCGTAACACATAATTAACCTCATTGTTTCTTGCTGAAGCTCAAACGTGCTGCGTAACATGAGAATGAACCTCATTGGTTCTTGCTGAAGCTTAAACTTGCTGCGTAACATAATTAACCTCATTGGTTCTTGCTAAAGCTCAAAAGTGCTGCATAACAAAATAATTAACCTCATTGGTTCTTGCTGAAGCTCAAAAGTGCTGCGTAACTAAATAATGAACCTCATTGGTTCTTGCTGAAGCTCAAAAGTGCTGCATAACACATGAGAATGAACCTCATTGGTTCTTGCTGAAGCTCAAACGTGCTGCGTAACATGAGAATGAACCTCATTGGTTCTTGCTGAAGCTTAAACTTGCTGCGTAACATAATTAACCTCATTGGTTCTTGCTAAAGCTCAAAAGTGCTGCATAACAAAATAATTAACCTCATTGGTTCTTGCTGAAGCTCAAAAGTGCTGCGTAACTAAATAATGAACCTCATTGGTTCTTGCTGAAGCTCAAACGTGCTGCGTAACATGAGAATGAACCTCATTGGTTCTTGCTGAAGCTCAAAAGTGCTGCATAACATGAGAATGAACCTCATTGGTTCTTGCTGAAGCTCAAACGTGCTGCGTAACAAGAATGAACCTCATTGGTTCTTGCTGAAGCTCAAAAGTGCTGCATAACACATGAGAATGAACCTCATTGGTTCTTGCTGAAGCTCAAACGTGCTACGTAACAAGAATGAACCTCATTGGTTCTTGGAGAAGCTCAAACGTGCTGCGTAACAAGAATGAACCTCATTGGTTCTTGCTGAAGCTCAAACGTGCTACGTAACAAGAATGAACCTCATTGGTTCTTGCTGAAGCTCAAACGTGCTGCGTAACATGAGAATGAACCTCGTTGGTTCTTGCTGAAGCTCAAACGTGCTGCGTAGAACATATTTAACCTCATTGGTTCTTGCTGAAGCTCAAAAGTGCTGCATAACTAAATAATTAACCTCGTTGGTTCTTGCTGAAGCTCAAACGTGTTGCGTAGAACATAATTAACCTCATTGGTTCTTGCTGAAGCTCAAAAGTGCTGCATAACTAAATAATTAACCTCATTGGTTCTTGCTGAAGCTCAAACGGGCTGTGTAACACGAGAATGAACCTCATTGGTTCTTGCTGAAGCTCAAAAGTGCTGCATAACAAAATAATTAACCTCATTGGTTCTTGCTGAAGCTCAAAAGTGCTGCATAACAAGAATGAACCTCATTGGTTCTTGCTGAAGCTCAAAAGTGCTGCGTAACAAAATAGTTAACCTCATTGGTTCTTGGAGAAGCTCAAAAGTGCTGCGTAAACAAAATAGTTAACCTCATTCGTTCTTGGAGAAGCTCAAACGTGCTGCGTGACACATAATTAACCTCATTGGTTCTTGCTGAAGCTCAAAAGTGCTGCATAACACATGAGAATGAACCTCATTGGTTCTTGCTGAAGCTCAAAAGTGCTGTGTAACAAGAATGAACCTCATTGGTTCTTGCTGAAGCTCAAAAGTGCTGCGTAACAAAATAGTTAACCTCATTGGTTCTTGGAGAAGCTCAAACGTGCTGCGTAACACATAATTAACCTCATTGGTTCTTGCTGAAGCTCAAAAGTGCTGCGTAACAAGAATGAACCTCATTGGTTCTTGCTGAAGCTCAAACGTGCTGCGTAACACATAATTAACCTCATTGGTTCTTGCTGAAGCTCAAAAGTGCTGCATAACACATGAGAATGAACCTCATTGGTTCTTGCTGAAGCTCAAAAGTGCTGCGTAACAAGAATTAACCTCATTGGTTCTTGCTGAAGCTCAAACGTGCTGCGTAACATGAGAATGAACCTCATTGGTTCTTGCTGAAGCTCAAAAGTGCTGCGTAACTAAATAATGAACCTCATTGGTTCTTGCTGAAGCTCAAACGTGCTGCGTAACTAAATAATTAACCTCATTGGTTCTTGCTGAAGCTCGAACGTGCTGCGTAACATGAGAATGAACCTCATTGGTTCTTGCTGAAGCTCAAAAGTGCTGCGTAACATGAGAATGAACCTCATTGGTTCTTGCTGAAGCTCAAACGTGCTGCGTAACAAGAATGAACCTCATTGGTTCTTGCTGAAGCTCAAAAGTGCTGCATAACACATAATTAACCTCATTGTTTCTTGCTGAAGCTCAAAAGTGCTGCGTAACAAGAATGAACCTCATTGGTTCTTGCTGAAGCTCAAACGTGCTGCGTAACACATAATTAACCTCATTGGTTCTTGCTGAAGCTCAAAAGTGCTGCATAACACATGAGAATGAACCTCATTGGTTCTTGCTGAAGCTCAAACGTGCTGCGTAACACATAATTAACCTCATTGGTTCTTGCTGAAGCTCAAAAGTGCTGCGTAACAAGAATGAACCTCATTGGTTCTTGCTGAAGCTCAAACGTGCTGCGTAACACATAATTAACCTCATTGGTTCTTGCTGAAGCTCAAAAGTGCTGCATAACACATGAGAATGAACCTCATTGGTTCTTGCTGAAGCTCAAAAGTTCTGCGTAACAAGAATTAACCTCATTGGTTCTTGCTGAAGCTCAAACGTGCTGCGTAACATGAGAATGAACCTCATTGGTTCTTGCTGAAGCTCAAAAGTGCTGCGTAACTAAATAATGAACCTCATTGGTTCTTGCTGAAGCTCAAACGTGCTGCATAACTAAATAATTAACCTCATTGGTTCTTGCTGAAGCTCAAACGTGCTGCGTAACATGAGAATGAACCTCATTGGTTCTTGCTGAAGCTCAAACGTGCTACGTAACAAGAATGAACCTCATTGGTTCTTGGAGAAGCTCAAACGTGCTGCGTAACAAGAATGAACCTCATTGGTTCTTGGAGAAGCTCAAACGTGCTGCGTAACAAGAATGAACCTCATTGGTTCTTGCTGAAGCTCAAACGTGCTACGTAACAAGAATGAACCTCATTGGTTCTTGCTGAAGCTCAAACGTGCTACGTAACAAGAATGAACCTCATTGGTTCTTGCTGAAGCTCAAATGTGCTGCGTAACAAGAATGAACCTCATTGGTTCTTTCTGAAGCTAAAAAGTGCTGCGTAACAAGAATGAACCTCATTGGTTCTTGCTGAAGCTCAAACGTGCTGCGTAACACACAAGAATGAACCTCATTGGTTCTTGCTGAAGCTCAAAAGTGCTGCATAATACATGAGAATGAACCTCATTGGTTCTTGCTGAAGCTCAAACGTGCTACGTAACAAGAATGAACCTCATTGGTTCTTGCTGAAGCTCAAACGTGCTACGTAACAAGAATGAACCTCATTGGTTCTTGCTGAAGCTCAAATGTGCTGCGTAACAAGAATGAACCTCATTGGTTCTTTCTGAAGCTAAAAAGTGCTGCGTAACAAGAATGAACCTCATTGGTTCTTGCTGAAGCTCAAACGTGCTGCGTAACACACAAGAATGAACCTCATTGGTTCTTGCTGAAGCTCAAAAGTGCTGCATAATACATGAGAATGAACCTCATTGGTTCTTGCTGAAGCTTAAACATGCTGTGTAGCACAATAATTCATTTCATTGCTGAAGCTCAAACATGGAGCGTAACACGGTTTGAATTTACATGAGGGTGAGTAAATGACAGAATTTAAATTTTTGGGTGATATAACCCTTTATATTTTCCTCATTTTGAGCACAAGAGCAGTTAAAAGTTATTAATATATTGTAACAATAGCAATTGTAAGCTATTACGAAGAGTATGGGTGGGCGGTATATCTAAAATATCACAATACAAGTATGCAAACAATATGCATCTCAATTTAGTTATTTTCATACTGACTATTTTTGCATAATCCATTTAATTAAAGGGGTCTTATGCTTTTTAAATTTTAGTTAGTGTGTAATGTTGCTGTTTGAGCATAAAAAAGATCTGCAAGTTTACAAAGCTCAAAGTCCACTCCAAAGGGAAGATATTTTCTTTAAGAGAATCCACTTTGCAAGAACTACAATGTGTTTTTTCCCAGATGTTACTCATTTAAATAATCCCCGCCCACAGAATATGCAAAAACATTGCGGGGGCCTGGTTGAGCGAGAAGACGGTGTTGTCGCTGTCAACGAGATGCTGTTTTTTCCACCCCGTTTCCAAAACTCATTTGTTTTACCTTCCTAAGGTGGACGAACCTAGAGTGCTTGACTTATTTTAAACGCTATTCTTAAACATTATAATACAAACGTTTCTGTATGCTGCACATTTTATGGAGAACCGCTTCCAGAACCTAAAAGAGTACAACGCACAAAAGCTTCTTCTGAAATGGAGCAGTTCCCACTTTGTCGGGACAATCTGTTGTTTGTGGATCACAAATTGTTAGTTTTACTTGTAGTTGCGTTTTCAATTAACAGTTCCAATTATACGTTTTATGTTGTTGCTACGATGTAACAAAGGGCAAAACTGGTTGGCTTCGCTCGCCTGCGAGCTAACATTAGTGTTGATATAGTGTTTACTGTAGCTTTTGTTAGCTCTCGCGTTTTTTTAACACCCCGTAGGAAAATTAACCATGGTTTTGTGATTGATTACTGTTTGTATTACTATAGTTTTCCAACAAATATCATGATTAAATTGTGTATAACATCGTATCTAAAACGCATAAGAAAAAAGAAAGAAAAAACCCTACTGAGACATCCTGCGAAATCTGTGCATGAAATCCGTTCTGAACGATCCTCATGTTAACATTCTTAAGTCTGAATTGGTTTGAAATTGACACATCCTTAATATTAACATCTGAGAGGAGCTTGCGGTTATGGTAAGGGGCGTGATATTTCCCAACACGCGCTTGGTGTGCCAAGTGGTGCCAATCACAACACACTGGGCCAGCTAACCAATCACAGCACATTTCGTATTTCGGAAGGAGGGGCATCATAGAAAATGACTCATTCGAGTCAGACTGGGGAGAGAGGTGCTGTAATGTAAAATATGTGAAACATGATCTGTGTTTTATGAACAATCGAGCATGAAAGCATATTCTAGTACACCCCAAAAACAAGACTTCGTAAAAGGGCATAATAGGACCCCTTTAACTATTTTACAAATCAGGTACTCCACTTATGTTATATTTTTATTTGAAATAGTTCATTACAAGCAGTTGTACAAAGCTGCTCAAATACATTCACCATAGATACTGCCATACCGCCCAGCCTTAATATAATTTTACCAAATAATTGTAAAAAACAAGCTTCAGAGTGCTTCACTCAAACAGAACTAAGAAACCTCAAATGAAGTGCTTTTTTTCAATTTCCATGTAATTATCATCATTTGTTCCATCAAAATGGAACCATTGAATGTCTGTCCGAGAGATATGTCTTTATTTGTGATCCAGGCTCATCTTGCCAATCAACACACCATGCCTGCTTATGAAAACCCCTAGACTGGAGTTTTTAAATGGTAGTCTTTTAGCTGCTTGTAACCAAGGATCTTGCATCGTCTTGGAAACACATGACCTTGATAAATAGAGAAAGGTGTTATTGAAAGCTCTTATCAAGGCTTAGAGTTTTTGAAACAGGGCTAATTTAAAAACAGGCTAGCATATGAGAAGTCAACATATGCTTTGTGGTCACACAAGCTTGTAGAAATGCACAGTGAGAAACAGTTTGACATCACCATTGAGAATATAACTTATGCAATAGAAATCTTGTTAATATCAACTTCCAGACTTCAAAACTGCCGTTGTCTATCAGCACTTGTTGGGGTCGTTCACACAGGACGTCATCTTGCATTCCATCTGCGTTATTTTATATCATTTCTATATTTAGTGTCTAATTTTGTTAACGAAAACGATGGCGAAAAATTTTCTTAAATTACCTTTTTTTTATGACTAAGACTGATTACAAGACAACAAGGTCATTAAACGATAACTGTGACTATATTAATATTTAGTATTGTTGACGAAAAAAACGAGACGAATTAAAAAAATTGTTAAAAATAAAAACTTTACCTTTGTCAGAAAAAAAAACAGACAAAAAATATACAAACTGCTGTACAAGCCTCTACCATGAGCAAGGTTTCCAGGCCTGCACAACTATACCTGGCCATTTGCTAATCAAAACTAGCCTGATCATGGCCAAAACTAGTGGTCTTGGGGGTAAAAATCGCAACCTGTGGACTACAAAAACTTGGCAACACTGACTATGTTGTAGGAAATTTATGTAAGATGTTAGGAGTTTAAATCAGAGCTTTTCTGTTAAAAGGATACATTTTTTTTGCCTGGTGTTTTACTTCATCTTTGTGATCTGGCAACCATGTTTAATAGAAAAACCTTAAAGGAATAGTTCACCCAAAAATGAAAATTCTGTCATCATTTTCCGACCCTAAAGTCCCTGTAAAGTCAAAATGAAGTATGTGTTCTGAGTTTGTCATATCACAGAAAAATGTGTTATTAGACACCCAGACATTTTTGAATGATAAAAAAGCCGGCAAGTACATAAAATAAGCTATCAAAATCTTGAAAAAATGAGCAGTAGTCTCTGCTTTCAAACGCTAGGGGCGTCTGCTGGCTGCGCTGAAACCACGCCCACTCGTGGTAAAGCTGCCGTCGCCACAATCAACTGTCACGACCCGCTACAGCCGGAATGGATGCTCCTAGCAGCTTATTAGGTTAATTATAACATAAGCGCACAAGGCAACTTACACTCATTGGTGGGCACGCACTGCCGATGATGTCACCAGTTGTCGGCGCGACAGGATGAAGGCCGAGGCGGGAGACAGTCGTTCGGCCCCATTCACCAGTAACACAACAGCGGATTATCAGTGAATCCCAGTTGTCTCCGACGAAAGTTTATAAAACTATCCCGTGTAAAATGATCACTACAGAGGCGGGTTTTGGTGGTGATCCTCAGCTTTCCATCAAGGTGGCTCTTCACAAAATTAATCCACCTCTCCTTGATGTGATCGTTTTTAGGAAATTTAAATAAGGACACCGATCTGTTTTGTACGTGATCACATCCAGGTAGTACGCATTTCCGTGTCGAAGACGTAGCTAACTAGCAAACTATAAGCTGTAGTAACTAATAGTACTGACAGTAACTCGTGATTGAGCGGCAAACTGATGCAGATGTGCTCTATTTATATTGTTAGGGGAGCGGCCTGCCTCAGTGGCTCTAGTGAGTCATCAGGTAGGGGCGGGGCCAGGAGCTCAGGCACTCCAGTGCGTCATCGAGTACCCTTTTAGCCCCGCCCAAAAAATCCGTAAAATATCAATGGTGAAAAACTGTTTAATGGTCTAACTCCACAATTCAGTACTACACAGTTCACAGTCTTTGTAATATGTTTTAGCAATACATTTCTAACATTTATAATGTGTTTAAATTTTTTTTTTTAAATTGCCTTTACAGGGACTTTAAGTTTTTCCAAACCTGTAGAACCTTCTTCTGCTGAACATGAAAGAAGATATTTTGAAGAATGTCAGAAACCAAACAGTTTATGGACCCCATTGACTTCCATAATGTATGTTTTTTTTTATACTGTGGAAGGCAATGATTATCAATTTAACCATTATGCAGCATGACAAAAATGTGAAGTTTTCGTTTATTAAAACTAGACTAAAATACCCGGCTATTAAGTTGACTGAACAGAAACATGACAAAACTAAAAAGTACATTTGACACAGGACTAAGACTAAATAATAATAATAAAAATAATAATAATAAAAAAAGCTGACAAAATTAACACCACTAGATAAAGTGATAATTTATCTTTATATAGATAAATTCTTTTTTCTGCCGGTTTGGCCGAATATTTTCAGTTGCCAGAGATTCTGTGCATTTCTATTTTCACGACAAACTGGAGTTCTCCTGGAGTCTGTGTGTTGCTGGTTTCTAGCACTCAAATTCAGTATCTAACTATGTCAGGCGGGAAATCACTGACTGCATTGGTAGTCGCTGCATCATGTCTCTGATCATTTGCACAAAGATGATCTCTTCCATGTGACTAATCGCTGTGTAAAATTACGTCATTTCAACGCTGACTGGCTGATGACACTGCGATAATGAACACAGTCTTAAACAGATTGCAAACAAGGAAAACATCTACAATGAAATATTTATGATTTTATTTCAAAATGTTGCTCACAAAAATTATAAAATGACCCCCTTTCACATTTTCAGTGTTCTCAGAAGCGTAAACCTATAGTCGTAAACGGAAACTATGACATGCATAACTTTTGCTTTCCCATTTGCTCCAATAGCTGAAGAAAATAAAATCCATGATGGCGTTTCTATGATGTTCCAAAAAGGGGAAAAAAATATCAAGCTATTTAGAACGTTGCTCAGAAGACAGAAAGATGTAAAATTTGCCAGCACTCGCTCGACCGTTATGTAAGAAACGGTCATTGTGTAATGCAAAGCCAATGTTACACACAGTAGGAGTTAAAAATGTACATGTTCATTACATAAAAAAAAAAATGAATATAGGTTTTAAAATTGCTAGATTTACAATGTTAATAATGCATTAATGGAAATGCATTAACCCATTCTGTAAAAAGGGTCCACGTCCATATGGGTTTTGGTCACCAGTGAAGAAAGATGTGTGGCGCATCTGTGTGCTGGTGCCTCCTATGCACTCCATCAGCTGTAGCTCTTTTTCAAGTCAAGATCTCGTCCTCTGTGAATTGCTCCTTTCAAATGTGCTATTTTAGATTTTTATATCATAGCAGCTCCTTGCAGTAGTGGGTCTATAAGCCTGTAAGGTCTGCAAACCTTGTTAATCTGATAATATAAGTATAAATATCGAAAAGCTCTGTGGATCTTGCTGTTGATGAAAGGCATGTGTTGAAGGCATGCATAACTCCTTTAACCCTATGTATTCTTAAATCGACCCGGCAGTCTCCCTCTCTCGTGTTTACTTGGGTCGGTGTGTTTTTGGCTGTGTTCCAGTGTCTTTCCTCTGGATGAATGACATTAGCCCTTCTTGACCTCTCCTAAATTACAGCAATGTCCTAGAGTCTATCATGCTGACTCAAGGACAGATTGATTGATTGATTGATGTGTAGTTTCCTGCACTGACTCTTAGTGTAAACCTCTAGACATTTGCCTATGATTGGGTACATTGGGGACCAAGAGATAATCATTTTGATTTCTGCATGGCATGTGCCGCGATGAGTTTTTTTAATTGCTATTTGGATTGAATTCAATCGTAGGTGGGGTAAAATGGGAAGCATTCTCCAACAAATAGGCTAGTGTTATGCTATGCTATGCTATGCTATCGGGTCCCTTCAGGACTCTTTAAATTTTAGTTTTACCATATGGGTTGGTTGGGCCATTACATAAAGTTCTAGGCCAATTCATACACTTCTTACCCCATCTTACCCAATCTACTTTGATGATGGAATGTGATTTGATTGGACTCTTGGTTATAAAAATGATTTCCTGAAATGATTTGCAACACCAGTTTATATTTTTCTTTATAGTAATGATGGCCAAGGAGAAACCACCCATCACTGTTGTCGGAGATGTTGGAGGCCGCATCGCCATCATTGTCGTAAGAAATGCAGATTTTTGGACTAGTTAGCAGTATGGCAGTCATTATTTTTGATTGACAGGATGACCAATGCATGTGGTTTCCGTCCTGTAGGATGACATCATCGATGATGTGGAGGACTTTGTGGCGGCTGCTGAGATTCTGAAAGAGAGAGGAGCTTATAAGATCTACATCATGGCCACCCACGGGCTCTTGTCTGCGGACGCCCCGCGCCTCATCGAGGAGTCCGCTATAGACGAAGTGAGTCTTTCAGCTCATTAACTTGAACATTCACTGAGAAGTTAATGGCTCATTCTGGTTCTCCAAAAAAGCACATTTCAATAATGAGGGGGATGTCTATGGTCGTCCCTCAGTGTCTATGGAAAATAGGGTCCTGATACGTTGGGTTTGAATTGGAAAAAGAAGATGATTTCTTCGAAAAAAAGTACAGCAGTAACTCTTTCAAATGGAATAAAAATAAATTCATAGGGGCTTTCGCACTGGGTAGTTCTTGGAATTAGTTCTAGGAACTAGTCAACAGGGTGGTTCCCTGAGAACTAATGGCTCCCTTAGGATATTTTTCTGGTTGCATTCGCACCGCCAGTTGGAACTCTGAAGTGACGCAAGCCGCGCTTGTTGTTTTTATTTTTACTGCGCGGCGGAGCTTTATTTTGATGGCGCGTAGAACGCCAGAGTCTAAGCACACAGTGCTCGCATTATCCGTGCTCATTAGTTTACGATCTGTCTAACAGTCCTGTCTAGTACGTTATTAGATAGAACTGTTATACATAGAAAGTAGACCGTAATGAAAAGTTATTAGCGTATGCCGTGTGGTTGATATCCACTGTCACTATTTGAGCAGAAATACATAATCGTGTTTGGCTTGGTCCTCTCAAAGTTGCGTTGGATTTAGCATAAAGGTTAAGAGGCCCATCTATCACTGTTTTCCATGTTGTTTCTGGAGAAAATATATAGTCTATGATCTGTAGGCTATGTTACAGTTTTTTTTAAAAATGGCGGGTGCTGGTGTTTCGCATGTGTTCGGCCAATCAGCGTACACTAACATAAATGGTATTTCCTATAGTGCTGGTTTAGACCCGATTCTGAAGTAGGAGCTAAATTAGTTCCTCCAAAAGGAGTTCCTAGAACTAAAATCGTTCCTAGTTCCTGCGGTGCGAACACGCCAAAATCCGGGTACTTCCATCAATAGTTCTAGGAACTATGAAAAGGTTTGAGAATGAGCTAGATGTCCATCAGCATTTACTTGCCTTCATTTACATGGTTGCTTAAAATGTTCATCAACAAGTATTGATAATGTTGCATGACAAAATGTTTGGGATGTCTTTCAGGTGGTGGTGACCAACACTGTCCCTCACGAGGTGCAAAAGCTGCAGTGTCCTAAGATCAAGACGGTGGATGTCAGTATGATCCTGGCCGAGGCTATCCGACGCATTCACAACGGGGAGTCAATGGCCTACCTGTTCCGCAATATCACAGTAGACGACTAGCCAACAGACACATTTGGGTTAGAGACAAAGGTGAGGTGTAGGTTTGAGTTTAGGGAAGTATCTTACGCAGTTGAGAGGTGTCCCAATGCAGTTCCCCATTCCCAGCACAATCAAACACTTCAATCACCTTCATTTATCAAATTAACCGCTTTTATTCGTCAAAACAATCTAAATAAACTCCCATTGCTAAATGACATGAATTCCAAAATAAATGAACAATTACTCAAACCTGTAAATTTACTCACACATCCAATTTTTTTCTAAAAGCAGATATGAAGTTATATTCCAATGAAAATAATAGAAATTATGAAGGTGTTCACCTGTACATCTGTTTTTACCTTTAAGTGATATTCTGCAGGAAAACCGTCAGTTATGGATCTACTTTCCTGATAGAAAACTGGTGATTTTTGGTTTAATTCTGCGTAATTAAACTACAATCGAACTATGGCTTTAATGTGCACTACAGATATCAAGTGTTAAAGGCCCAGGTATACTTCCTTTTTTTTGCGCTCCGCTCCATCCCGCGCACGTGTCCGCACAGCCTTCAAAGTATACTCAACTGAGGATGAGTGCGAACGGACGAGTTCGACACCCCAATTGCTTTTCTATACTCTACCAGACATCAGAGGGCAGCACTGAGTCGTGTCACTCACTGGGCATTCACTCAGAAGGATAGAAGAATAAAAGTAGCGGATCTGCCATTGCATGCAAAGTTTAGAACAGGAACCAATACCAAAACGATAAAGAATGATATGCTGCTTGGTTTACTGTTCTTGCAACAGCATGTTGTTTTGTATTGCTCTTTCCACACACTTCTTCGACTACTGTACAGTACATCACCGCTGTGTTTTGCCACCTAGTGGCCTTTTATTGTCTGAACATTCACCTTGAGCATGAGCAGTTGTGCATTACTATTGTGCAGTTGTCTGCCGACCCTCCTGATGATAAAAATAACGTCACTCGAACAGTGCGCGCACGTTGCAGAACGCGGATGGTGGAAGTATACTTGGGCTTAAGGAACTAAAATATATTATGTTACAGAAAATACTGGTTTCTGACTTTAGTTGGTTGATGCGTGTCATGAATGTTTACTCCATTGAACAAAAGCAAAACGGTAACACTTTACAATAAGGCCTCATTTGTTAACATAAGTTAATGTATTGGTTAACATGAACTTACTATGAGGAACATATTTTTACTTCATATGTTGAAAAATGGTACATTGCACAAAATTGTACCGAAATTTTTTATATTTTGTTTTAGGATTTTTTACTTCATTGGAATGGTACGGAACTTGGTAAAGGTTTTGGCACTTGCTATGTGAACACAAAACAAAAATCATGGACATGATTCGAAAAGGTTAAATGGTCCTGTAAAAAATAGTCACACTTGTGATCCTAGAGGTCAAAAATTGAAATTTGAAATGAATAAGAGACACCTTTTATCTAGTGGAAGCGTTTGGTACTGCAGCCAAACTAAATCTGACTATAAAATACAGTTGTACATTTGTTTGTTCATGTTTGTTCACAGTGCATTAACTAATGTTAACAGATACAACTTTTGATTTTTATAATGTAATTATTAACTAATGCGGCTAACAAATGAAACCCTATTGTAAAGTGTTACAGACAAGACAAAAGAGCTCTGAATGAAGCAAGTACTGTGAATACTTCTCCATATACTCCTACACGACAACTAAGGGAGTCAAAATGGCATGTAAACTCATCTCCGTCTAATCTGTTCCTCAGTTTCAGTGTATTACGTTTGTGTGCTAATGTCAAGATCTGGCGTAGATGATACACGACTTTTTATCTTGAAGGCATTCAAAACCATATTAGCAATACTAGGCCAATTAATGCAGTACACTGTGAACGTTTGGCTAGTTAACTGATAATACCATTTAGCTTTTGCTTCCTGATTAAACCTTAGATATGAGCGGGATAACTGAGGGATGGAGAACACATGCACCAGCACTACCCCCCCCCCCCCCCCCATTCTTCCTCTGTGTGCGTTCGGCCGTTGTTCGTTTGAAGCACAGCAACACTTCTTTCTTTTAACCGTATCTTCCACATCTGCGTGTTCCTCAATTGTATGTCAACTAGCTGTTTCCCCAGTGCCTCACTCTGTGAGAGTGACAGTGGTTGCTATGGCAACCTTATTCCAAGCGGTTATATTTTTTGCTGTTGTGCAAATATGGTCCAACCTTACAGAGAACATAATTTTTTTTGCTACAATGTACTGTATCTGCTGTTGCTTTGCAATCTTATTTTTGTAAATAAACACAGATTCGCTTCATGCTGCTCTCTGTTGAATCTTTATTGAACTGAAACATAGAAAAGCACATGCAGTTTTCTTAGATTTAGTACCATGAGGAGTTTAAACGTGTCCCTCAAGCTCCTGTCGGGATGTGATGTCATCAGTGGTCTTCAGTGTTAGAGGACGAGTTCGTGAAGGACCCTTTACTTGCTCTAAACTCCTCAGGTTTGATACACGACACTGAGGAGCTTAGACCAAGTCAAGCGACCCAAACAAAAGAACCTATGGAAACATTTCTGGGTTGCATTTTGCCTCAAAATCAAGACATAATTGCCTAATAAATAGGCATAGAAAATTATGCCTATTTTAAGGATAATTATGATGTTTTTTTTGTTGGAATGTGACATTACGTTCATGAAAATTAAGCACACAGTCGTTACCATAATTTGTCTGTAATTTTTTTACTGTTTTCTTTTGTCAGGGAGTTGAAATATTTATTAATAAAAATGAATCTGCATAATTAAAAAGTGGTATATCTAAACCTTAAACTACCATGATGTATAAATAAATGTATTAATTTTATGTTGCCCTGTGCTTAATGCAAAACATTGTAATGGTCCTACAATCTACATTTTCTAGAAGGAAAATATAATTTCTTATATAGTTTAAAATATTTTGAAATAAAATGGGACCCAGACGTCCCAAAAATGACAATTGTCATCTATTCACCCTCATGTCATTCCAAACTTGTATCACTTTCTTTCCTTCATTGAACATGAAACCTTGATCACACACACACACACACATATATATAATTGAATGTCAATTGGACATTCAAATCTTTTGCCTACCAACATTTTACCAAAATTCCAGAGGAGAAAGTCACGACATGACTATGAAAGGTTTAACCAATACAAATATTTACTAAATTCTCAAGGATCTTTTCATTTCAAAAGAACAATGATAGTTGAACGTATAGCAAACACAAAAAACTAAACCAAACGTACCTCCAGTTGTTGTGCAGGTGTAGCAGGTTTAACACTGTTATCAGTGAAACACAGATCTGATGAGAGGGGCACTTATCAGTGTGTGGATGACCAATGAACAGACAGCTGTGTGTTTAAACTCGGCTCAAAGAGGAACTAGACATGCAGCGTTTAGAGGTCACTTCCCACTTGTGGCCTCAGGAAACAATACACCTTGTATCTGCTGTTCGTATGAAAGGGGAAATACTCACAGTTTGTGTGTGTCAGTGGGCAACTGTGTTTTAGTGCATAGACATTTTGGGAAACCTTAAAGTCATTCCAATCATACATGGCTGACTTTCTTCTGTGAAAGTGCAGAAAGAGATGATCTGCTTGTTTTCATGCAACCAAAATGCATGATTTTCAAAAGGGACTAAAAAGCACCATAAAAGTAGTTCATATGACTTGTTTATTATATTACAAGTCTGTGTATGAGGAACATACCAGAATTAAACCATTTCAACATTTTCACTTACTTCATTGGCATATTTCACTCGTATATGTGTGTGTGTCTGTGTATTCAACATAAAATTGCATCGCAAATTTTGGTTTAAATTTTATATTTATACATTTTTATATATATATATATATATATATATATATATATATATTAGTGTGTGTGTGTGTATACACTGCCATTCAGAAGTTTTGGATCAGTAAGATTTTTAATGTTTTTAACTAACGCTGCATTTGTTTGATTATAAATACATAAAAAAAAACTTGTTTTCTATTTTAAAATGTAATTTATTCCTGTGTTCAAAGCTGAATTTTCAGCATCATTACTCCACTCTTCAGTGTCATCAGAAATAATAAAAGAAATTAATACTTTTATTCAGCTAGGGTGCATTAAATTGATCAATTTACAGTAAAGACATTGTACATAATTGTAATAAATAAATGAAATATAACTTTCTATTCATCAAAAAATCTGGAAACAATTTACACAACTGTTTTCAACATTGATAATATAATAATGAATGTTTTTTGAGCATCAAATCATCATGTTATAATGATTTCTGAAGGATCATGTGACATGTGAAATTCAGCTTTGATCTCAAGAATAAATTATATTTTAAAATGTATTCAAATAGAAAACTGTTATTTTAAATTGTCATCATTTTTTACAAATATTATTGGTTCTTTTATCAAATAAATGTGTTGGTGAGCATACAAGACTTCTTTTAACAACAGTAAAAATCTCACCGATCCCAAACTTTTGAATATCTAAATATAGAGATATATACAAAATATATATTTACTTGAGAAGCAACATCGCATAAAATATTAAGTCTTGTTTTCATCTACATTATCTTGAATATATTTTGGAATTTTCCACTTTCTAAACTATATATATATATATATATATATATATATATATATATATATATATATATATATATATATTGTGCTGGAAAGCAAGTATATAAACAATTAACAGTAATAACTCAAAAAGTAGTCATTTCTTTTGCAGTGTAATTTTTGGGGTTAAATGTTCATTATGTAATTGTAGATTTCATGACAATTAAGTTTTTAAGACTTGAATAACCAAGTAACGTTTGGATAACTGTGAACAACCTTTTTTATTGTATGATACATTAAAGGAAATACTTAATGTGGTAACCCACTTTATTATCTGTACAGTACTGCATTGTTAAACAGAAGTCTGTCATTGTAAAATGTTATGATGCAGATACAGTATGTGCTGCAGGTGCAACATGTTACATGCATTACGTTTTCATTCAATAGATCATTCACTCAGTGTTTTAGGAACTACCTTACTTCCTGTTGGGTGTGTAAGTGATAACAGGCCTTTGTTATACGCAACACGTTTCCTCGTTGCTTTTATTGTTCACTATATTCATGGCATATCATACCCAAAGCCGGAGAAATGAGGAGCTCAAAGTCAGTCGATGCACCACAAGGTGGCAATATTTGACAAGTCCTGTATGTGCACGGCATGCATGTGAAATTGAGCTGTGGTAGACGTTTTTTATTATCAAAGTATAAAAGTTAGGTATTATGGTTATGTTTTCATGGGGTTTATGTTGCCTTCTGGATATTATGACTGACTGAAACTGTAGTTAAATTATTGTATCTAAATTCTTTTAATAGCTTGTACTTAAATACTTGAAATTATTTTGAGGATAAATATACAATATATTAATGTTTTTACAACAAAAAAATTACAAGATAAAAACAGCACATGAAAACTCCATCGTGTAGTTTTTGTTCTTTCATAGCTTTGAAGTCTTTTGTTACGTTTTTCTTAAAAACGCTGTACATGATACTTGGTTCCCAGTACAAATATCTAACATTCTTAAATCAAGACACATTTACTTGAGACGCAAATTTACTAAAGATATTAAATCTTTTTCGCTGAAAACAAGACTTTAAAAAAAAAAAAAAAAAGGAAAATATCTGCCAGTGGGGTCAGAAAAATATACTTAAATCAAAATGAAAACAAGATTATTTTTCTCACCCCATTGGCAGATATTTGTTCTTGTTTTAAGTATAAAAACTCACTTAATTTTGATACTTTTCAGAAAACAAGACTTATATCCGATGTCATTTTGCTTCTCAGTTAAAAGCATCTTGGTTTAATAATATTTAAATATATCGGAAAACATGCAGCGTAGTGATAAAGAATGAATAGATATTTCCAACAAGTATATCACAAAATATTGTATATAGATACAAAAAAAGTTCAAAAGATCAAAAGTTTGTCTTTATTTTGTGCTTCAGACATCAGTGCAACATACGAGTTTTCGACAGAATAAAAGTGCATGTACTGATTCTGACGGTATATGCAACTGAACAATGAACACAGTGACCTTAATACTTGGTGCAATGATTTGTAAACCAATGAATGTCATAGTCAAATTATGTTAACAAACATTGATGACATTGCAATATTGCAATGCTATAGAATTAAAGTCCGAATATTTTAGCGTATACGATAGAATGTTGACGACACGGATCACACAACTGAACTTCAGAAACTCAACATCACAGGCAGAACATTCAACAGATTCTTTGCGCAAACGCAGCAGTTCATTGTGTTTTGATCATCCTCCTCTTTCTATGAAATCTTTGTCCCTTTTTTCTTTCATCACTGGATGCTGATTTTGGAAGCGGGATTTTGGGAAGTTTCGCTGTGTAACAAAAGCGCGCCTTAAAAGATACTTCCAAATCATCGCTTTGCGTCAGCATCGGCGTTGAGAAGAAACTCAACCCTCGCCTTTCTCACTCGTCTTTTTCTTGCGGGCTTTAGGAGACTGAACAGCTGTTGGCCTTGTTCATGGGCGGCCGTAGACCCGTGTCTTTGGGAAAGGTCTCCCTGCGACGACGCAAGGCCGGGCTGAGGCGGCTGGGGAGGTTGGCTTGCTTGAGCAACTCCCTGAACACCTCCATCACGTTCTCGTTTTCTTTGGCCGAGGCCTCCAGGAAGCAGTTGTTCCAGTCCATCTCCACCTTCGCCAGCACGTCATCCGCGGACACCCTCCGCTCGTGCAGCCGGTCGGTCTTGTTTCCCACCACTACGATGGGTGTGAACTTGTCCTCCTTGAGCTCCAGGATTTCCTCACGCAGGCTCTTGACGGCTTCCAGGGATTCGGGGTCGTCCACGGAGTAGACGAGGGCGAAGGCGTCTCCATTCTGGATGGAGAGCTTCCTCATGGCCGGGAAGGAGTAGCTTCCGCTCGTGTCCATGATGTTCACGGTCACTTTGACTCCGGCCACATCGTACTCCTTGCTGTGGAGCTCCTCCACTGTGCGCCGATGTTTGGGCTCGAAGCTGTCTTGTAGGAAACGTTTAATCAGGGCTGTTTTCCCAACACCTGCCGCTCCCATGAACACCAATCGCACCTCTGTCTTTTCCTTGACTTCCAGAGACATGATTCCCAATCCCAAATGCGCAAGCTCTCTACTGAATGCAAGTCTGAGAGTTTGGATTTGCTCGTTTCCCCTGCAAACTTCAAACTCGTGGATCTTTTTGATTGTGGCAGTCTTGAAGCATGAGAAATGGTTTCAGCTGCATCTGTGTTTTGTGTGTGTTCTCGTGCCCTATTTATGGCCTTTCTCAATCGCAGGGATTCCAAGCCCTCTTCAGAGCTCAGCCAATCAGCTTGCGGCAGCATCTCCTCTTGTTAAACCACTGGCCAATGACAAGACACTATGCAGATGAGATACAAGCTGTAGTGGAGAGCTGTCAGATGGGGTTTGCGCCTTGGATACAGCGGTTGTCAGGTTTTTAAATGTGTGAATTTAATTTGCCAAGAGCATTTTGCCAGTTTATATATTTGCATGCACAATGTGTAGTGTGTGTATCGCCCTGCAGTGGGAGAATCATCTTTTGGTCCTCAAAGAATCTTTCAGAAAACGTTCTAAGAACGTTCTAATACACATTTTTAATAATCGAAATAATCTTTTTTCCAGTATAATGAACCTTTTTTGGAATGGAAAGATTCCATGGATGTTTAAAGATTCTTTACAGAACCATATGAGCCAATAAAAAATCTTTGTTTTTAAGAGTGTATTATCTGACTCCTGTAAAAATACTACATGGTGCATACTGGTTGATTAATATTGTATGTGAATTATTTCACATACAGCATTCATTAAAGCAGCATTCTTATCTATGCTGCACACAGATCTCTTGCAAAACAAAGTGAGCTTCATTGTTCGGGAGTTATTCTTAACCTGTTGGCTTCCGAGATAGGCTTCCTTCAAGGAGAAGGCAATCACAGTTAAAAAAAATATGATTATCTGTGTTTTTATGTGGTGGATATAGGAGCCTTTCAAATCTGTCACGTACAGGCATTGCGTGTGTGTGTGTGTGTGTGTGTGTGTGTGTGTGTGTGTGTGTGTGTGTGTGTGTGTGTGTGTGTGTGTGTGTGTGTGTGTGTGTGTGTGTGTGTGTGTGTGTGTGTTAGAGAGAGAGAGAGTGAGAGACAGAGAGAGAGATTTTGTCCTGAAACAGCATTTGATTAAAAGTATAAAAATTTTACAATTGGATAACAAATTTGTGAAGCGCTGATCTAATGTGCCACACAGAAACACTCATCAGTACTTTGCAATTAGAATTGATAATAGTTGCTCAGATTATTATGAGGAATAAAGTGGCACAAGTTGCATTATAGAATATGATGACTCAATGTCACAAATCCAAGTACATCGCTGTAATAAAAAATAAAATAAAAATCAGTAGATAAATGGAAAATGTCCTGGTGATTTTCTGCCAGGACATTATCTGTTACGTTTACGGACATTTCTCTAAAACCCAATGCCGGGCGTAAATCAAAATACAGGTAAAGGACCTGTGAAAAATCTATATTTTTCATAAAATGAAAAGAATTCCTTCATATTAACAGTAGATTGGGCCCAATTTGTATATGTAGGTAAGTCTAGGCATACTTATATAGCACTTTTTTTTTAAATGGTTATTTAAAATGCTTCGCACAAGCAAAATAAATATACACACAAAGGTCAAGTTTTATACCATTTCAGATCAATAACAAAAAAATGAGAAAACTTAAGGTTTAAGGCAACCAGCTGCATGACATTTATGAGTTTTCTCAACTTAAAGGTCAATTAGTTGTACAAACTTGTATATTCAATCAACATAAGATATTAAGTTGAACAAACTTATAGTTAAACTTCCATTTTTAAGTTTATTTGACTAAAAATATGGAATTTCTTAACATAAAAAATTTGAGTTTTATTGCATTTACAAACTTAAAGTTGGAGTTAACCAACTTAAAGTTAGCAGGAAATTGTTTACATATCTCACTTTCCCGTGCATGTATTGTCATATCCCTATAGAGAAAAGTTGCCCGGCTACGAGGGAGAACGGCTGACATGGAGCAGATAAATCTCCAACCTCCGGGGAATCACTCGTTTTAAACAAACCTCGATCAGAGGAGAGGGCTGGCGAAAAGAGAACGTGACAGAGATCATAATGTCATAATAACCTTCTCCAGTAAGAATAAATGTAAGGCAGGACTGGGTTTTTGTCCATGGGGAATTGATTGGATGCTTGTGGTTTGCTATTGATCGATCTTATGAGTGACAGATAGGCAGTCAATATTTTCAGTATTCCATAAAAAAAAACCAATAATTACCCATTTTAGCTTTAAGAGTCTCAGCCCATACCCCTTAGCTGAGGTAAAACAATAAAAATCTGTAATTCATGGTTTACTGCTTTATTTCCTCTCTCCCCCGACGCTGATGTGCTCGAATGTAAGACTCAGCTGACACTCAAGAAGCTGTTCTTTTATCTCAACCTCTATTGTTAGAAGAACACCACTGAAAATCCTTCATTAAGCCTCAATTCAGAGTATGTATATGATATGATAAACTCATTGTGTTAAAAAAAAATCTCTATATATTGTCACATCTTTCTTATGTATGCTGCCGTTTCTCTTAGTTTTACTAAGAGGGACTAACATTGAGAATTAGCCTTGGCCAAAATGTTGTAGTATGGAACATGAGTTTATGTAACGTACTTGTCCCTATTCAAATAAACTTAAACTTACTATTGTTTTTATCGAAATTGCAAATATAATGTTTGCATTCAAAGCAAATAGTATTCAACTTGAAATAACAATTGTCATTTAGGAAAAAAAATATAAATATATTATTCCGAAATGAAAAACTGAACTAGTGTTTTGACTGTATTGTGTATGATAAATTTGGCTCAAACCAGGCAATTTATCTAGAGGATTATTCTTTTTTAATATCTCCGTGAGATCCCAGAATGCCATTCTGTTGAGTTTCTACTCATACCCGTTTCATTTCCTGTTCAAATAGAGCATATCTGTTCAAGAAGCATATGTGTAACGGGGAAATGCGAAAATTGAAGTGATCTTGCAGATAAAAATGTACATGCTTACAAATAATTTGCATTTTAATGATGCTTTTAAAATAGAAATTGGAAATATGTTCTGGAGTTTGGAGCTGTGATTCATATGTGTCTCAGTCTGAATAGAGTTTACTGATTAGATCAGAAAGGAAGAGACCTAGTGAAGGATAATGTGGCACTGTGAAGTATGGGAAGTGTGTTTGTAGAGTTTGTGCTTGAAATTGCTGTTTAAAAGACTCTTGAGTAATGTTATTTATTTTTATCCTGGCCAATGAGAGCTGGAGAATGTAAAACAATCAATGTAAAATACATAAAAATATAGTTTTTCACTAAAGAGTGATCATGATTTAATCATTGTATGCATGCACCACATGTCTATACACCAATGTATCAATACATGGTAGTAAACAACAATATTTATCTACAAATACTGGTACTAAAACACTTTAATAAATGCAAAAATTATAATACATGATAGATTGTTTAGGCACAGTTTTGAATCAGTTCATTAAATGGACAGTTTGAACTGGTTCATGGAAATGAATTGAAATAAGCTCTAATGCCCCTTTGCCAGAGACACTATTGACCTTGTAAAGCCTGAAAAAGTTAGAAAATTTGGCGCGCCGACCGTTTTTCCGCCTGTAAACTAGTAAAAGTGGATTCGGACACGTGCGCTTTAGGCCATGCTCTTAGATCGTTACAATAGTGATCCAATATCGTTGCCTCTGGTCGTCTCGCTTCTGCTCTGTGCACGTTCATGTGTTTTTGAGGTGAGGTTTGGACTGCGATTTGCAACGAATGTGGGATCTTATGCTTTCAATGTTAGCAGGCTAAATTTTGCATTTCCCAGATCACCTATTGCACCTTTTAAGAATCATATTTGATACATCAGACATTTATGACTCGTATGAAATGGTTAGAATATGGAGCTCACACTCGAGGAGGAAAAAACACCTCAATTTTATCCAGAGGCCCAAACTGTCACAGACACTCATTCTCATGGGGTGTTTACGCGACACCGTATACAACTAAAAACGTAAAACTTTTTATGCTTTTTGCCGTTCGTTTACACGACAACAGAGTTTTGGGTGCCTGAAAACGCAAAGTTTTGAAAACGGTTTCAAAGTGCAAGTTTTTGAAAACGTTCTCCAGGTAAAACAAAAACACGAATCTTTGAAGACGATGACGTCACGCACATGCGTATTACGTGTTCAGTCTATAGTGTTTCATCGCCATCTAATGGGCTGGCAGCAGAATACAGCGTCCTTAGTCATTTTCACGGATCCGTGTGAATGGGGATCGTTTTGACTATGAAACGACTAGGAAAACACAAAAGAAAATCTTTCAAGCGTATATTTGTCGTGTAAACGTACCCTTAGTTTCATTATAATGGACTTTGTTTGTTTTCATGAGTTTCCTGTTTCCCTTTGTTCTATTTTCCCGCCACTCGTTTGTCTCCTTGGTTACTGTCATTTTGAGTTTTGTGTTTCAGCTGTGTTTGATTATCATCTCGTTTGTGTTTGCTTTGTAAGTTGTACCCTCAAAGTCACTCTTTGTCCGGTCAACGTTAATGTTAAGTTGTGTTTGCTCGCCTGCTTTTTGGATTGTTTGCTCATATGCATTATTAAAGCCTTTTTAATAACTAAGAAAAAACATGACATTTTGTGCAGGTGCTGATATTTAAAAAGTAATATGAAATTCTGATAGCTTGATCAGACATAGTATAGACTTAAATAAAATGTGCATAAATGTGTATAATCTCCCAATAATCTCTGTAGTTTTAACCCGATGCCCAATTTATACTTTCTTTTGAACATGATTTTTGTAAGGAATTATGAATTATTACAAGCAATATAATAGTTATTCTTACATTTACTATATACAAATCATTAAAGATTTCACAGCAAAAATACTTGTGAACACCAGAGGGGACGTTTTTAAAAATGTACAAAAATGAATTTTACTTGCAAAAATTGTATTGTATTAAAAATGATACAGTAGGTTAAAACATTTTTAACATTCTCAACAAGAAAAGATGACACAACTTGTCTAATGACGATCTCTTTAGGAAACGTACTGCCAAAATAAAAAGACAATTGAAAATTTTGCCATAATTTGGTATAGTTTATTTTGCAGTCCTGTTCCGCATGTACGTACTTATTATAGTAATTATAATAACTGGGTAATAACTAGGTACTAACCCTGAACCTACTTCTAAACCATTGTAGTTACCTTACATTAACCAGTACTTATTTAGGTGAGTCCAAATACTGTAAAATAAAGTTTAACGCAGAATTCTTAATTTGCCCTTAATTTTATATCACCAGGAATCTCATCATAAATATATCATAAACAATAAATATATGGCCCAACCCCGTAGTCAGTCCAAATGTGACTGCCTTCTTGGTTCTCCATTGGTTTACCAAGCATTATATTTTTCATGTGACACTTTAATGCATTTAATCGATAATGGTTCAAAGAGACCGTGACTTAAGATAAAATAAGAAACCGTGTTTCTATGCATGCGGTTCCTGACTTGTCGGGTCATATATAAGTTTCATGTTTCAAAGCTTGATAAACAAGGCCAGACCAGGCATGTGTTGAGCTGATGAAATTCTTCAAACGATCCTATCCCTGCTCAACGTCTTTTACATTTGCCGTCCCCAGCGCTGACTGTGGGATGTAGCTGAAAGACCAGCTTCAGCTGAAATGACACATCTGACCCGAGCGGATCGCTGTGATGTGTCAGCCACTTGCGTCTGCATTTTATTACGCAGGATAAGTTGACAATGACAGAACAGTTGTGAAGTGTTTCCGCTGCAGCAAAGGCCAATTCAGTTCAATAGCTCACTCATTCTGAATGGTAATTTATATACTAGGTCAACAGCACTAGTGGCCGTCTACATTTATAGCAGCCTTGGTAGCAGACATGTATTTCCCTTTCATCTTTTTCCAAATGGCCTTTCAAAAATGTTCAATAACCCAGCCAACCAGCTCAAAAGAGATTCACATAATAAACTCTGTGCCAGGGCTGTACCGGTAAACTTGACAACCGCACCACCGCGGTTGTAAAGCACCACCGGCGGTACTCCGCCAAACGCACATTTTTTTTGTATGTGAATGCTGTTTTACATGAATATTATGAAAGGAGTGAAGCACAAAGCTGTGTTTACAAAAGCAACAATAGGTTAGCAATTAAATGTTACGTCGCAGCCATGGAAACATTTGGATTCATGACGAATGAGAGAGTTGTGCGTGAGCCCATACATTTAAGCTTTGTCGGCTTTGTATTCTTTCTTGCGATCTGGTCACTCGATTATCAGCGAATTTAAGAATATTCCATTAGTTATTCCACTGGACATGGAATCTCTTGTTTCTTTTCCCAAATCTTCACTCGCGTCTCACCCATTTTCGCAGGGGATTATAAACGTTTCTTTCTTTGGTTCGCTTTTAAGTAGGCCTATAATATTCGCATTCTTTACTGTGGTAAAGTAGAAAAACGCTGTAGGAAAGATAGCCTACCTTTTTACTTGCTCGTCAAATTCTTTTTAACACAGTTTGTGCTTGTTATTATACTTGGTAAGGCGCGTCAAGATTATTAGTAATCCTTGCTTCACACACGCGGGTGATTTTAGTTTCGCTTTCTCTGGCAGCGCAAAATCAAACATAGCTTAAATGCCTTGTCCTTGTGGAAGATAAAATTTCCAAGTAGAAAACATGAAGATATGTGCTCGTGTCCCACATCCCTGATCCCTCTCAAAGCGCAGAGCCGTAGGCTATATCATGCGTCTTTGTGTGGCATTTTTCCCACTTGAATGCCCCTCAATGAGGTGGTCCTTCTGTGTCTAAAAATGTATCAAAAATATATTGGGACAAGGTTTTCACACTGACAGCTGTCATTTGTAAGACAGTTAGCAACTCTGTTTGTTTGTCCGAGATAGCAACAGTAACTAAGGGGGGCGGGGCTTATCGATAGGTCAATTGTGCCATGCTGTGCCGGGCTCAAGTGGAAATATAACTTCAACCTTTCCTTGCCGTTATTAGAACCGTTTGGAAAATCGGCTGCAGTAAATGAACCTGGCCGTCCTGAGACTCTGTAACACTGTATCATGAACTACACGTGTGTAAACGACACGTTTCACTCTTAAACCGGTTACGTATATAATTACTTAAATCTCAGTCTCTGCGATTTGAAAATTGCCCTAATTCGCGATATTCCCCTACTGCACAAATCAGCAGACCATGCAATCCCCCATCAGAGCCATTTTACGAAGACCTACAACTGCGTTTGCAGAGAAGCAGATCAAGCTGACGATTATTTGTCGTAATGAGAACACTGTGCACATGGTCGTTCTCACAGCCCGCTGCGGCTACACATTCATCATCCGCCTCGTGGGCAGAAACACTCAAAGATGTCGAGAGGATCGTTTTTGAGCTCAGTCCGCTCATGACCTATATGACTCATACAAAAATGTTAACGTCAGTACTCTTTTTTTTATTTTTTATTGGCACTCAAAACCTTCTTTACCGATGACCTAGTTTCAGAAACTCTGAAGGCATGCGGTCTAATTGGATTTGTATCATTCAGGAGCTTTTGGTCTGAAACCACAAATGATAAGAAGGCTGCAGTGTAATGCAGACTTGAAAGACCTTTTATTGACGTTTCTAAGCCTAAAAAAGAAGAGTGGAGGGAAAATAGTCTTTGCTGACTCGTTCTTCATGCAGGAGTAATAGGACTGTAGTCAGACTTCTACTCTGGGCTCCTTTTGTTGTTTTCCTTAGGAAATCAAAAATTCATTGTGAAGTATATTTTTCTTTGAGAAAAGTGTTTATCTTTGAGAAAAAATAAAGTTGAAAATGTTTCCATTTTTGGGTAATTCTCAGGAAACAGTGCCATTTGTGCCGCATTTCTGTCCAGTTGACTTACTAAGACAGAATTTGTAACCTGAGGGTCGCCGGTTCGTTTCTCAATACCGACAGAAAACAACTAAGAAATCCACAATCACTCCCCGGTGAATGGCTACCCACTGCTCCGGGTGTGTGTGTCCACGTTTTGCAGTGTGTGTGTGTGTGTGGGGGTGGGTGTTCACTACACACTGCTCCTAATGTGTGTGCACTAACTAGGACAAATTCCAAGTTTGGGATGCCATACTTGGCCTTCACTTCTCTTCATTTCACTTCACTTACTGTGCATATACACTGTAATTTACTTTTATTGGAGATTCAAATACAATTAATTGGTAATTCAAATTTTTTTTTTTAATTTTAGGTAAAACATTTTTTTAAAATTATCAGCAGGTTTGCCTATCAACATTCATCACCTTTATGTTATTAATAGGTTAATTGATCTTAATATCGATGTAGTTTTCTGAGAAAATGCAGATTTTTCCTTCAGCACTTTCTGTTAAATTCTGTTATGCTGTGACATTCCCACCTTTACATAATTTTCATAAACATAATTTTAAGGAGAGAGTTGATCATGTTTAGATCACATTGAACACATTACATTACATATTGTTTTTTCTATATGGTTACAATTATATTTCCCCCAATAAGTACAATAGTTATGGAAATATCGCAGTGAAACTTAAGCTTAGGAGACAAGTTTGACCAGGAAACCACATGCGGCTTGTTTAACTCTTTCCCCACCAGAGTTTTTTTTTTTTTTTTAAGTTGACTGTTCCCCGCCAGCGTTTTTGATAATTTTCACAATAGTTTCATGGCCCCCAGAATATTTTGTTGTATGAATACCTGAACATGCAATGTCAAAGTTTGAGTTAACTTGTCAATGTCTTTCCCCGCCAATGTATTTTGCCACTTTTGTTGTTTTTACCCTTTAAAATTGGCTGATCTTTTGAATCAAATAAGTTTGTTTCTTTTCAGTAAATCATGTCCTCTCCGTGGATTTAAAAGTAGATCCTTCTAAGACAGTGACTCTCACTCAAGGGCCCCAAGATGACAATTAAGACAAGATGAGAATTAAAATAAGATATTTATTATTTTATTTCACCCTCTCAACAACTGTTTGTAAAGTTAATTCAGATACAAAGTTCTGTCATGAAAATCTAGATGGCACAGGCTGATAGGTCCTCAACTCAATCTGCTTGCAATCTCATCATTCTCTATAGGGCACAGCTGATTGGTTCCTGCTGTATCAATAGCCAATGAGCTCGCTGCACATCCTTAAAATACTTGGTCAGCATTTGCTGTAGATGTTACAGTGCCCTTTCAGAAAGCCTCCACCTTCCCCGGCTCCACCTGTATAGATCTGCTACGGGTAATTCATGTATGCTATATTGTGCAGTGTTTGGGCAATATGGCCTGAAAAAAATGCAAGATTTTTTCACACAAAAAAAAAAACTTCCATCAAAATAAGTGTATTGTGATTGTCAAAACATTTGATAACTAAACAGAATGTTATTAAGTTTAGTGACAACACAATGTTTACATGGTACAATGACTGGTATGCTACTGTTTTTATTATTGCTTGACACAAATTTTACAATTTCAATTCATGTGATTTGATTCTGATCTTGATTCAATATCGATTTCTTTGGATACATATTAGTAACAGTACGTTAATGTGTTGTGTTACAACTCTTTAATCATGTTTCTCAAACCATTCCTGAACAATGTGTGGCAGGGTGCATTATCCTGCTGAAAGAGGCCACTTCCACCAGCGAACACCATTGCCATGAAGGGGTGCACCTGGTCTGCAACAATGTTTAGATAGGTAGTAGATGTCAAATTACTACCTAAACATGGCCGGACCCAGGGTTTGCATGCGGATCATTGCCCGGGTCATCATACTCCCTCCACCGGCGTTGTCGTCATCCCACAGTGTATCCTGGTGCCATCACTCCCCCAGGTAAATGGTGCACACATACACAGCCATTAGCGTGATGTATTTCAGTTTGTTCTTTTCATCATCATATCATATATTGATTTTCTTTCTGTTGGGTGAATCCCCGTTAATTGTGTGTGTCCCGTTTTTTGTTTTTTTTGGTCCACGTTTCAGTTGCTGAGACCCGAAGGTGGTGGTGATGGTGTCCGGGTGGTGGTGTCCACTTCCAGTGTGCTGTGTTGTTTACCCCGTTTTCTTCGCTGTGTTCACTGTTGTGTGTCTGTGTGAGTTCACGGGGGACTCTCCCTGGGATTCCTCACTGCCCTCGTGAATCCCTTCTCCTCCACTGGTAAGCCTCAGCAGCAATTATTTATATATTTTTCTTGTTCCCCTCCCCAAAGTATGAATGTGTCTAAAATTATTTTAAAATTATTGAAATAAAAGGTGTTGTTCCTATTAAAATTGAACATAGTCTCTGGCTGAATTGTATACGGACCTGTGTGTCCTTAATCGTATCCATTACATTGCAATTAAGCATTAAATGATTAGTAAAATCATTCTCTGGGTGGAATTCCCAGGGTGGTGTGGTCGGTGTTTTTGGGGTAGGTTCCACCTAGATTATAACCTCCTCTGTTTTGTCTGCTCTCGTATCGCCACACTTGGAATCACTTTGGTAAAGAATCACCATGGATCAGACCTAGGTCTTCAAACCTGCTTCTGGACACCCACTGTCCTGCAAAGTTTATTTTCAACCTGTTTCAGCTCACATGCTTTTGATTTTTTTTCAAGTGATCCTGAAGAGCTTGAGTAGCTGGTTTAGGAGTGTTCGATTGGGGTTGTAGCTATAAACTCTTCTGGACAGTCAAGTCACCTTCATTTATATAGCGCTTTTAACAATATAGATTGTTTCAAAGCAGCTTTACAGTGATAATAGGGAATTAGGCCGTGTGTCCACCAAAGCTTTTTTTCAATCAGCTGGCGTATAATTCCAATTGTTTTCAATGGGAGCGCCGCGTTTTTTAAATGCCATGAGCGTAACGAGGCGCTGAGCGTTTTTTTCACGCTGAAGCGCTGAGCGCCCGGCGTTTTTTACTGGTCGCCTTGAGTTGAAGAATGTTCAACTTTGGGTAAAATGCTGTGCAATGCTGTGCAACCCTGTCACTTTTTACACAGCCGTCCAATCACAGTGGAGGAGGGGCGGGACAAATACCACACTGACCAACTGTCACAACATTCTTTCTGTACAACGACGTCAACCAGCAGAGCTAAGCGAACAAAATGGATGAAAAATAATTTTTTTGTATGAAACAAATTATCTGCGAAATCATTTACAAGTAAACTGTGCTGCGGACATTCTGTGTCATAGCAACAAATCGTCTCAACTGAAAAAACGCTGCGTTGCCAAAACACTCTCAAGCGCCCACAGCTAGGCGTTTTCAGCAAAGCAAATTGCTTTTTCAGCTGGCTAAAAACGCTTTGGTGGCCTTAAAGTAACAGAGATTGTTTTGGCTTTACAGCAGCTCTAGAATAAAGTTATTGTCTAGCTAAAGTTAGTTTTGATTGATTCACTTCCGTCGCAACGTTCATTAATTATTTACTTATGGGGCGCTAACACGACACCTTTCTAACAGAAAATCCTTAATGCGATCCGGCCGCTCATTTGTACAAAACAGTGCCTGGTGGCTCGAGAAAGCAAACCATGAAATAGGTTCCAAGGTACAAGCCTTGAAACATTTATAATACAGAAATTATTTATCTCTTCTGCATAACTGCGTGGACCGGGATTATCTCGACAATGTTTGATCTGTACAGAGGTAAAGGGAAGGAGGCCTTCACAGGGGAGAGACTTGTTGACACTTAAGGACAGCATTGTCTTCATGTCCAGGCGCAGGTCCTTCATCAGATTCGGATACGGCCTGGATCCGGCGGACTGCGGTAAACCTCGGGATAAACAGATTGATTAATATTAGCGTAGACGCAATCCTTCTTATGATGTAACAAGTATATCAGGATTTATGGGAAGTGTTCCCTGGTTCTGGCTGACCTAATATATGCAGCCTAACATTGAATTATAGAAGCCTATAATGTGTTATGTGTATGCTAGGTCAAAGAGATGTGTTTTTAATCTAGATTTGAACTGATAGAATGTGTCTGTTTCCCGCACAATGGAAGACTGTTCCAATGTTTTGGCGCGAAATAGGAAAAGGCTCTACCGTCAGCCGTCAGATCGCAATGTGACGGACTATAATGTGTTAAATGTCCCAAAGTACTGGGAAGCTAAACCATTTAGTGCTTTGTAAGTAATCAAAGCTTAACCCAAGTGCAAAGGAGCAACTGTGTCTAAAGTGCTGGAAAAGAGAGAGTCAAAAGTTTCTGTCGCAATATTGAGTTCTTCTAAACTATCTGGGATGAGGAGATGAAACTGATCAGGAATATTATTAATAAAGCAATCTTTAGTGGCAGAAGTAATGGGTCTAACATATTTGTAACACGGAGTCGATTTTGCAGCCTTAGCTAAATTAAGTATACACAAGACTAGATAATGATGTCATGATTCCATGTGATAATATTAGATATCGAGTATGATTACAATGAGTAAGTCCTGACACATGTTGTCTGACTCCAATAAAGTTCAGGATGTCTTTAAATGGCAATCCCAATGCATCTTTTTCATCATCTACATGTTAAAATCACCAACAATTAGGACTTTATCTGCAGCCAGTACTAACTCTGATAGAAAATCAGCGAATTCTTTGATAAAGTCTGTATGGTACTCTGGTGGCCTGTATACAGTAGCCAGCACAAATCTCAAACGTGATTTATCATTTTCACTAGATAGTGTTACATTAAGTGCCAACACTTCAAAAGAATTATATTTAAAACTAGACTTCTCAATAATTCTGAAGATATTACTATAAATTACAGCAACAACCTCCCCCTTTGCCTCAGTGAGAGCAGTGCTGAAGGCCTAGGGATTAGGATATTAATGTAAACGTGAAGGTCATATATGTCTACATTAATCTGGATACATTTGAAAACTGCATTTGTCTTTTCTCTCTCTCTCTTTATCCACATTAGCATTTTCAAGCATAATCTAAAAGCTTCTTGTTCACACTGAGGCATCGGAAAGCACTTAAATCATGTTATACAGCTTATTGAAATGATACCGAGACCCCAACCAGAATACATGTGTTAAATGTATAAATGCTATTCTTTTGGCACAATCATTTTACCAAAATATACGACTGACTAGTCGTCCAGGAAAAACTAACAATAACAAAACATGTGTCCAACCAAAACAAACACTGATTATCATAATGGTGACCTCAAACTAAACTATTATTTTCAATAAAACATCAACATCTAAACCTCTGTTAATTCTCAATAATGTTTAACTGGTTAGTAAAAAGTGAACCCGGTAATGCTGTTTTTTGGAGTTATTTAACCCTCCTCTGCTGAAATCTTGAGAGATTTACCCCAGGGTTGCACAGACTAAAATGCATGTTTGAGCTGTTTTAACTGAAAGCAACTTGCACTGAGATATCTTATATATGTCACTGCCATTGTAAGCAACTTAATTGTCTTAACTGAACTAAGGCCTAATACTGATTTAGTCTAAGCCCTTTTTGTGAAACTCTACCACTGATTCAGTGTTACTTTTAAAACCCTGCTGGTGGTTCCCATATAAACACAGAGCAGTGTTAATTTAACACGGGGGATTTTTCTGTGTAGCAACCCACAAGCCTAGCCTTTTCAGAAATATTCTAACCCAGTCGCCTTGCCTTAATAATTTGGCCCTTGTCAAAGTCACTCAGATATTTATTCCTTCCCATCTCTCCTGCATCTAACACATTGATTATGAGAACTGATTGTTTGCTTACCATCTAATCTACCCAGACCTTAATATGTGGCCTTGTTAGGAGACGATCAATGATATTTGGTTCAACTGTGACTTTTCATAATGTTTCTGGGCTCATCAGTCTATAATTTGCTTGGATGAATGTGCAATGTAGTTTTAGAAAATTAGATTTGTAATGTAAAATCTTCTTGGGAGAACTTGGGTGTGATTTATATTCAGTTCCTCCATATTGAGTATATTGACACTATAATATACACTATATTGACAGTAATATAAAATTCTGCCTTGAATTTCGATTAGCCGTGCAATCTTACTGCATTTCTGCCCATTCATCCTTCAGATGATATTTGAAGACGTGCACCAGCATTGAGGTTGTCGAAAGAGATTGTGCTGCACAACAAACTCCTAAGGGCCCTTTACACTCCACGAACAGAACTGTTATTGATCAGTGTGCAACACTGTGAAAGTGAATAGCACATAGCTGGCACATACTGGTATAAACATATCTTTGGGTATTATACATTTACTATACATTTAATCACATGACTAAACATGCATTATCATAGTCAAATACCTTTGTTTTCACAGTCCACGCAACAATGCGAAAACAGCCTTTTCAAGTCCACTTGGGAGAGTGTCTTTAAAAAGAGTTTTTTTTGTTGTTGTATTTTGCATGGACAAAATCCGTATCTAAACATGTGTCATCGTTTTTAAATACTTCTGTTTTCACAGTCCACACTACAACACCAAAATGCCGTTTTCAGATTCATATAGACAAATCTGAGTTTGTCCTCAAAAAGCCCAGTTTTTGCGGGACAAAAACGCCATCTTAGTGTGGACGGAAGACCAAAACGTACAGAAAAAGATGTGTTTTATGATTACTTGATATTCTGGGAGAGTCTCATTTCATGAAAGTACCAAGTTTCTGAAATGGCAGGGAGTGGTTTAGTTGTGGGGCTTGAATCGGTCTTTGTGGACCATCACTCATCAGCTTGTCTGTAATCACGAAAGGCTTAGAGACAGCAGAACTGCTATTAGTACTGCAGATAAGGCAAGGTTTGAGTACATAGCCTGTAGATGTATGGATTAGTACAGCCGAATTATACAGGAATAGCAACCAACTCCTCGGATTTATTCTGCTCTCAATGCAAATGATTGTACAACATTGACTGCACTGTAAATCTGCCCGTGTTATCTCCTTTTTCTCCGCATGAATATCCATGAGATGCTATCACACTCCCCTTGGCAACAGAGATATAGGCTGCAATGTTGGTTTTGAATCTTGAAGTTTACAGCCTGCCCTTCACTCGCAGCTTTCTCCGTGGTGGATATTTCAGAGCAACCTTTGCCACTGGAGGTAAAACAGTCAATCTAGTAAATATTATGTAGAAGAATGTCATGAAAAAAGGTAATGCAAATTTAGAAGATTGTGTTTCATGGATGGTTGAATCATCTGTTCCAGGTTTTATTTAAGATATGTTTTCTAAGCTGTTTATACAGTGTACCTTTCAAAGACTAAGAAAGTGGCATTTTCAGGTTCTAAATCAAATACTTCTGTTTGTAAATACTCGTTCTGAAATACAGTAAATTTATTACAAGAATATTTAAAAAGTATTTTCCAGTTAATAAAGGTTATTTACAGTATTTGAGCTACTGCAAAACAATGCATGTATTCATTCAGATACCCATAGTACAAACAAATGTCTACATGACCAGCCTGATCTCATACGTGAAAATTAGTATTTACGTGCATATGATACGTAATTTATTGCGTGTAATACCCACGTACCCCACATCACCACATCATGTACTCTAATCCTACTCAAGGGGATTACAATGCGTATCATATGTACGTAAAAACAAATGTTTGCGTATAAATTGCACAATAAACAATGCGTGCTATAGAGACGCATTTAATGAGATCGGGTTGACATGACATTTAAGTCTACATGAAACACTCCTTGCATCCCTCTGCTATATTCTGACATATTTCTGAATGAGTCAGTGAGAATAAATGTAGGAAGGAGATTTTTTTATTTTTTTTTAATCTAAGATTGAATGGGTATTCCCAAGTAGTTAGAGAGACAGATCTGAAAAGCATGGTAGCTTGTTTCTGCCACAGAATAATAATAAAAAAATCAATAGAATTCTAACTTTTTTTCTTGCGATGTAGTTTTTAGCTAAAAATTCTGACATTTTTTTCTCAGAATTCTGTCTTTTTTCTTTCAGTTCCAAGTTTATATCTCACAAATATGAGTTTATATATTGCAAATCTGATTTTTGTTTTAGAATATTTTCTTTTTTTTTCTCACAATTGCGAGTGTCACAATGAGGTATAATCCAAATCGCTTGGCGCAGATACGATCAATGGAAAGTCTTTAATAAACGAATATAAACACAGGTTATGATTAATGGGTTACCATTACCTTATATTATGCATTATTCACATTAAAGGGATAGTTCCCCCAAAAATGAAAATTCTGTCAGTATTTACTCACCCTCATGTTGTTCCAACCCCGTAAGACCTTTGTTCATCTTCGGAACACGAATTAAGATATTTTTGATGAAATCTGAGAGCTGGATCACTCCTTCATACTCCTCCATAGGCTTCAAAAGGATTGAAACTTGCCGGCCTCGAAAAGTTATTAAAGACATCGTTAAAATAGTCCAAGTGACTACAGTGGCTCAATCTTAAGTTTATCAAGCGACGAGAATACTTTTTGTGCGCAAAAACAAACAAAAATAACGACTTTATTTCAACTATTTATTCCCTTCTCTGTTGGCCTCTAGTCAGTTAACGTAGTGTAATAGCGTAGAGCTACGTCACACGTAGGCTCACAATTGGCCGACGCTGGTCATGTGGGTGATGTGTGTGACGTACAACAACAGAAGCTTACGCTATTACACTAGTGAACTGACTCGAGGCCCACAGAGAAGGACATGAATAGTTGAAATAAAGTCGTTATTTTAGTTTTTTTGCGCACAAAAAGTATTCTCGTCGCTTGATAAACTTAAGATTGAGCCACTGTAGTCACTTGGACTATTTTAACGATGTCTTTAATAACTTTTCGAGGCCAGCAAGTTTCAGTCCTTTTGAAGCCTATGGAGGAGTGATCCAGCTCTCAGATTTCATCAAAAATATCTTAATTTGTGTTCCTGAAGATGAACGAAGGTCTTACGGGGTTGGAACAACATGAGGGTGAGTAATTACTGACAGAATTATAATTTTAGGGTGAACTAACCCTTTAATACAGTATCACTGTATACAGTAGTTCTTAGTAATAATATGGGAGGTATGAAAAAAAAGAACTTTGTTACTGATTAGCTAATAATTAACTACCACATTCATCTGAGCCCTCTTACTTACTAATTCATTAATCAGAGTTTCTTGCTAGTCAATAGTAGTTACTAGAGTGTTAATAATGCATTACTCATTTGTTCCTATGTAGTTATTCGGTAATGACGGAACAGTATACTAAAGTTTTACCACTTTTTTTTTTAATTACGTTGCAAAAACAAGCTTCTTTAGAAAAGGGCCTGGTGATGTTTAAAAAAAGGAAATTTGTTTCACAAGTGTAGCAAGTTATTAGAATTTGATGACATATTACAGAGATAAAAAAAAAAAATCTTGGAATAACATGCACTGATGAATAACACCACATCAGCAATAGGCATTGAGAAAACAAGGTGGATTTTGATTTTATGTTGAGTGCAACTATAATGGATTTTAAAGAAGGTCTCTGTTCCGTATTGCACACATTTCCAAACTTACTGTGGCTTAGTTTACCTCTCACTCTTGACAAAAAGTGCTGTTTAGAGTTATCTAACTCAGGCCTAGCGATGATGCCCTGTGCTTTCTTTGATTTGGGTTAGAGGTGAGTGCAATGATCCAGTTCCAGTGAATTGCCACATTTGGCCTCTATCTGTCTTAATGACTTTGTTTAGTTTCCTTTCTATGGTGACCCTGTGGATATATATATATATATATATATATATATATATATATATATATATCTCAGAGTGTAAGGCAAAGTATCAACACAACGGTAAACACACAGAATAGAATCAAAGGGTCATTATGAGGAAAACGTTCCGGACATTTGTCTTTATTATTGTGATGTTTTATATAATTTTATAAAAACAGGATGTTCAAGAAAACATTTTCCGTCTTCGTGCCCAAAGTATAGGGCTGTAACTGCCAGATTCTAGATAACCACCATTTCTTATTCTATATAACCCATTACACGAGTAGATGGGAACATGCAGATTATATTAATTGTTGTTAATACAATGCACATTAATGAGTTAAATGTATCAAAGAATGTCACCAAGTTCAGTTAGTTGTGAGTTTTGCAAAACTTATTTTATCTGTGCTGTTTACATGATGAAATTTTTTTTTTTTGGTAACAGATTTGTGGACTACCATTCCCATGGCAACACAATAGAGTGCATCATGCTTTCAGCTGGAAAGATTAATTGGTTTTAAGGCCCATTAACACCACTAACAATAACTATAACAACAACTATATTAGCATCCACATCAGTGGACGGTATCGTTCTGTTTATTTAATCTGTCGTTTTAAAGCTACAATATGTAAGATTTTTTTTAAAAAAAATCCAAAAATCACTCGCACAGTGTGATATATTTCCTGCAGTTGTGTGCATACAATTTCCCAAAAGTTCCCAAAGATTTTTAATTTCAGAGGAATTCAAATTTTAAATAATGGCTCGTCCATGTTCATTTGTCGCCTGTCAATGACGTAATATTCGCGGTATCCCTGGTTTCCGCTCGTACTGCCATGGCGACAGATGTGGACAACTGCGTTACGTCTAGTGGCACGCTCACGCTGTGTTTGTTTCGGTCAAACGTTATGGACCATGGCAAGCAGACTTTGGGACAAAAGGAGAACTAAAACGAGGATCAATATCAGCGTGGCGTTTTCGAGATACCGAGAGCTCCATGTCCACGACTAACTTGGACTTGACAGAGATGCCACTCTTGCATGTACTTTATTAGACAGGTGAGCAAATGTACATAAAACTAATCAATGTTATATATCTCAACATGAAATGTTAGAATATGATCAGTATGTTATTCTAATGTTGATCTAGCTCACTGCTAGTCTCATACAGACAAACATTATAACTTTCAACCCACTCAAATGCAGTTTAGTGATAGTGTAATATTATACCAAATGAAACAGCGCTGCATTACCTCTCAAGTTTAATTTGTCTAATAAACTTAGTAATAATTCAGCATTTGCGGGTAGTTCGCTAGAATGAAATGTCCTTATTCGTTTATATCTGCGGGACTCGCGTGTGATATCTGTCTCTTATTAGCAAACGCACCCTACTTCATACCACAGTCATGTTAAAAACATCAATGTATTCAATCATCTATAAACATTATTAGATCCATCAGCATGACTGTAGCAATGTTCAGGGAAGGAGGCTGGAACCGGCGAACAATCAAAATAAACTTTATTTAAAATAAAACAAACAAACCAAAATGCCGCCAACAGCCCCTTGCGGACGACTGCTGGCTAAAATAAAATACAAATACAAAAACAAAACACAACTGAAATACAGGCCTGTTCCTCTCTCGATCATCAACGTTGTCGCTCCTCCTTTATGCTTCCGCTCCTCCGTGAGAGATGCTAGACTGGTGTGCTTCACAGGTGTTGCTCATTAGCAATCGCACCACCTGTTCTGTTCGCCACAATGACGAAGTTCCATAATTCCGCTTATGCGTCATAAAACTTCGCCTTTGTTATTGTAAGAGGTTAGCGACCCCTAGCGGTAAAAAAAATTACTTATTGTAGGTTTAAATGCTCAAGCTCTTTAAAGCAGGATGGATTCTGATTGGCTTTTATTGTTTTTAATCGTTGCTCAGCGTTTCCTCTGCCGTTATCCATTATAGTTGTGGTGTGAACTATTTTATTCTTTTATAATCTGAACGATTTTTAGAACTATATCTATATTTTAATGCAGTTAGGGGAGGCCAGGGGGAATTTACGGCATACAAGCTCATAACTTCAATTTTTAATGCATATTTCAAAAGAACAGTTCTTATGGTCTCTTTTGGCTGTGAAGTGACTTCACTCACTGCTATCAACGTTTAATGGTTAAGTGTCCGAGTGTCCAATGAGAATACATTATACTGTAGGCTAGTAAGATTTTATTACTCCCCATAAACCTCCATATAACATGTCCTCACTACCAAACACACACACACACCTTGAGATCTCACCTATACTCACCTATACAGGTGTAAGTAAATGGCATTATAACAAAACCTTCCCTTGAAGGACTGAATTTGGACCACTGTCAACACAGCGTAGTCAACCATACTGACTCTGTGTTTGGGTTTGAGCGGCCATGTGGTCATGATGTGTTTGCTGGTTTAATGTGGCGTATTAATGGCCTACAATGCGAGCAATGACGTTAACCACTAAACCGAGAGAGGGTCACACGACTAAGTTTAAGATCCGCATGAAAGCACTAAATGAGATGAATGAATGTAGTAAGGTGGCGTGTGCCCTTGTCAGTTCAATTGTATCACATGAGTGCCGTTTAATATATGAGGGAAAAGTGAACCTGTTCACCAGATAGAGGATGTTTGCTTTTCTTGATAAAAAGAAGAGGAAATGTCTGAAGCAAACAAAGACAAAGCTTTGTTCGAGAAGAATTAATATTTAATAACAGTGTGCCAAGATCTAGATCTCGAGTCTATTTCAGGCGGCCAGAATATTTCGTTCTCATAGATTGTTTGAGCAAACAGGACAACAGGGAAGTTATTTGAACAAAAGAATGCCACTCTTGGACAAGTAGATCTACTTTACCGTTTCTTACACGACATAGTAAGATTATCATCACTGTAAAAAAAAAAATTGTATTGGTGTTACAGGTTTGGTCATTCCTTTGTAGCCTCTGGACCAATCACTCACACAAATTATTCATTATACTTAATGAATAGTCCGGCAAACTCACTCTCCCAACAAAGATCTGTGCAACTTCCCCCGAAACTAACATTAAATGAAGCCAACACCACTGGCAGAACTCAGTGTCCGGTTACATTTATAAGAATTTTTAAGACCCTGGAATTCCTGACAGATGTGACTCTTCTGAGAAGGAGAAATAGACCCTGTTAATCCTATATATTCTAAATATATAACCACTTGAGAAAGGTATAAACATGTATTTAATTTTCCCATCTCATGATTTTCCTTTTATGTCGTTTTTCTTGTAAACTCTAATGTGTTAATGTTTCAGACTTTGCAACTATGGTTAACCAAAATCATATGTGTGGCTCTATAACTTGGTACTTTGAAGATCGAAATGACTGTGTACATGATATGTCGATAACAACAACATATTATTATTACAAGAATCTTTCATAGTTTCTTCATCAGCTACCACCCCTCCAGCGTGCACATGCAAATGAGCACCCTTGAAACAAAGAGCCATAAATTAAATTCTCCCGCTTGGAATTTCCACCTTTCTTATTGGCCGAGCCAACCCTGAGGGGTGGCACCTTTCTGAGGCTTTATATTGTATCTACACCCAACATTTGCTCTCTCTTGGCTTCTCAGAACGTTTGGGGTGTTGTGCTGTCCTGCATGTCCTGCATGTCCTCCCAGGCCCCAGGGCCTCAGGCCTTGACCAAACCGGACAGGTGCTCATTCAGGAGATAGAGGACTCTCTCAAGCACGACAAAATCAAGGACAATCTCAGGAGTTGGTCAAAACATCTTCATTCAACACAGAAGAAGTCCATCTCAACTCCCACCATCTGCTCTGCATGTCCTCTCAGGCCCAGGGCCGGCTGGCCACAAGCTGCACTCCGGCCACGAGAACAGAGATGAACTGCACGCAAGTTCATCATATCTTCTTCAATCCAATTCAAAAGACAACAATTCAACTTCAACATTCGACACTCACGGAATCATCAACAACTTCAATTTCAACAATTCTGATTTGCTACACCTCAGTGTTTCCCCTGTGACCTAGCTTTGCTATGTTATGATAAGTTCATTAATTCCCACCTGTTGTCTCGTTAATTATCCCATTAGTCCCAGTGTTTAAATGTCATTAGTTTCCTTCTAGTGGCTGTCAGTCTACATATGTTTATTGATGTTTTGTTGGTTACTACATGTTTCCTTTTACAAATTCCTTTGTTATGCGAGTCTTTAACCAAGAACGTTACAGATAGACTGACCTACAAAAGGTTTTACTGTGTTTTTTCTTTCTGTTTATATTTTTGTTTTTCCCATGGAACTTCCCTCAGTCCGGGTTATTTGCTTGGAGCCGAGAAACCATCCGCTGGAGATCCACACCTAGGACTTTTTACATCTGGTGTACCTATCATACTACTCTGATCGCTCGCTCTGTGTTTTCTACCTCACGACAGATCGAAGGTATGCCTACCAGCGGACAGCCCCAGAGAGGATTTCGCCATGTTTGTGGACTAGATGCTGGTGAACAATGACTCTCCGTTCACCATCGGCCTGGAAGATGACCACAAGCCCTGAAGAGCCCTGCTCCACAACCAGAGACCAGCCGTCCACCTCTGACAGCGACCAAGACCCTACAGTTGTCACAGACAGTGGAGACCGGCAAGCCGCTGTGGACAAGCCGTACTGAAGATAAGGACGGAGAGTGTCATCTCCACGGAGCACGGACCGCAAACAGAGTCTGACCTGGTGCCTCTGGATTTCCGGTTCCACCTCGGATGCTTGTCGCCGCGGCTTCACCTCTGTCTGCAGGACTCTGTCTCGGCTCCACCCGGATCTCCTTCCTTGGTCACTGCATCTCAGTCGGTTGTCGCCAGGGTGTCTGTTTCCATCAAGTCTTCAACACCATGGCTCCTCCGGCCTTCGAATCCGCCCTGGGGTTTCGTCCTGGCATGTCATCTGGCTCCTTCTGCTCCTTGCTCCCCACTTGCTCCTCCCATCTTCCACTCCTCCTTGGATTATTTTGTCGTTTAGGAAGGGGGAGGCGCCCCTGGTATTTTTCAACACCTTGTTTACAAAACAAAATGCTCTGAACAGACATATGATCCTCCGATGCAATCCGGGATGACAGTAAATGAAATGTCTTGTTTCTTGTTTCTTGTTTCACTTGTTTCTGATGCTGGGATCTTTCTGAAGTCTGTACAGAGACGCAAACAAACTGTTTAAACTGGACGCATCAAAGCAGAAGTTCTTTCATTCTTCCATTTGTCCTGTTGTCGACAGACTCAAGCACATTAATAATGTCTGAAACTGAATACACATCTGTAAACTGTATCTAGTGTAGACAGTGATTATAATGGGATTATAATGTTTTAATATAAAGACCTCTTATGTGTCAAAAAATCAATACAAATGTTTTTTTTATCATGTCATGGCCCCTTTAAAGCCACCAAGAACAGATTAGCCTGTACTTAAATGTTCTTTCAATATTTTCGCAATTCCCTAGATTTGTGTTCCAGTGTAGGGTATGAAATATATTTACTATTTTTATAAAATTATTTGTTAATACAGTAGATACCTAAGACTTAAGTCTAAGACCACATTGAAAATGTGTAACATTTTCACATTAATAAATATATATTTAGGATTTTTAAGGAAAAAAATAAATAAAACAATGAACAACTAAATTATGGAGACATGTTTAAGTTTCTGAACTGTTAATGGTGGTGAATTTTTTGTAGAGATGGTCAGATAAAAAAAAAAATGTATTTCCATTGAAGCACAAGATGCTCTTTGCATAATTTTCAAACCATGCGGGATAGTCTGAATGTCTATAAATGGGCAAATAAAGCAGGCACATCTGAAAGATTTAAAATCATTTGTATGGAGTGTCCATTTTCCCTCAAGAGAATGATACAGTGATATCCATCACAAAGGGTTACCGCAGCCCCCACAATCCATCGCACGAGTAATTGCTGCATTGCATTTGGGAGGTATTGTAGAGATGCTTCTATAAATGGAAGGAAAGTGGACAAAACTTGATCAGAACAGTCTGGAGAGACAGGCATTTTTAATAGCATATTATTTTGACTGATTTAGAGGCCAGCATGTCCTCCACTGGCTACTAGTTTGGTACATAAAGCACAGGTACAATTCATCATTTTTGCAGCTGTAGAAGCTTGGATGGAAATAAAATTTCCTTCAGGCTCATTTTTTGGTACATCTTGCTGGTCTTGGTTTTTTACTGTGCCATTTGATCTGAATTTAATCATATTATTGATACTGCAGATTAAACTCTTGTTAATTCTCTTGTCTTGTTAATATTTTATTTTAAACTACACTGTAAAACAATTATAATTTTACAGAAAATAACTTTTTTTGACGATCATTTTCTTTCATTTTAAATTGTACTCAAAACTCTAAAATTACAAATAATATCTGTAAATTAAAAATTCAGCTGGTATTTTAAGTATTGTGACATTAAAGGGACAATGTTTTTTAGGTATTTTATTATCTAAAATAAATTTTTATTCATAAATATGTCCTCAATGGTGTACAAATACCTCTGCCAATTATCTGACTTATCCTCGTAAACGAAGAATTTATTATCTTTATATACATGTGACGGGTAGGTCCACGGAGGCTTCCATGTCGTTCCGCCATCTTGAAAAACTATAATAGCAGAGAGGGTCAAAAAGTATTAGGTAAACGCGTTTCCACAACGCGTGCTCGTTCAGAGCCAGCGTCACGTAACTGAAAGCAGCAGAAACGGAAGAGTAGAGCAGTGAGAGGCGCTTCACTGCCCCGGCAAGTTTAAAAGCCTGCATTGCACTGTTATTATTCAAACGGTAACATTCGTTTGTTCGTTGTGTCAAGTTGCAGTTTGTTTGAAAGAAATAACCTGTTCACCCGAAGGAAAACTAGACGAAGTGCTATTAGAAGACATCCTGTCATAGCTTTTTGGTACATAACAGCTACCGTAGATGCAACACGCATTTGAAAAAGCGAGGCGCTGGAGAGCACAATTCGTTTGAATGCGAAAATACAATTTCACCGCTAGATGGGAGAAATTCCTACACAATGTCCCTTTAATGACAAATTCCAGCAATTCACATTTTTTATACAGAGCATTTACTGTATTTTTCATACAGTATTTTGTTCTGTTTTCTTAAATTACTTAAAAATGTATGTAAAATTACAAATATAATCTGTAATTAAGCAGTAACAAAACAGTTAAATGATAAAACGGTCAAATGACTGGCAGCCCCCAAAAAACCTGTAACATTAAAGTAAAATATTCGAATTTAAATAAACCGGAAAAAACACTGTTATTTCACATGTATTTACTGAATTATTATGATCAAATACCCTTATTGTAAATTGCCAAAGAAAAAAACATAAAATGAAAGTAAAATATGCTAATTTAAATAAAGTGCTAAAAACTTGAAAAGAAATTTGATGTCACCATGATTGAGATCAGTGTTTGCTTTAGTTGTGCTCATGACCCTTCAGTTTTTAACATTTGTTTTTCTCTGACTGCTTTAACTGTGTTTTTGATGTGACTCATTTGTTATGGCAATAAATGCATTCAGATTATTGATGTCTGAGTGAGTCTATGTGATACATTTTCTGTATATTTGTTGCTTTATTGAATAGACAGTAACTGTGTAGTTGCTGATGCAGTGACGTATAGTCACAGTAAATAATGCATGTTAACTGCAAGAGATTCACTTTTTACAGTGAATGTTTTTTTAGTAAAAATTCAAGAAATATTTATGAAATAACTGTTTCTGTTAAAAAGTTTTATGAAGATATCTGTAAAAGTATTTTGCACTTATTTAAATTAGGATATTTTCCATTCATTTTATGTTTATTGTATGGCAGTCATTGCTGACAGTCATTTGACTGTTGTTGTTTTTTTATTCAGGAAATATCTGTAAAATAACAGTGTTTTCCTGTAAAACATTTAAGTTTTTTGCACTTTATTTAAATTAGGATATTTTACGTCTTTGTTTGGCAGCCGTAGCTGACAGCCATTGACCGTTTTTTTTAGATTTTATTTTTTTTACAGTGTATTAAGGCTTAAATCAATCATTGCCCAAATATCAAAATCTGCTAAATGGTGCTTCTAAGCGCTTTGTAACAGTTTCTGTACTGTGTGATATACAGACGGGGAAATCAGACTTGAGTGTGTGCTGACAATTATTAAGAGTGCAGATGTAAGATTTTCTACATGGCTTTATATCCCAAAGGTTCAAGCAAGATTTGTGTTCAGAATTTGATTCATGTGAACAATATTACTAAAATATATACCAAGACAAGCACACGCTCATTTTTGAGGTTGTTAATGAGCCATTAATACACAGGACTCATTTGTGGTCTTTTGTTTAATTTCTCCAGCCCAAACACTTCTAGTCTCACACATGTTCAATCAGTGCATCTTGCATTGTTCCCACTAAATGTGTTGTAAATTATAAAGGGCAAATCCACCGAACATCTCACGACGCTATTCATCTGGGCTTTTACAGAGAGGACAGATGGGGTGTTTCCTCGGGAATAATCAGAGATGCAAGCGGTGGTTTTAATGATTACACAAACTCCAACACTGAGAGGACAGACAGTCAATGAAGGATATTCACCACCATCCTTAATGGGCATTTACATTGCAGGGGTGTTGACTTTTACCACCTTATGAAACTGGGTAAACAGAGAACAATAGCTGTCAGCACAGCTTTCTATTTACACACCTTGGATTTCAATGTAAATACTGGGAATTGAACCCCCTAAACTTCATAGTGGGTTAAATATCATCCAGACATCTAAGGTTTGTCATGATTCATGCTGTTCAAATGTCCGGGGTCAGTAAGCTTTATTTATTTTTATTAGACTGATTTCTGAAGGATCATGTGACACTGAAGACTCGAGTAATGATGCTGAAAATTCTGCTTTGCCATCACATGAATACATTGCAATATATTACAATAGAAAGCAGTTATTTTAAAAGTTTAATAATATTTTACAATATCTTAATATTTTAATCAAACATATGCAGCCTGCATGACATTGATAATTTTTCTTAAATGTTGATGCCTTCCTGTCTTTTTTCTTTCACCTTATAGTTCTGCTTATGGTTTTAGAGGATGGGGGAATGATGCCATGGTAGCTCACAAGATTTAATGGCCATATTTTTTTAAAAACTGAATAGAATCTGATTTGCTTGAATAAATAAATATAAATGGTACCTTGCATAGTTAATAGAAGTGATGAGAAAAACCTTTGCTAAGACATTATGCAGCTCTGAGCATTTCAACTAATCACTATCTGCATTGCAGAGAGATTGCACCCGCTAGCCTACTTCTTTGAATTGAATGACAAGAGGCAGAGCCTTACGGCAGACTAGGCCAATTCGTTTCTCTCTGCTTTTAACTGCCAATGCATTTATATGCATATAATTTATATCATCCAGTTTATGGTGATGGAACTTGACTTACGTGTACGACATAGGTGGAATGCTAAAAGAAGATTTCACATCTGGACTAAAATAAAAATATGTGAGTTGCACATCTCCTCTGGATGGAATGAAAGCTGTTGAAGATTAGAAGTGAGAAGCCCATCATCTGATTAAAAATACACAGAAAATATTCTGAAGCCCGGCTGGAGAAACGTAATTGGCGATTTCATATGAATTCGTATGATCTGTAGGTGTAGATAAACTTTCACCATGAAGGTCCACCCCCTAAACATAAACCTTGGGGTTTGCAGATCGTATAAAGCATTCACAACTGTAAGATATTTACAAATATGTAATATGTCATGAGACTGTGTTGGTTGTTCTTGTTAAATAACATTTCACAGCTAACAATGCATGCCAGATATCTATGCTGTTGTTTAATCCCACACTGTAAAATCTAACATTGTTCTTACTAACTATTGTTTAGTTAACTTTAATTAATCTCCGACAATGTGTTGAATTTACTTAAAAAAAATTAGTAATCTGTACTGTTTGCATGCTATGCCTTCATTACTCAGATAACCCTATTAAACATTACTTGACTGGTTTGAGTACCATTTTGCCAAAAAAAAAAAAAAAAAAAAAAGCAAATGGTTTTTGATGAGGGGCAATTCTTAATAGACTTTTCACTAATTTCTTCCACTTCTGCAGTCATCATTCTTCTTAGCTGCATACGCTCATTTTCCAGTCTTGTTGTTATTCCAGTCTTGTTATTGTCAATACAACTAAACATTTTGGGAGAACGTCACATAAGTTGACATCAGAAATTCATGTTGATTTCCTAAAATCAACCTAAAATTCCTCACCATTATTGTGATTAGTGTTCCCTTTGGTTGTGCACTTGGAACTTCATTAATATCATTCTGATTCTCTTCCAATTGATGCAGTGATGCAACATGAAATCACAGTTATTTGATTTCAAAGGAAGTAAAGTAATAAATATTATATATACAGTATTTATACTTAAATTATTTCCATGTTCTTAATGAATGCATTTATGATGTATAACATGATTATCATGTTAAATAATGATCTTTTTACATTTTAATTGCAAACACTTATGGCATAAACTTTTAATTGGGTTGATATAATCCCTCTATATTTGTGACAATATCTTACAATTTTGCTTAAGTCACACACAGACTTCAACATTCAGCATGCAAACCACAACAATGGTAACAAGTTTTTTTTTATTACTTTAATTAATTAGACCATTGCCATTTTATTTGCTGTCTCTTGTCAGTATAACCCCAATAACGATAGCAAATACAATTTTAATGGTTAAATAAAGCCAAAAATGGTAAAACAAAGCAATTAATTTATTCATGCCGCAATGCCCTCTGGGAGTACACGTCCTCAGATCACAGATAGAATTAAGTTGACAAAACTTAAATAGATTAAGTAAGAAGAACTTGATGTAATTAAGTTATGCTAACTTAAATTAAGGCAACGAGTTTGCACAATTTAATTAAGTAAACTGAACTAATTAGTTTTTACGGTGCATCTTTGACTAATTTGAGTGCATTTGGAGAGAATAAAATAACTGAAGCTAATCAGCTGTTGTTGTGTAGCAGGCATTCCGAAACCTGCGTTCACCATGGCAACACTGACTCTGCCGGCAGAAGCTCAGGTGTGTGACTGTGTGATACTGGGCTTTGAGAGCCACAATCAATGAAACTCACTGCTGAGGAGCTTAAACCTCTAACCTACTGAGAAACAAGGTAATAGTCAATTTCAATAGTCAGATCAGAGTAGACCAATTACAACAGACTTGGATATCTGACCAATTAGAGCAGAGTGGAACAATCACAACAGACTGGGCCATCTGACCAATCAGATTAGAGTAGACCAATCACAACAGACTGAACCATCTGACCAAATAGAGCAGAGTAGACCAATCACAACAGACTGGGCCATCTGACCAATCAGAGCAGAGTAGACCAATCACAACAGACTGGGTCATCTGACCAAATAGAGCAGACAGAGTAGACAAACCACAACAGACTGGGTCATCTGACCAATCAGAGTAGACAAATCACAACAGACTGGGATATCTGACCAATCAGAGAAGAGTAGACCAATCACAACAGACTGGGATATCTGACCAATCAGAGAAGAGTAGACCAATCACAACAGACTGGGCCATCTAACCAATCAGAGCAGACAGAGTAAAGAAATCACAACAGACTGGGTCATCTGACCAATCAGAGTAGACCTATCACAACAGACTGGGCCATCTAACCAATCAGAGCAGACAGAGTAGACAAATCACAACAGATTTGGCCATCTGACCAATCAGAGCAGGGGAAATAAGGGTTTAGAGAGACTGAATCCTTTATTGAAACATTTAAAGAAAAGAGGTAATGCTGCAATTATGAGATAAATTAAAGCCTATTGTAGGAGACCTCGAAAACGAAATTAAGAACCTTTGACTTTAAAATAGCAAGATAGGGTCACTTTATTAAGAAAGTGCCGAATCAAATTTAGCAAAAAAAAAAAAAAAAAGAAGCCAAATGTACAAGACAAAATACACATATACCGGTATTCATGACACAGACTACTCAGATACATCCCTCTATAATTATTCAGTTAACAAAGTGATAATAAAAAAGTTTTACACAATGCATTTTATTACATGAATAAAATGCAATACAAAGATAATGTGATGAGTCACCCATGCATGAGAGCCGTTTGCATGAATTTATGCTTTTACTGTACATACTGTACATAGTGTACATACTGTACATAGTAATCTTAATATCTGTTTAAAGTAGCTCTCTGGTACCGACTGACTCTGACTGTGCTCTTCTGTTTATAAATCTTCTATCCATGACATGAGCTCCAGGCCAGATTAAATGGTCCCTGAGAGCCTCCTGTGATTAGATAAATCTATCCTTCCACCTAAAATGAAAATGGTTCACCATGGCTGGTGTTTCTGTCTGCTCTACTGAACTACATTGTGTGTTAACAAGAAAAAAAATGGATCATCACCCATATAAAACCAGACAAGTCAATATGGCATTATTCAGTTGTGCAGAAGAGTACACAGGGATGTCTGTGCTAGTTGCTTTATATAAAGAGGGGATATAAAACCTGCAACCTGAAGTCATCGCGGAAAAAAATGTGCTTAAGGATTTTCCTATCACAACGGGACTTGATTAGCTGGTGAACCACATTCAACTGAGCACTATTACACAGTAATTCGTTAATCAGAGTTTCTTGTTAGTTAATAGTAGTAACTAATGTTAGTGTAGTTATTCAATAATGACGGAACAGTATTCTAAACTGTTACCAAAGGTTATTGTGATGCACCTGCCAGAACCAAACCTGCTAAAAAAGTGCTAAATACTAAACCAGACTTGGCCCAAACTTTGTTGCTATCTGGAGCCATATGCAATTGCTGTCCTTGTTTTTCTTATGCCATTGCACCTTGAATTAAAGTTGATATACTTTTTAAAGAACACTAATTAGACTGATATCAACACTCATTTCAACACTACTTTTGAAATGAGCAAATAAGCATAAATCAAATTCCATTAGTTTTGAGAAGAGAAAACCTTTCTCATATATTTTGTTGCAGGCATGAAAATCATCATTCATCATTTTGTTACTGTGTTGGGTCATCACTTGGTCTTCAATGTAAAATCTGCATCCTGGTGCAAAACCAGTTGAGAACCACAATGCCAGAGATAAATGTAGTGAAGTGTGAATCTGCCTCCTAGTGGGGTTTTGTAAAACTGCATGAAACTTCTAGTAGTAAGTGAAACAGACTAGTGAAAATCACATGAATTTCATATGAGGGTGTTTGAGTACTTATGGGATTTCAGATGGAAATCTTTGTGGTGGATTGTGAAGTGGGGACATAAGTCATGCAAAATCATTCAGTGGCTAGAGGTACAATACTGTCCAACAACATTTCAATGTAAGCTTTTCAATTTAAGAAACAAGGGACACATTTGATTATCTACCTCAAGCCAAAATCTGCATTTTAAAAAATCAAAGAAAAATATAATGTCTTCATGGGCATCTATATATATATTTACCAACATCATTTTTTATAATTGGATAAATCCCCCCACACGCACACAAAACAAATACAGAATGAAACAATTCAATCGCAAAGCTAAATAGTTTGCAAAGCTTTCCTAACTGATATTTGAAACTGACTCAGTGCCTCCAAGCACCACCTTGAGGAAGACCCCATTCCATAGAAAACAGTCAATAGCTGACAGTATTTGTCAAGTAAGTAGGTCAAGTACAGATGATGAACACCTGTGTCTGATTGCAGTAATTGGCGTGGCGAGACCGCATAAAAGCCGGCGGGAACGAGAGAGCGAGAAAGAGAGTTGGACTGGGAACCCGCACACTGCTGCCAAGTGAAACTTCACCCTGCAAGCTACTGTTCGTCACGTCTGTGTTTACTGTTGTGCTGTGACACCCGGGTGACATGGTGAATGCGCTAGTATGTGCCTTTCTTTTGTTTTGTTCTTTTTGTGTTTAAATAAAACCGCGAGTCCCAGTCACGCCGACCCCTGTCTTCCTTCCCCACGCACACTGAAACCCATCACAATGGGTAATTAATGCATAATGTGTATATGGATGTTTTTCTTTAATTACTTTTCCTAAACAGACATCTACACAGATGAGATTGAAGTCACCATTATGGTGATCAGTGTGTTATTTAGTCTTGGCTTTTAAATGTTTTCAATGCAGGCACAAAGCCTTTTCAGAGAAGATTTCTGCAATGACAAAGAAAGAGATTAACCCTCTGGGGTCGAGAAACGCGCCGGCGCGTTTTGCTGTTTTTTTTCCACATAGCAGCAACATAGACTTAAAATACTCCGTCATTTTTGGTCATATAAATAAAATCAATACATGATTATAAACTATAGAGGGTCTTCTTTTTTTGTGTACACTCACATTAGCATCAAAATCGTGTGCTTTTGTAAAATAAAGAAAATAAACAGGGTGTGCTTTCTGCCTCTCTGTCTCTGTTAACTTTTTTTCTGGAGCACGTCTCTAAACTTAAACAAAGCTCCGCGAATACTGTTCACACAAGCATGAGCAATATATCTTTATAATCATTTAAGTTTGTACTTTTAAAATATCTAATTCAAAACTAAAATAAATATTCTCTGTTTATGTAATCTATAAAAAAAGAGAGAGGTGTCAGCCGATCTCATTATCGTTCTCTCAGCTCATTATTCTGCTAATGTGACACGCCCACGGAGAGCGCGCGGTATTCAAACGCAAATGATCTGAAGCAACACATGGAAAGTGTCAACGCCGCTCATAAAAGCGATAACACAACAAATGTAATCATCAGATTAATGTACTATCTCTTCTTGCGAGACTGTGTGAGGAATACTCCTGGGACATTTACCTCAGAACATGTGCTGGTTTATTTTCATTTCGAGGAGCAATGGATCTAGCCGAGAAGTATGTTTTATTTATTATTGTTCTAATCGCGATATCATAGTGTATGTAAACCGCAAAAAGACTGTTTAAATATGAATTGTGTCCCTGTGAGAATGAATGAATGAACTGAACAGTTTTTACCAAATCCTATTGCTATACTGAGATGAGTGAAAATCGACTGAAATATGTTGAAATAACGTTAAAATGTCTTTGTATTAGCAACGTATTAAACTGCAAATTAATATTTATATGCCCTAATATAGGTCCATAAAAACAACAAACGATATGCCTATGTTACAGACGAAATATGAAAGACAACATTTCGTTGACTAGTTTTGGATAGATTATTAACTGTTTACTGTAAACTAGACTACTGCCACATTGAATAAGCTTTTGTTCACCAATTTCTGTTCAAATGTTAAATATATTAGGCTATGTTTGTTTTGTCAAAAATAAAGTCTTCAACTACGATGCTATTATAGTGTTTGTTCCAATCTAGGCTTTATTCAAACTAATGAATCCTTAATTTACTTTGAAATATGTATGATAAAATGTATACTTTAGTTTTTACAAAGAAATATTACACTTGAAATTTTGTTATTTTAATTGTTGCTGTAATTGTAACCTTTTTAAATAGCAAATAATATATTAACAAGGTAGATGTAAACAAAATCTTAAAAGGTCAATATAAGCCTTCTCTTCAAATTATTTGTATTGTGTTTTATTAGTGACAAATTTGGGGAGAGGATACATATCCAAAACTTTCTGAAAATACAGTATGAGAATTAACTACACAATTACTATAAATGTTCACCTTGGATATTATACAATTTGCAAGCAAAAATACAAATGGAAAAATACTATTTTTTTCTAGATGTTTCCAACTGTGAACCAATTTTGTAGTATATATATATATATATATATATATATATATATATATATATATATATATTTTTTTTTTTTTTTTTCTTTCTTTTTTTTTTTTCTTTCTTGTGTCCTTGTATTCTTTCTTGTGGCTCAGTGACACACCTGTGAAAAGCTCATTATACAGGCTCATTAAGCAGGTCTTTTGTCTTAACAGGTGTGAATCAGACCATTATACATGATTCACGCCCATTTCGCATATTGCCTTTCCAAACAAAAAGTGTTTTACTAAATTTAAATCAATGTATTGTTTTATGTGAATGATTTGGCAGGATGATTTTCAGATCATTTTGAAGCGAAAATCCTAGGCGAGAACATCCATTAGTCAAAAGTCTTGTGGACACATATTTAGTATGTGTTTTGTGGCCTTATTTCAGAGACTTTAAGTTTTAGTTTTTTCAATAACCATGCATAAACAATATTCTCTCAAAAATACAAACATGTACATACATCTTGCTCACATATTATGGTAGCCCTGTTTGTGCTATATAGAGTGAATTTACACCTTTGCCAGTAACATGAAAAAAGCACAAATGTCAGAGCATGTCAGAACACCTCCAGGACCCCAAACACACCTTGGACCCCTGAGGGTTAATGAAAAACAGATCAACATGTCTGCTTTAAGGGTAATAAATGACTGCATTAAAGTGATTTAAATAACTGATTTGTCTGTAGTTTCGTGACTGACTTAAATAAAAAGTAGAAGCATTAATGAATAGGGAAAAAAACACAAATAAATTCAACATTTGTAATAGAAAGAGTATTGTAAAGCACTAACACTGAAAAGAGGAAGAAATATTTCAAAATTAATTTTATTTTATATAAAAATGGAGACACTCTTAGACATCAACACTCACAAACCTCAACAATGGTGACAACAATCAAAAAATATTTAAATATAAATAATAAAAGAATAGGGAGGCTCAGTGGATAGCACTGTCGCCTCACTGCAAAATGCCCCTGGTTTGAGTCTCTGGCTCAGCCAGAAGTTATTTCTGTGTGTGTGTGTGAGTGTGTGTGTGTGTGTGTGTGTGTGTGTGTGTGTGTGTGTGTGTGTGTGTGTGTGTGTGTGTGTTGTGTGTGTGTGTGTGTGTGTGTGTGTGTGTGTGTGTGTGTGTGTGTGTGTGTCTGTATGTGTGTGTGTGTGTGTGTGTGTGTGTGTGTGTGTGTGTGTGTGTGTGTGTGTGTGTGTGTGTGAGTGAGAGAGAGAGAGAGAGACCCAAGCCATGAAATGGGGAGGCTTTGGGAAAGACCTGGCAACCTACCCCCCAAAAAATATTGCCAATAAAATGTATGGACAGTTTCTCGCGTATGGCGAGAGATGGCTATAGAATCATGGAATACAACTGAAATGGTTAATGAGAGACATAGTAAAATAATTTAGTTTAAGAATTTATTAATGCCACAATGGATGCTGGGAGTCATGAATGTGTTTTTTGTGATGGCACCCGTCATGCACTGCAACATGAATAATTTCACCATTGTTGAGTTTCGTATGCTGATTGTTGATAAAAAAAATAAAAATGAAAATGCTGATTGTGAAGAGAAGATCTGTGAAGAGTTCCAGCGTTGAACCCCATTCATTTCAGTGTTTCTCAGGCACACTGGTTGGTAAGTTTTTACCAGCGTTTTAATGCCTTAGTTGATCTCTTAGGAATCTAGCCAGTAGTGGTATTTTATGTTGCATGTTATAGTTAATGTAAAATGTTTGATAATATATAGTTAGACTCTATTTAGCCAGCAGCCAAATCACCCTGTAGCACAAGACTGGTTGCCCACTGAAGCTAAGCAGGGCTGAGCCTGGTTAGTACCTGGATGGGAGACCTTATGGGAAAACCAGGTTGCTACTAGAAGAGGTGTTAGTGAGGCCAGCAGGGGGCGCTCACCCTGTGGCCTGTGTGGGTCCTAACGCCCCAGTATAGTGATGGGGACACTATACTGTCAAAGACCACCGTCCTTCGGATGAGACGTTAAACCGAGGTCCTGACTCTCTGTGGTCTCAAAAAAAATCAGAGTATGTCTTTCGAAACGCATAGGGGTGTAACCCCGGCATCCTGGCCAAATTTGCCCAGTGGCCTCTGTCCATCATGGCCTCCTAATCATCCACACATATACACACACTAATTGGCTTCATCACCCTGTCTCATCTCCTCCAATAAGCTGGTGTGTGGTGGGCGTTTTGGCGCAATATGGCTGCTGTCGCATCATCCAGGTGGATGCTGTACATCGGTGGTTGAGGAGATTCCCCCTTCCATGTAAAGTGCTTTGAGTGCAGAGAAAAGTGCTATATAAGTATAATGAATTATTATTATTATTTGCAGTTAGAAAACATGAGCTACCAAATCAATAGCTACTATAACCTAACACCATAATGCTAGTTGTCATATTTTTTCAACAGTTTTTAGTCTTTCTGCACTCTTTCTCTCTCTTTAGGAAGTTGAATGAGTTTCTATGAAGACTGCTCATTCAAGGAATAACTTATCCCTCACCTCACAATAAGTCATGCCAACATGGCTGGGAGTGTCAGACCAACTGCATCAGTGAGCAAGTAAAGACATATTAAGATGATTTTAGGCAAAATGGCTGAAAAATCAAACACAGTCACTAGTAATATGATTTAATGGCTTATCACTTTTTACCAATAGGTGGCACTGTTACAAAATTGATGTGGTATAGTCAGAGTGAGTTGACAATGATCCGTACTAAGTTTGGTGTCAATATGTCAAAGCAATGCAGAGATACAGCCTGAGAGTCATTTTGGCATCATGCCTCATATTTGTTTATTTCGTCTATTAGCACAAAATCCATAAATTTTTGTAGGCACAGTCGGAAGATGATATGATTCGATTTTCTGAAAAAAAAAGTCTGAAAAAGTATGTTTTGAAAGAAGGAGTCTGAAAAAGTATGCTTTGAAATAAAATCAAAATGGCGGACATGAAGTTCGGCCAAATATGGCAAATGTGGTATATGTGCTCTCTGCATAAACAAAGGAATCTATTAAGACCAGTTTCATTAAAATAAACTAATTTAATCAAAAGTTATTAGCACTTTTAGAAATGTCATTATTTTTTTACCACAAGGTGGCGCTGCCCCGAAACACATGTGCCGAAGACGCATACCGGGGTATTGGTCGACTCAGAATGCTGAACCCAATCTAAAGAGTACAGTTTTATGTTTATTTCCCAAACCGTTCAGAAGTAATAAGCAAAAATACTATTTTTTTATGTCTCCTGACCCCTAGGTGGCAGTGTTCCGAAATTGTGCAGGTAACCTCAGGTCATGGTTGTCAAACCACACACACAAAGTTTGGTCAGAACAGATGGGTTTCTATGCAACATCATCTCAGAGATGCTTGCGCAACTAGTGGGCAGAAAGCAGCACTCTTTACGGCATATCTTGCAGAAACAGAGATGACACGGAGCTGTTGTGCTGTAAACTGCACTGACCGCCAAAAAGATGGATTTAAAATGTAAGAAATGAATACTTTTATTCATCAAGGATGAATTAAATTGATCAAACGTTACAGTAAAGACATTTATAATGTTACAAAAGATTTTATTTCAAATAAATGCTGTTCTTTTGAATTTTCTATTCATCAAAGAATCCTGAAAAAAATGTACACAACTGTTTTCAATATTGATAATAATAATGACTGTTTTATCAAATTACTATATTAGGGGCCGTTCGGTATGGAATGGACCACCAGAGGAAAATAGGGGAGGGTCATGTCTTTTTATTCTTTGTTGAGGGGTTGGGTCATCCAACTTTTTTTAGTCTAGGGGGAGGGTCACCCAACTTTTGTATTCATGAAAACAGCAACATTTCAAAGTGGCTTGATTGGTGCATATTTTACTAGCTCCATGTAGCTCTCTCAGTCCCGGCCCCCCCATCGCTAGCAGATCGGGTCTGACCAAACAAAAATCAGACGTGAAAGAGAAAGTCCAGTTTGGCGCTGTTTGAGAGTGCGTGCATTACATACATTACAACTTACATATTTTCTAATTTCACTAAACATTTTCATTTAGTTTCGAGAACATTTTTTATAAAACATGGACCATAATTAAAAGGGCTTATGTCTGCTATTGTAGGCTCATTTAGTAAATCTAAGCAACTACTAGACGTGCAGAGAAGTCTAGAGAAGTCGTCCATCTTCGGTGATGTGGAGCCGCGCGTGCAGTTACAAAATCTGCCGTGCACACCGCCAAGTGCGCACCTTCGCTCTCACGCGGACGTGGCAAGTATAAACCAAGCTTGAGGCGCCAGAACTGCAGCTGATAGAATGTGCGCTGTAGCAATACTACCATATTTCTTCAAAATCATCCACGATCAAAAATCGTGATATCGCATAAGCAGTAGCTATAAAACGGCTATTATCATGTCTGAAAACAAACACAAGTAACAGAGTTTACAAAACTGTATCACACGCGTGCTACAGTGGTACATTTATTCATCGCACAGACCAATCTTTTCGTAGATACATGTGACACTGTACAGCCCTGTGTAGGTGTTTGGTGTAGGTCTACTAGGCATCGAGATATCTGAACATCTTTGCGAAGCGCAAACCAGTAGAAGTAGGTTAATCAATAAATTATCGGGGAGGGTCATGCCTTTTTTCACAATCATTTTGGAGGGTCATAGAAAAATGTATTGCTGGCTAAGGAAGGGTCATGTCTATTTTGACTATAGATCTCAAAACTCCTCCGGTAGCCCCTTAATTAAAAAAACGAACAGTCCCTTAGAATGATTTATGAAGGATTGTGTGACACTGAAGTTTGGAATAATGATGCTGAAAATCAGCTTTGATCACAGGAATAAATTACATTTTAAAATATATTAAAATAGAAAACAGTCCATTCAAATTAGTGTATATATCGGCCATATGATTGCTGGCCACTTATCTGTGACATATCTGTGATCCATCCATGGTCTGAAATAGCGTAGGGATCTGGTAATGTCTCACCATAACTGAGAGTTAATTTCTTAATATAATCGGCGGAGTCCGCACTAACTAGGATTTCCAAAGTAATTGAAGCAAGCCATTTCCTCACTGTCACACACCTAGCTAGCTGTCACACGTCTCATGTATTGTACAGCATGTTTACAGTATCAAATTTATTTCAAATGTGGCGTGTCGTGACCAATGTTCACTCTAAGTTTCAAACAAGAATGGCTAAATGAAATAGTTCAAACTGATACAAGTGATGGTCCTTGTAAATCAGTTAAATTGTTTGACATGTTCAGCTACGAAGCTAATGGGATTGTGTGCAAAATTTGCTCTGAAGCTAAAATCAAAGGAGAGTTTTCCACCGGGAAAATGTGGACTGAGTGGAAACTTGACTACCTAAAATGCCACTTAACACAAAAATGTCACAATGATGCCGTGAAAACATTGTATAATCAAAAGCATGGAACTTCGATTAACCAGCTTCTCGGAGAGTCGAGAGAATCGAGTGAAAAACGAATTAATCTCGCCAATAAGAGCAAGTCAAACCCTGAACAAATCAAAATATTGATCGATAACATGCTTGCCATCAAAATGAACGCGTTAATGCTGTCTGTTCATGAAATTCATAATCATCTGGCAAAATATGTTAGCCTTCCCGACAGCTGGAGAAGTAAAAACTCCGCATTTGAATTTGTGGAGTCAATTAATGCAGTTGTGCAAGCTGAGACTATGAAAAGTGTGAGAAATGCCAATGTTCACACACTGATAGTCGACGAAAGCACAGACATAACATTATTTTAAGTTTAGGGAACAAAATCAATTCACTTATAAAACTGTGTTTGCCGGGATCATTCAGCTGGAAGGATGCAGCGTCCATCATATTTTGGATGAAATAAAACAGTTCTTTATGGATCATCAACTTGATTTGCAGAAAACGGTCATGTTAACCTACCACGGCGCATCTGTCATGTTAGGTAAACATAGTGGAGTCACTGCGATACTGAGACGGCAAATACCGCACCTTACAGAACAACATTGTGTTGCTCATAGAGAGGATTTGGGAATTGATGATGCTTGGAAAGGTGTGTCTTTGATGAAGGAAGTGGAAACACTTCTCAGGACGGTATATTCACTATTAAGTAGGTCTTCTGTGAAGAAAAGCAAATTTGATGAGTTGGCAAATGTTTTAGAAGTGGATTCACTGTCTTCACAGACCATTGAATGAGGTTTGTTGGCTATCACGTTACCAAGCTATCAATTCGTTTTTGCGGAATTACAGTCTATTAACTGAGTACTGCGCAAAAGAAGCAGACAACGACGACCCGATTGCAAAATACTATTTTAAAAAACTGTCCGATCCGTAGTACAGAGTTGCTATTACTGTGCTTGGAGATGTGTTGGAAGAACTAGCTCAGCTCTGTGTCTCCTTGCAGCGAAGCAATCTTAGCACCATTGATGTCCATTGCTTTGCCAGAGCAAAGATTGAAAAACTTCGATCTCAGTATCTCGGACAGCATGTTTATCGGAGCAATCGAATGATCGAGCTGTCGGAAACAAATGACAGTGCGGTAAAAAAGCATACATTATTGTGTTTGTCCATAAAGTCAGTGACCATCTTGATGTTCGATTTCCCGAAGGTGAGCTTAAAGAATGGTCTGTTTTTAGCCTAGAAACACTGGATTCAACACTCGATTTCAATCATGGCACAGATAAAGTAACCAGACTGACAGAGAAGTTTCACGCTTTTCAAGTTCACTATCAAAGAAAAACGGAAGATGTGATCGCTGCACACGGTTGCTGAGATGGTAACCTGGACACTAAAAAGTGAGGAATTCACCGAGCTTGTACAGCTGATTGACATTTACGGGACATTCCAAGCGTCTAGTGCAGACTGTAAACACGGTTTCAGTTTGATGAATCGTACCTAAGACAAATTCGAGGAACCGACTTCAGACCACCCACTTGAATCAGCTAATGAGAATCACGTCTACACAAGCAGAGGGCCCTTCAAATCTGGACAAGGTCAACAACCACTGGAAAGGGGACAAAGACAGAAGGGAGACGTTTTAATGTAGGCTACAATATTAATAAATACATATGCATATGTAGTAATACTACATGTATTTAATGTTTGACTTGGACAATATTTTTTACTGTTTACTTAAATAACTTTACTAATCCTTAAACATATCATTATAATGTATAAAGTAGTTATTAATTAGTTGACTACAGCTTTACATTTTGTTTAGAGGTTAGGTTACTGTTTTGGTGTATTAGTACAGACCAGCAGAAATAAGCAAAAACATGTAACTAAACAAACTTAGTTGGACAATTTAATTCAGAGACCTCATGACTAACGTTATAACGTGGCCTACTAGTCAACTGTTGCTAGCTACATAATGGTTTTACATAATGGTATATTAATATGCAAATGATACACAAACAAACAGATCTAACTCTGAAATGGCAGTTTATTATTGAGTCAACAAGAATTTACAAACAATGCCAAATCTATGTAATTACAATCGTTGATTATCGTTACAATCTTCTACAGGTGTTATGCTGAGTTCTGGATAACGTTACATGCCAAGAATTGCATGCAACTCCAAGTACTGTTTAAACATGATATTCTATAATGATGATAAATAATTCGGCAGAACAGATTGTTGAAGGCAACCTGCAGAGATTTGCATCCTCCTCTTTTCTCAGCACAAATGACTGTTACCTCCCGTGAGGTGCATGCAGAACTCGGCAAAACACCTGTTAGCGGTTTTGCCCCCTGAATGCGTGCACATCCAATATTGTTTGTACACAAGAAACCCGTCTATTAGCTAAAGCGTTAAGGATGTATAGCCTCACATTCATTTTGGCGCGCTCTTCGTCGAATTCATTCGCGCGTTACTCGGTAACGGTTCGACAAATCAACTTGAGTACCATACATTTTTGTCGGCATGGTCTGAAGATGTTCTGGTGCAAATTTGGAGAATATCTGAGCAAAAAAGTAGGTTTTACAAAAATATCTAAATGGTGGAATTTTTTTTTTTTAAGGAAAATTACAAATGATCTTGAGCCAAGGAATCAGAGTAAAAAAATATTTTAGTTTCCACTCCTTCAGTTCAAAAGACATTAACATAAACGTGAGTGCAACTTTGGACAGTTGGTGGCACTAGAGGGATTGAGTTAGAGATTCAAAATTCACTGCTCTTGAAACAGTTCAGACTTTCCTTTATCTGTGTGCCAAATTTCATAACTTTGCCACAAGCGGTTCTATGGGCTGCCAATAGACTTTAAGAGAGGAAGAAGAATACCAACATTTATAATAGGTGCTTGGCACCCTAACAAGTTTTAGCTGTTTATAAAAGTCTCCGCAGATCTTAGATCTAAAGGAAGAGCATTCCACAGTTTAGGAGCAACAGCCTCAAAGGCACAGTCACATTTAGTCTTTAATCTGGAGCGAGAGACAGCTAAAAATACCTGTTTGGACTATCTCAGATTCCTGCTGGAGTTATAACGTTGCAACAACTTTTATATAAACAGGAGCTTGGCCCTGCCCTGCTCTAAACACAATCACAAGGATTCTAAATCTGTTAGGATAGAGTTCGGTTTAGTAGAATAAGTTGATGTACTTGCTAGGTTACATATAGACAGAATGTCTGTTGGGGAGCATCAAAATAAAGTTTTAGCAGATTTTAAGCAGACAGTCCACTAATACTGACTGCTCGTTGACATGTAGTGACATGTAGTTGACATGTAGTGACATGTAGTGACTGCTAATAATGACTGCTCGTTGACATGTAGTTGCAAAGTTACTTATAGTTAGTAGAATGTCATGGACTGTCGAAATAAAGTCTTACCATTCCCTAGCCTTAAATTTCACTAGAGCTAGATTTTCTGCATGGCAGGCAGTTTTTCCACTGAAAATATTGATTATATGATCAGTCTATCTTGCTAATTTTATTTATTTAAACCCACCAGATCTTTGGTTATTTTATCAGGTCTTGTGATATTTGGGTAGGAGTTGAATTGATTTATAAAGATAATAAAGACAAACAGGTTCTCAATGAAAACATAAGGGCAAGAAGGAGAAGAGTCCATGATAAACAATGCTGCGTACTGGTCCTGCTATCATGACTGAAAGCTACACCACCTTTCACTCCCACTTCAAACTCTTGATCTTTAAGGTATCGTCCATTTTTGATTGACCACAGAGAGCAGTTATATCTCTCTTCATCGTCTTGAATGTTTAGGATACTTGAGATGTTGAATGTTCCATCAGAGTTCTTCAGGCTTGTGATATTAGAGTTGGAAGTCACGTTCTTGTCGTAATGAAACCAGTTTATTATTCCATCCGGATACACACTATTAAAGCTACATTCCATTTGTCTGGGCCCAGCCATATTTTGGGAGAATTTTCCACTGCACTCTCCTGCGTAAATACATTTACAAATACAAGTTATCAGGGTTAATGATGTGATGCCCAGTTTTTGTGTCCAGATCTATAAACAAATGTTTTTAAAAAAAATATAGTAAATATGCAATTCATACAAACAATGACTTGAATAAACCCTCTTCTATGATGAACATGTTTTTATTTTCCGAAATAAAAATAATTTTGTTAAATTGAATACAATTTTTTTAAGAATAAAAAGAAGGTTGACACATTTTAAACTTATGTTAAATTATTTTTAAAATATTACTTTTTAAGTTTCTAATAAGGATGTAGCATTTTCTACACAATTGATTAATTCACTCGTACATTCAAACATTCATGAATTAGTTAACATATGCATCATGCATGCAACTTTTTACTGCTAAATGATCATAACAATAATGGATCAATGAACTGACCTAAAGAAACGTTGATTTTATCTGATCCATGTGTAGAGTCCGCCCTTATACAACAAAAATATACATCTATGTTTGCTGGTGAAGGATGTAAAATAGTTAATGTTAATGCTTCCCTTGTGTAGTTGCACTCAAATCCTGGAGGGTTGTTGCTTGATATTGGATCACATTTAAAACCTTCTTCTGCTTGTTTTTTCCAGAATATTTCAACAATGTTCAACTCCATTGATGTGCTGATGTTGCACTGTAAGACAGTCCTCTCATTGCAATTCATTGTCTGGTTTGGGAAAGCATTCATCACCTTTTCACCTGCATGTATCATAAAGCAATGTTAGCATAGGCTGAAACATTTCTATGCATTCTGACAACTTAATATATGCTAAGCAAAATTCTAAAACTTAGTTTCAAAGGTTGAACAGCAATTAAGAAAATCAAAGGCTTTCAGTGTTGTCTACAATTTTTGAAACCCATGCTATGTGGTAAAAATGCTGAACAATTCATTACATTGTTAACAGCATGAACATATCCTTCAAACATTGTAGTTATACATAAGTTGTAGAGAAACTTCCTTTCATTTTATTTTATTTATTTATGTTGATTATAGTAGTGCCATGTGAAAAGGAGGTACACTTTAGTATTTAAAAAAATTCTTATTATAGAAATAAAATGCTTTAACATGATATAATTCTAACTTGTAATGGTTATGTTTTGTTTGTGGAATCATGTTGTTTCCTTTAGTTACCGAGTTGTCTATATGTGTTTAGTTCCTGCTTGTTTCGTTCCCTTGGTATCGCCTTTGTTACTATGGTTACTCATTGACTAATTGATTATATTCCCCTGTGTCTTATTTGGTTCCTCATTTAGCCTATATTTAAGCCTTCGGTTTGGTTCTATCCTTTGTCTTGATTGTCTTTGCATTTGTGTAACTGTTATATAGAATTTTTGCCTTCTGGATTGCTGTTTGTGTTTGAGAAATAAACGTAAAACTGTTGCAATTTAGGGTATGTTTACACAACAACGATGAACTAAAAACAGAAAAGTATTATTTATACCACGCCAGTAGTTGGCGATGTCACTTTGTAAAGAAACACTGTGCACCTATAAACTGAACACGCAAGCGCATGACGTCAGAGTTTTCACAAATTCATGGTTTTGTAGTTTAAATGGAGACTATAACAGTATTGTTTTCAAAAGCTTGTACTATAAAACAGAAAAGATCCTAAGATCCTCTGCTCCTCTTCCCTTGCCTTGCTTTTGACCCTCTTAATTGGGACTTATGTTGGAGGATCTATTGACAGAAATGCAATATAAGATCCATAACTATGTTTACAGTGGTGTATAAAGACCTTGCATAATGAACCGTTATGTTTTTATTACCTTAGAATGAGACATTTATATCTCCATAACCGCGGGCGCCCCCTTCTATGGAGGTCGACATATTGTGTCGTCATGTTTCTACCGTAGCCGACAGCGAACACACAGCGCTACAGAGTGGATTTCGTCAAAAGAAGTTTTCCGTGGTGTATAAAGACCTTACTTAATGAACTGTTATATTTGTATTTCCTTAGAATGAGCAGTTTCTATCTACATACACCACTGATCCCCTTACATTGAAATGCGCCGACATGTTTCTACAGTAGCCCTAAATGAACAAACGCGTTTCATGTTGCTCTTCGTGCAAGGGAGCAAGCTTAGTTCACAATGACACAATGATGAACAAGTAACAATAATATTCGCAATAACGTGTAGTTTTACTGAATAATTAAGTAAACATCATTTCTTAATTTATCCTTGTAAAGAAACCTCATTGCTGAACTGGCTAATCTCTGCTGTCTCAGACGATGACATATTTTCCTGTCGGCCACCGTAACTTTTGTTGGTTGCATTCGTAACCACACCACTAGATGCCGCTAAAAATCACACACTGCACCTTTAAGTACACCTTTATATGTGATTTCATATTATTCTGTTGTGTGTAAAACAGTGCACGGCCGAATGTACTGACAAGTTTAAAATATACTTTAATGCAATATCTATTGAAACATGTATGTCATGTATTTGAATATAATTGAAATTGCATGATCAATGAATTTGCAATTTGGTACATTTAAAATATATTTAATTTAATTTAAATATAATATCAAGAACCACACTGCAGTTAAAATTATAATCAAGTACTTTACTTTTTTAGTACGTTAGTCAACACATCAAAAGAAGTTCACTTATTTAAAGTAATTTGGTGATCTATAATACATTTATGCAAGGGAAGTCATCAATTCATTTATGAAGAACTAAATGTCTGAAATTTCTTACCTTTGGTGTGTCCTGATATCAGTAGAACGATTACAAATGCCATAATGACTAACATCTTTTTTTGTTTTTCAGAAGTTGGTAGATATGTGCTGAGTGGAAGACGAACGTTTAGGCAGTTAGGGTTAAGTTACACTCCCTCTGACTTCTACACTGACTATGAAGAGGAGAATTTTCCCTAAAGCTACAACAAGTAGTCGCTTGCCCACCCTGTAACTATGGCACATTTTGTTCACCCCTCTCTTCTATCTTTGTGTCCTAAAAATGTCAGACTATCCCTCTTTGGCTTTAAAGAGCATTTCAAAAGCAAACTATTTGTCATTAGTCTGTGTCTCAGCTTTTCTTGAAAAATCCATGAAAGGGGTTGCATGGAATATTTATATACCTCCAATCCTTTGACTTATTAAGAGATTATCTCAAACATCGAACACATTGTGTTTCATTAGCCTATATCTGGAATCCTACTGCATTTATACTGTGACTTTTACCTTTTTAAAAGGCAAAAGTAAACTCTACCAGGAAATGTACTGGAACCAGTGGCAGTAACCAAAGTTCACACAGCATTACTCACCTCTTGTGTAATGAATTGATCTAATAAATGTTTTATTCTAAACAGAGACTTAACAGCAGGCCCAGGCAGAATCTTTGGAACTCTTGCAAAAATGTTTCATGCCTTTTTGAGTTTGAGACAGTGGAGATCATGATCAGGGCTGCAGAGACACAACCTATGCCTCCTACATTTATCTTTAACACCTCCTGAATGTTCAGATAGACATGTGTGCTGTATTGGCATGCTGGGGCAATGCAGGACATAAGGCTGATGAGCCTTGGTGAAATGTTTTAGCATTCAGTGGTTGCGTTCAGATCTTCTGCGCAGAAATATGACTATATAAAGTGTCTTTTTACTACGTTTGAGTTATGTCATAATGCCTTTAGGGGTTCATTTCTTTGTCCCTTTGCTTTATAGATGCAAAGAACATTTCATGAACAATCGTGAAACTAATCTTTCAAAGTGGAAAGCATCCAGAAACACATGCTCTCTGGGAGACATCTGTCTTCACAGGATAGAGGGGGAATTGTGCTCCCACTCACATTACAGAGGTTCACTCATCTGGCTCTAAGTCAAAAAGAAACCCAACATGCAAAACAAACTGGATACAATCTTTTGGCATCTCATCTCAGTCAGAAAATGTTCTCAAAAACTTCTTCACTTACATTATGCATTTGGCAGACGCTTTTATCCAAAGTGACTTACATTGCATTTCAAGGTATACATTTACAAAACTTCTCTGACCAGATTTGCAACTGTGACTCACTGAAAACAATTTTATTTATTTTTTAATTAGTTTTGTTTTTAAATAATGATAAACTACATTGCAAAAGCTAAAGACACACTGAAAATTAAAAACAATGTGTCATAAGCATAACACACACACACATCAGTTCAGTTATGAAACTCTAGGGGCCCTATCTTACCTGCATGGCGCAATGCGGCGCCAGGCTGCCGCAAGTGTTTTTGCTAGTTTCAGCCTGACGCAGTCATCATCTTCATGTCCTGCGCCACGTTGTTTAAATAGCAAATACATTTGCGCCCATCTGTGCGCCCATGGGCTGCTGGTCTGAAAACGAGGTGTGTTCAGGTGGTGTAACGATCACCAGCTGGAGTGCCCTCCAGAGCCACCAGAGGGCGCTCCACAATAGACTATGATCACTTCCTCACAAACTACATTTCCCATACTCACTGCCTGGACTCATCATCACTGATCACATTCACCTGTACCTCTTTGTCACTGATTGTATTCACCTGTGTCTTGTCATCCTGCTAGTCTCAGTCTATTTATACCAGGTTCATTCATTCACTCACCGCGAAGTCTTGTTGTACTGTGTGTCTGCATTTCCGAGCGTTTTCCCGTGTTTGTTTTTCTGGTTTTGACTTTGGATTGCTCTTGGACTCTGATTATTGCTGCCTGCCCTGACCCTGGACTGTTTCACTGGACTCTGATTCTCTCTGCCTGCCTCGACCCTTTGCTTGTATCTGGTTTGTCTCTGCCTTGTCTCCGTTGCCCTGTTTTGCTGTTGTTGATCCCTGCCTGTTTGACTATTCTATAATAAAGCTGCATTTGGATCTTCACCTCCAAGTCTCGGAGCAGTTCATAACAGAAGACTTCGCCACACCAAGATCCAGCAGCGATGCCAACCATGGATACAGGTATACAAATCATGCGTCTCCGTCAGGGGAATCGGCCGATTGAGAAGTATGTTGAGGAGTTTATTGAACTGGCACATCTCACCTCAATGGACACAGTATGTCTTATGATCTTTTTTCGGGGAGGACTATCTGAACCGCTCAGTTCATTCATGCCCTTGCATGATCCTCACTGGACTTTAGAGCACTATATTAACCTGGCCCTTTTGTTGAGCGACTCATCGTTTACTGTGGGCGTGGTAGAGAAAGAGCTCCGTGAACCCACAGTATCTCCTCCTGCCGAGACCGGGTTCCTTCACATCTTCTCTACTGAACCTGAGGATCCTCGCGACACGCCAGTCAGCGGGTCTGACACTGGATCGGTCTATGGGCGTTCAGGGCTGATGTCCAGCTTGGCAGATTCCCCGCTAAGGTCTGTACGGTCTGCAAGGATCACCGTCCTGCCTGAATCTCGTCCCGCCGAACCAGTCCCAGAGCCTGTCCAGCCAGAGCCTGTCCAGCCAGAGCCTGTCCAGCCTCGCCACGTCTCAGCAGAGCTTCCAGAGCCTCGCCACGTCTCAGCAGAGCTTCCAGAGCCTCGCCACGTCTCAGCAGAGCTTCCAGAGCCCAGCCACGTCCAGCCAGAGCTTCACGTCAGCCACGTCCAGCCAGAGCTTCACGTCAGCCACGTCCAGCCAGAGCTTCACGTCAGCCACGTCCAGCCAGAGCTTCACGTCAGCCACGTCCAGCCAGAGCTTCACGTCAGCCACGTCCAGCCAGAGCTTCACGTCAGCCAGGTCCAGCCAGAGCTTCACGTCAGCCACGTCCAGCCAGAGACGCTTCACATCACTTCTACAGAGCCAGTGTCTACGGACAAGATGGCCGATCCAGAGTCGGTTCACGTCACTTCCTCCGAGCCAGTGTCTACGGACAAGATGGCCGAGCCAGAGACCGTTCACGTCACTTCCTCCGAGCCAGTGTCTACGGACAAGATGGCCGATTCAGAGACCGTTCACGTCACTTCCTCCGAGCTAGTGTCTACGGACAAGATGGCCACCTTCGAGCCAGTGTCTACGGACAAGATGGCCGATCCAGAGTCTGTTCACGTCACTTCCTCCGAGCCAGTGTCTACGGACAAGATGGCCGAACCAGAGACTGTTCACGTCACTTCCTCCGAGCCAGTGTCTACGGACAAGATGGCCGCCTCCAAGCCAGTGTCTACGGACAAGATGGCCGCCTCCGAGCCAGTGTCTACGGACAAGATGGCCGCCTCCGAGCCAGTGTCTACGGACAAGATGGCCGATTCAGAGACTGTTCACGTTACTTCTGCCGAGCCGGAGTCTGTTCCTGTTCCTGAGCCAGAGCCAGAGCCAGAGCCAGAGTCTGTTCCTGTTCCTGAGCCAGAGCCAGAGTCTGTTCCTGTCCCAGTTCCTGAGCCGGTGCCTGTTCCTGCGCCGTGGCCGCCCGAAGGGTCTTCACCGCCGTGGCCGCCCGAGGGGTCTTCACCGCCGTGGCCGCCCGAAGGGTCTTCACCGCCGTGGCCACCCGAAGGGTCTTCACCGCCATGGCCACCCGAAGGGTCTTCACCGCCCTGGCCGCCCGAGGGGTCTTCACCGCCCTGGCCGCCCGATGGACTGTCTGCTCCGCCCTGGCCACCCGATGGACTGTCTGCTCCGCCCTGGCCGCCCGATGGACTGTCTCCTCCGCCCTGGCCGCCCGATGGACTGTCTCCTCCGCCCTGGCCGCCCGATGGACTGTCTGCTCCGCCCTGGCTGCCCGATGGACTGTCTGCTCCGCCCTGGCCGCCCGATGGACTGTCTGCTCCGCCCTGGCCTTCCGTCCTGTCGCAGTCTCCAGGTCCTCTTCTGCTCCACGAATCTGGCCCTCCATCCCGCCTCCGGATCCGCCTCCATGCCACCACCCACCCGGACAGTTTTGGAGCGTCTGGAAGCCGCTCATTGGGGAGGGGGCTATGTAACGATCACCAGCTGGAGTACCCTCCAGAGCCACCAGAGGGCGCTCCACAATAGACTATGATCACTTCCTCACAAACTACATTTCCCATACTCACTGCCTGGACTCATCATCACTGATCACATTCACCTGTACCTCTTTGTCACTGATTGTATTCACCTGTGTCTTGTCATCCTGCTAGTCTCAGTCTATTTATACCAGGTTCATTCATTCACTCACCGCGAAGTCTTGTTGTACTGTGTGTCTGCATTTCCGAGCGTTTTCCCGTGTTTGTTTTTCTGGTTTTGACTTTGGATTGCTCTTGGACTCTGATTATTGCTGCCTGCCCTGACCCTGGACTGTTTCACTGGACTCTGATTCTCTCTGCCTGCCTCGACCCTTTGCTTGTATCTGGTTTGTCTCTGCCTTGTCTCCGTTGCCCTGTTTTGCTGTTGTTGATCCCTGCCTGTTTGACTATTCTATAATAAAGCTGCATTTGGATCTTCACCTCCAAGTCTCGGAGCAGTTCATAACAGGTGGATTGTTGGCGCGTTGCTATTTTGAAGCAACTGAAATGGAGTATTTTTTTGTTATTTAAAGGACGCATTAGTAATATGCGCCTATTAGGCAGGTGCACAACGCGTGTACACTCTGCTTATTACACACACAGGGATGCGCAGCAGCACACAAACATGCCAAATATTAGAAATAAAAGGATTACAATGTAAAATATTATTGTTGTGTACGTAAAGATATGGTGGAATCCGGCTAGCACACTAGCCCGTTGTTTGCACACTTTAACCTCACGTACGAGCAGATCTGTTTCCTCTCTGGAGAGGCGTTCAGTCTTTCCGCTTGCAAATTACGAGATTTAAATAGCGATTTATCCGCAATGGCGCGAGCGCAACTGGATTTTAAAGGGAGTGGGGGATGAGACTCTGATTGGTTTTTGGCACGTTATGCACATAACACACCCATTACTCATTAAGAGAATAGCAATGATGTAACCCTACCATGAGCCGGGTGCAGACCATTTTTCCTGTCGTGAAACTAGCACAAGTGGATTCGGACACACCCTAAGTGTACTTCGCTTTAGACCATGCGCTTAGATCGTTAAAATAGGGCCCTAGATGTTGCAGACTGATAGGTCCTTTATATGCATTCTGCTAGCAAACACATGATTTACCGCATGACACAAGCTGATTGGCCTCTGCTGATTCTGCAGCCAATGAGATTGTTTGCTCAACACACTGCAAAAAATGCTTGTCTTCTTTCCAGTCCAAATATTTAAAAATTCTTAAATCAAGATGCATTTACTAGATGAGTAAAATGCCTTAAGATATTAGGTCTTGTTTTCCGGGGAAATCAAAATTAAGTGAGTTGTTGCTTAAAACAAGCAAAATTATCTGCCAATGGGGTTAGAAAAATAATCTTAATTCAAACAGAAACAAAGTAATTTTTCTTTAGTCCGCCAAGACCAAATACATGAACATTGTAATATCCACAAAGATGCTAAAACTATACAAAGAGTTGTCATTACTTTCAGATAGCACTTTTTAGCAAACATAGAAAGAGATTGCATAATCATATTTTTAGAGGGGGTGAGATATAAGCAAAAGACAAGTTGTCAATCAAAAAAATATAATAACGTCAGTAACACTTTACAATAAGGTTCTTAGTTAACATTATTAATTAACAAGAACTATCAATGAGCAATATATTTATTACTGTATGTATTAATCATTGTTTGTTCATGTTAGTTCACAGTGCATTAACTAATGTTAACAAATACAACTTTTGATTTTAATAATGTATTAGTAAATGTTGAAATTAATATTAACTAAGAATGCTGTAGAAGTATTGTTCATTCTTAGTCCATGTTAATTAAGGTATAACTAATGAACCTTATTGCAAAGTGTTACTAAAACGTCTTATCCTATATGACTTCACTGAGTGGGTATTTTCAAAATAATGTACTCAAACTACAACACAGTAAGGTATTTTAGAATTTTTTTTTTTTTTGATGAAATGCATTTTCCTCCTATGCATAGAATGTTTCCGAACTTTTAAACTCTTCTGGTATGTTTCAAATTTTTTCTCTCTAACATGCTTTTTATCTAGTTATGTTATTCTGTTCGACCTGCAACAACTGAAGCAATTGACAGATCAGAGAGCATGAGAAATTCTTGCTCCACACTGTTGAGTCAGCTTGATATCCTTCGAATAATGTTGGGTTTGTTAGATTGTTCTTTGTTAGCTTTTCTTTTGAGGCTCTGTCTTTGATGTTCTTGGCTCTGTTCAAAACCTGTAAAATGCTGAAATAGGAGGACATTGAGGCACATCTGAATCCAGTGTACGCAACATATTGTTTTGAAGGCAGCCTTAATGAATCCCTTTGCTCCCTATGAAATCCCAACAATTAATAAAAAATAAAAAAATACACTTTGCCAATGTGATTGTCACAGTGTCGTCTGCACCAATCTGTCTTCGTCTCCACCACTTCCCAGCATCCTCCTTGTCTCCACACCTGAACTCACTCCCTCAATTACCCACCTGTTCTTCGTCTTCATCATCATGATCACCTTGTTATGTTTGATTTGTATCTGTATTTAGTTTGCTTCTGTTCAGTCTGTCCTTGTCGGTTCTAGTTAATGTTACTGTGTTTTATGTGTGAGTTAACCTTCTGTCCGTCAACCTGTCTGCCTGCATGTACCTGTTTGGAAGAATATATTAGTAAATGTTGGAATAGGAGCCTTTTGACTCTGCCTCTTCTTCAACCCGCACCACACCCGTGACAGTAATGCCCTAAGAAATCAGCAAGTTACTAACAGTCAAAATTTGGAGACACTTGACAACAATAATGCTTAAATACTTGAAATTTGCTTTGCAGACAAATATTATCAGTGCAAAAATTAGAATTTGAGTTCAAACTTTTGAACTCTTGAATGATAGTACATTTTCAGTTTGTTGCCAGAAACAGTTTGTTAAAACTGAAAGGTTTACTCGCCCTCATTTCATTCCAAACCCATTCTTTTTAATGCAAAACTTTTAAATAATAATAATGTGAATCTTTTAATCATATCATGTAAAAACGTTAAAACACGTACTTTTAAAATGTATGGTATTATAAGTTAAAGGCATCTGCCAAATGCATAAATGTAAATTTACTTGCTCTATCAATAATGAAATGAGAAAAAGTCAGGCTCTTCCATCTCAGGCTGAAAGCACAAGAGAACCTCAGTGCCATAATCCGATAAATAACTTGAAATCTCAAATGAGATGTACATCACCTACATACCAAAAACAATCTTGAAGGGACATTGTGTAGGAATTTCTCCCATCTAGCGGTGAAATTGTATTTTGCATTCAAACGAATTGTGCTCTCCAGCGCCTCGCTTTTTCAAATGCGTGTTGCATCTACGGTCACTGTTATGTACCAAAAAGCTATGACAAGATGTCTTCTAACAGCACTTCATCAAGTTTTCCTTCGGGTGAACAGGTTTGTTCTTTCAAACAAACTGCAACTTGACACAACGAACAAACGAATGTTACCGTTTGAATAATAACAGTGCAATGCAGCCTCTTAAACTTGCCGGGGCAGTGAAGCGCCTCTCACTGCTCTACTCTTCCGTTTCTGCTGCTTTCAGTTACGTGACGCTGACTCTGAACGAAAACGCGTTGTGGAAACGCGTTTGCCTAGTACTTTTTGACCCTTTCTGCTAATATAGTTTTTCAAGATGGCGGAACGACATGGAAGCCTCCGTGGACCTACCCGTCACATGTATATAAAGATAACAAATTCTTCGTTTACGAGGATAAGTCAGATAATTGGCAGAGGTATTTGTACACCATTGAGGACATATTTATGAATAAAAATTGATTTTAGATAATAAAATACCTAAAAAACTACACATAGTCCCTTTAAGCAAATCTTTGCACAGACAGTGAGGGCTCAAAAGTGTAGCTGTATGTCTGTTGTCAATGTAGAAGTGCTATACAAATTGGTGTTAGTGGTGGAAAAGGAAAGGGGGAACAATAGAGGTAAAATGGAGAAGGTTTCCAGACCTGAACACGTGCAAGTTTTCATTGCCGATATTCAGATTGTTTTAACCTTCTAAAAACGTCTTTGTCAGGACAACATACAAAGTTTGCAATGATGAACATACCTTTTCTTGTTTCATGTGTGGCTGATTAAAATTAATTAATAGTGAAAGTAGCCAAGTGTAAAATATGGGTGAGAAATGGAGAAATGTCGTAGAGAAGGTTAAATTATTTTGTGTGGCCTCTCATATATCATCTCTACATCTTAAATGTCAAAACAGAACCTTATCATCTTCACCCCCCAAAAGCAGAATTCCAAGGGAGTTTGTCAGGCTGAGATTTGTGAGGCTGAAGGGAGGAAGAATGTAAAGAAAATGAAATCCATAAAGTAAACGTTTTCTTCTGTAAGTCTGATGGTTTAGGTTCAAATATAACATTTTCAGAAAACGACAAAGACTTGAGCATTTTTTCACAATCCAGAAACTCAAAATGACAGAAATTTTGACAGGATGGAAATGCAGCATAAATCACATTATTAAAGTTAACATGCATTACCATTTGTAAACCATTTAAATACTTCTGAGTGATTTTTACCAAAGAAAATAGTGTGGGGTTGGACTTTATTTTTATCCTTTAAGAATAAAGCACCAGTGTTTGGCTGGTTAGCACGGACATTCAGTTCCTACACACTCCTGGTGGGATGACATATTTTTGTAGGGCAAAACTTGGAAACGAGTTGCATTTGAGCACTTCCGGTTTTCATCGTCCCAAAGTAAATGAGGTGTTTGAATGGGTTTTTGGTTAAATCTCTGTGATTAAAACAAGCTCAAGATATTTTCAGATTTTATTCTACAACATAAAATACAACTTGTGGTTTTTACTTGTCTTGTAAAAGATGGCTGCTATCAAGTGTCTAAATGTGACTACAGAGGTTGTCATTAAACGTCATCATCTGAACAGATAAACTCATCGATCTACTAGTGACTTTCACAGCCTTGTTGTGCTTATAATCACACTCTTACAAACTATAACTCAAACTCTCAAGGAATTTTTTTTTTTTTAATAAAGACTGAATAAGTTGTCAAAAACTTAGTGATATTGAAGTCATGCCACCGTGGTAGTTTGTTTTATAGCCTATACTTCTGACGGTTGTATTTAGGCTTCAAAATTCATAAAAGTTGTGGTTATCGTTAGATTATTATGATGAACAAAACGTGTAAGAATATTTTTATGCATAACAAACTTATGTTGGTCACAGAGCTTATTTTCTGCAATGGGAAAATCCCATTGAGTTTTTGTTGAGGGAACCAATCATGCTTCAGGTTGGCCTACAAAAATATGTGATCCCTCCAGCACTAGTTACTGGTACTGTAGTTCACATCAAGTGTGCCATTTGGGACAGGGCCAGAGTTGCTGTAGTGAATGACTTTCAGGTGCATTATAATGGGTGATAATTAGTCAAATTACATTCATGGCTGTGGTGTCTGTGCTTATTATGACTATTTATGTATTTACTTAATATTCATTCTGCTGTACACTGATTTGTCTCAAAGTCCTCTGAAAGTAAGTGCAGATTGTATGATATTTGAAAATGTCATTTATGAACCAGCAGATGACACTGTTGCTGTTTTTATGTCTACGCCTTTCAGTGTCTAAAGCTGTAGACAGAAACACTGTGGATGGATGGCTAGTCCGTTCCAGGGCTTCTGATACAAACAAACTTTTGTAAAATGTCCTTCTTCTGTATTATCATTCTCTTTAATATTCTGGTACGCAACATGAAGTTGATTGATTTCACCTTTCAGACAAAAATGTAGAAAATGTTCTCCTTTAGGGGTACAATAGGGACAGTGCACTTAAAGGGACATCTTTGTACCTTGTTTACTTCATAGTTTGAAATCAAGTTTCATAGACATCTAAGGTACTAATATGGACCTTTTAGCTGTATATCAGGTGCAGGGTTTTCCTTCTAGAGTAATGCTGTTGTGCAAAAATGTACCATTAAAATGTTTTTTTTTCTGAAACCCATTCTTTTTAATGCAAAACTTTTAAATAATAATAATGCGAATCTTTTAATCATATCATGTAAAAACGATAAAACGCATATCATTTTAAAATGTATGGTATTATAAGATGAAGGCAAATGCCAAATGCATCAATGTAAATGTACTGTCCCTATCAGTAATGAAAAGACAAAGTATTGCACTTCCACCTCCTCAGTCTGAAAGCATGAGAGAATCTCAGTGCCATAATCAGATAAATAACTTGAAATCTCAAATGAGATGTACATCACCTACATACCAAATCTTAAAAAAAACAGTCTTAAACAAATCTTCTACAGATTCCATCCTTTTGCATGATTGTTCATTTCAGATATATATAAAAACACATGCATATAAAATAAAAATAAAAAAACCTTTAGCCAATTCAATAATTTCAGATTGAGAGAAAGGTTACTAGACAACGAGTTTCTCCTTTGGGTTTCCTGCAAGCAGACGACACCATAGTCAAAACGACTAAAAACGCTGTATTCTGCTGTCAGGCCATTAGATGGCGATGAAACACTGTAGACTGAACAAGTAATACGTATGCATGATGTCATCGTCTTCAGAGATTCCAGTTTTTGTTGTTTACACGGACACCGTTTTAAAAAACGTGCACTTTGAAACCCGCCATGTAAACGAATGGCCAAAACGCATAAAACATTTTTTGTTCAAAACGGCATCATGTAAACAGCCCTTAAGGGTGTGTTTACACTTGGCAGGTTTGGTTTGATTAAAACGGACCGAAACCCAACTTTTCAGGGGGTCTTGGCTCATTCAACAGTGATTCTAACTAACACTTTTTACTTAACTTTACTTAATGTCTTAACTTACTTGTAAAATCTGTACTATTACTACTACTACTACTACTACTTCACATATTATGCTTTGTTTACTCAGAAAACCCAAGTAAAGATTAATTGATTGGTTTGAGTGTGTTTTTTGAGGCGGGGAATTATGGACTTTTCACTCATTTTCTCCACTTCTGCAGTTATTTTTCTCTGTTTGCATTCACTCATTTCGTTCAAGTCATCTTGAATGTTGAATTGTCAATACAACTGAAAAAATTGAGAGAACATCACATAAGCTGACTTCATATGTGATGTTGATTTTCCTAAAATGTTTTTAGTCACCATTATAGCATTTATTCTTCCCTTTGGTTGGGCACTTGGAGCTTCATTTTTATTATTGTTATTTTCTTCCCGTTGATGCAGCGATGCAACATGAATTCAGTTATTTGGATTCAAAGGAAGGAAAGTTATATGCATGAATGAATGAATGAATGATTTATAACATAACTATATTTCATGTCAAATAATGATCTTTTATAATGTTGTTGCTAACACTTATGTCCTAAACACCTTGTGAAACTTTTAATTGGGTTTATATAATCCCTCTTGTGACAATTTTGCAATGGATCATGCTTGAGTCACAGAGACTTCAATATTAAGCATGCAAAACACAACAATGGTAACAATTATAGATATATTTTTAAAGTAAATTATCAAATGCACTCTACAGTTCTTTTTTAGTTACTATAACTCTTGTGTAAGTGCACCATACTAACTAAGCATTTGTCAGTACCACATACTATTCCTACTTCACTTTACTTGTTTTGTTTTAAAGGCATTTGTTTTGTGATTCGACTGAAATATGAATGCAACATGGATTAAAGACATCTAAACAAACCAAAAACAGGATGTGATGTCACTAGATACAACCCTAAAAAGGACAGAGTCCTCAAGTACTGTTTTTTCTTGCCATAGTTGTTGCCAATTACAGTTCAGTTCAGGCGCTGGAAACGTCGTCTTCAAGCAGATCTTCATTTGTGTGTGTGTGTGATGGAGGGATTCCTGCCGCTGTTTTGACTCCTTTACACATTTTATAAGCTCTTCACAAGTTTTCAGCTGGTAAAAATAGCACCATATGTGCACACAACACACGCATTTATCGCAGCAAACAGCATTGTTTTGGATGTTCGGTAAATTCTGTCTCAAAATATACGCCATAAAAGCCAGGGTCGGTGACGTTCACAGAGTGTATCATTGTATCATTTTGTAACATGTTGTTTCTCTCATTTTTGGATCTTGACAAGCTGTAGTCATTGAAAACGGGAGCTTAGACATTCTGCAAAACATCTAGTTTTGTGTTTTCCACAGAAGAAAGAATGTAATTCAAGTGTTAAACGATAATGAGAGTGAGTACATAACGACAGAGTTTTCATTATTACATGATCTCTCCCTTTCTTTGCTGCAAAAGAACCATTGATCTGGAAATCTATAGAGTGTGTGGAATGAATAGTTCTTTCAGAAGATTTTCCCAGAATAAAAGCAGGAGACTCAAACAGAAAGCAGTATCTGTTTGTGCGTTTACCCTGAACCCATCACTCCTACAAGTTGTTGAAGTGAGGGCTGGTCAATGTTGTTGCTGGATCAGTGAGTGTGACAGAAGCTTGTGAATTTACCCTAGCATTCTCAGAAAGCCATCTTGGGATACCAGGAAAAGCACTTGCTCACTTGCTCATTAAATGGTCATTTATCTCTCATCTTGATACTTGCACATAAAACACTTCCCACTACATCTGTTTGTTTCCCCCCGTCTTGCTCTCTGCATTTTTCTTTGTGTTATTCATAAGAGACTTTCAGATTTTACACATTCTCTTACTCTGTGTTTTGTATCTGTTCTTGAACATACTAACTAATTCTGTCCAACACATGTTCTGGATTCATGTTTCTCATTGCAACTAATGGTCATTTTGTGAAAATAAAAGTTATTTACTATTACTCTAATGTATATGCTTAGATTTGTGAGGGTGTTTGCACTGCTTTTTTATTCTTTTTTATTATTATTATTTGTGTTTGCTTGAGAATGTTTGAGCATTCTATTATTTATGTACTGTTTTATTTATAGCACGTCTTATACATTTTTCTGACCCAAAGAAATGCACACATAATTCTGGATAAACTTCAATATTCAGCTTTTATGATAGTGTTGGCACATTATACATATATAAGATATATAAAATAGTCAATGATTTAAGGCAAATTATACCATGCATTTTTTTTTAAATATAGTTTTCTGAAGTACGAATTTATCTATGTAACATGAAAAAAGCTGGATAAAAACATAATAATAATAATACAATATTTCAATAATATAGTAATTTATTTTATTTTGCTATTTAGTACTTTTTTGGGGGCTGGTGTACTAGGTGGTCTTTTTGTTCTGTCTCTTTTCCAAACCACTGCACAATAAATACATAATAATAAAGCCAAAAACAATAAAATGATAAAAACATGTTCCTCAGGCATGAAAACATCAAGAATTCTGTTTTTTGCTGAATGCACCTGAGACGCTCAATACCTGTGCTTGGAAAACTGCCTGTAGAATTTTTTTCCAGCTTTGTGAAAGTTTATGCAAGTAAAAATGTCTTTGACAAAACTGCCATTAACCCTTAAATGGATGAATGTTTCGGCAATCATGATTGCATATTCGGGTCTTTGGCGACCTGGATCTGCATATCTATATGGATGGATCTCTTACTGCCACAATAGTATAAAGACTCACCAGATATTTTAACAACAATTACAAAAGAATAAAATAAAGCATACTTCATTACCTTTTGGAACCTTGAGGAATAAAGGTGAATTGCACGTATTGAGTTATCAGGGATTCAATTATTGTTGCACAGAAAAAAAATACTTACAAAAATTTGCAAAAATCGAACCTTTCATTGAAGTAAAATAATTTAAAGGGGCGGGGGGGGGGGGACTTCAAACCCGTCCCATTTGAAGTTCCAGTAGTGTCAGTTACTTTTCAAATGTTCTATAGACAGATGAAAAAGTACTCCATGTGTGAAATGAAATACTCTGTTGTATCTTTAATGCTGTGGGCCTAATTTTCTGCCAGAGATCCTGGACATCTTGTTCAGATACATGGCATCATGGATTCGATCAAATACCAATAGATACAAAATCAAAACCTGACAACCTCTGCTAGAAATCTTATAATAGGTCAACACACATCAAAATCAAAACAAAAATGGGTCACTGAGCACAAAACCAAGCATCTGCAACGGCCATCCCAGTCCCTGACCTAAACCCTATAGAAAACGAGTGGAGTGAACTGAAGAGAAGAAGCGCCAACATGGATCTGTGAATCTGCAGGATCTGGAGAGATTCTGTATGAAGGAATGGTCTCTGATCTCTTGTCAGTTGTTCTCCAAACTCATCAGGCATTATAGGAGAAGACTCAGAGCTGTTATATTGAAAAATAATTTAATAAATGGGGGCAAATAATTGTTCCCAATGTGATTTTCCTCACTATTTCAATTACAGGTCCTTCTCAAAAAATTAGCATATTGTGATAAAGTTCATTATTTTCCATAATGTAATGATAAAAATTAAACTTTCATACATTTTAGATTCATTGCAAACCAACTGAAATATTTCAGGTCTTTTATTGTTTTAATACTGATGATTTTGGTATACAGCTCATGAAAACCCAAAATTCCTATCTCAAAAAATTAGCATATTTCATCCGACCAATAAAAGAAGTGTTTTTAATACAAAAAAAGTCAACCTTCAAATAATTATGTTCAGTTATGCACTCAATACTTGGTCGGGAATCCTTTTGCAGAAATGACTGCTTCAATGCGGCGTGGCATGGAGGCAATCAGCCTGTGGCACTGCTGAGGTGTTATGGAGGCCCAGGATGCTTCGATAGCGGCCTTAAGCTCATCCAGAGTGTTGGGTCTTGCGTCTCTCAACTTTCTCTTCAGGCTTTCTCTTCACTGGACTTCAGGCATTTTGGCATTTCCTTCTCCCCAGTCTTCCACTCTGGCATCTTGATTTACAAATGACATGCAAAATTTGCTTTCATCCGGAAAAAAGTACTTTGGACCACTGAGCAACAGTCCAGTGCTGCTTCTCTGTAGCCCAGGTCAGGTGCTTCTGCCGCTGTTTCTGGTTCAAAAGTGGCTTGACCTGGGGAATGCGGCACCTGTAGCCCATTTCCTGCACACGCCTGTGCACGGTGGCTCTGGATGTTTCTACTCCAGACTCAGTCCACTGCTTCCGCAGGTCCCCCAAGGTCTGGAATCGGTCCTTCTCCACAATCTTCCTCAGGGTCCGGTCACCTCTTCTCGTTGTGCAGCGTTTTTTGCCACACTTTTTCCTTCCCACAGACTTCCCACTGAGGTGCGTTGATACAGCACTCTGGGAACAGCCTATTTGTTCAGAAATTTCTTTCTGTGTCTTACCCTCTTGCTTGAGGGAGTCAATCATGGCCTTCCAGCAGTCAGGTCGGCAGTCTTACCCATGATTGCGGTTTTGAGTAATGAAACAGGCTGGGAGTTTTTAAAAGCCTCAGGAATCTTTTGCAGGTGTTTAGAGTTAATTAGTTGATTCAGATGATTAGGTTAATAGCTCGTTTAGAGACTCTTTTCATGATATGCTAATTTTTTGAGATAGGAATTTTGGGTTTTCATGAGCTGTATGCCAAAATCATCAGTATTAAAACAATAAAAGACCTGAAACATTTCAGTTGGTGTGCAATGAATCTAAAATATATGAAAGTTTAATTTTTATCATTAAATTATGGAAAATAATGAACTTTATCACAATATGCTAAATTGTTTAAAAGGACCTGTATTTTACTTCAATAAAAGGTTAGATTTTTGCTTTAAAAAAAAAAGTATATATCAAAAGGATAAAAAATGCAGGTTTTTTTATCATATTTACCAAGGGGGCGAATAATTCTGAACAGCACTGTACATCCCTATACACTTTTTACAAAAAATAATTTGAAAACATACATTATGCTTTTTATTCTTGTTTTATTGTTTATAATTAATAGATTTGGGAATAAGTTTGGTGTCTAACTTCTAAAAAATGAATGAAGAAGAGTGTAGTGAATGACATCCCTAGTGAATAAAGACATGAGGTATGCATTTAAGGGTTAAACTGATCCTTTTTTTTAAGCTTCAGAGATGTCAAAATGATTGTCAAGCAAAAAGGACAGAATTTTCATTTTTGTGGACTGTCAATAAACATGATAAACTGCGATTGAAATATGTCCATATTTTTCCACTACATACTGAGCGGGAAAGGTAACACAAAAGGATGTGGAAAAATCACCATACCTCATGTTGTTCTATCACTACTGACAGGGCTGTGCTTTGCTATTTTTCTGTAGTTAAATACATATTTCCAGCAAATACTAATGTGAATGCGAAAGCATGCTGGGCTCTTCTATTTTTCACAGGAGGAATCCACAGCAACAGACCACAAACGCACGTCATGTTTCCTTCTGTGATCATATAATCATAGGAAATCTTCCTTACTTCTATTTAGTACTTTAAGCCTTCAAGTGCATGAATTATTAAACTAAAAAGGGGAAAGACTTATTAACATTTCATTTTCATTTAGCATGTTCACTGGGAAGCCCTTATGTGGGAAGCAGGAAGCTGAGAGCGTGCTAGACGGAGCAGATCATTCAAGATGTTATACGTGTTTGTTAGTTTGTCATTTATTTTGCTACCTTTGACAACACTGAGATGACAACTCCTACATCATCTGTGAATACAACAATATAAATAGTGCAGCTGTTTTCTTGCAGGGAGGGTTTCGGAAATAAGAGTCTAATTCAGTGACTATGTCTGATGTAAAAACATTACTTACAGCACCATTAAATGTTGTAAAATATATGAAGTAAGGATATTAACCTTTAAACGCATACCTCTGGTCTTTCGTGACCAGGGGCGTCATTCACTATCCTCCTCCTCATTCATTTTTTAAAGTTAGGCATTAGGAATAGGAAGTACCATCAGCAAAACTAGAAATTGCTCGGCAATTTACTGCAGGGGTTTACATGGGGACCACATGGTCAACAATTACTGGTATTAATTTTATTACTATATAAAAACCACAGTAGTATTTGTGTGGTTTGGCACTCTGATTGGTTCAAATGACTTACTAGGCTAGTGACAGACAAATGGTCAAAAAGTGCTTTAGTTTTTGAGAGACCCCTACCGGAGGTAAAACTAAACCCAACTATGTTTTTCCTCATCTCTAAGGTCTCCCATATATGAAATGGATTCTTGGCTCAAAACATGCACAAATTTAATATCTATGTAGAATGTTTTAATTTACGTTGTGGTTGCTTTGCCAGGGATTATCATAGAAACACATATGATCACTTGTTGGAAAGGTGGGGTTGTTTATGCTGAATCCAGCAATACCAAAGGGTGTTCTGTCACTCAATGTATGAGGTGTCTAAAATGAAAGAAAATGGAGCATTGACATAATTTAGTCCAAAGCCCATTATCAGTGGTGAGAAGAATGTTGAGAAATTCAAATACAAGATACATTTAATAATGAAACATTTCATATGGCACCTTGCACTATATGGAAACAAAGATTAAAATAGAAAGATAACACCTTACCATAGCACAAACAGGAGACCAGGAGTTAGGATTGCAGTTTGACCTTAATGCGCCTTTAATAAAACTATTACTTAACTTCACACAATACAAATTACATTACTGTCTTAAATCAAACAAATGGCAATCTAACAAAACAAACACTGAGGGGGAATGAGCCCTCTCTTCTCAGGCTGTTTTTTTTCTAGCAGCCACCATTTGGAACATGAACTGCTTTTGGTAGCCATTCTGAGGTCAGCCCCCCATGATGTTACAACTGCAACACACCACTGTCACTCATCCACATTGTCATCACTGACAAAGTGGGTCATATTTGGACAGTCTGGGAAAGGGCAAGAGCAAAACTCTGTGCAGGTTAAGCCCACTGAAAGACATTGGCATTTGGTGGCATCGTTGCATTTTCCGTCTTTCCAGCAGAGGTGGGAACATCACAGGTTCAATACACCCATCTTCTCTGAGCCTCCATCGTCTACCAACTGGGTTCCAGAGAAGAGGTTTGGCTGTGATGCCACACTGCTGTTTGGTACAAGGCTCTCATCACATGTTGCTGGAAAGCATCTTCTGTCAGGGGTAGATTTGCTGCTGACAAATCTGTGGTAGATGCTAGTGTGTACCTCAGCTCATCCAGGTTGGTGCAAGGATGCCCATCCACCTTTTTCATTTGGCCATACAGGAGGAGGGCCTCTTACAGGCTACCAGAGAGTCCAAATTTGGTAATTTCCTGTAATTCACAAAGATGGGTCTTCAGCCTTGTGAGGGCAGTGGCCTTTCCAATTCTGTACAAACTGCTTGTGGTGTCACAGCCCGTGAGGGTGTGGCATGCAGGTAAACACTCAGAAAGCACTGCTCCAAGCTTCTGAGCGATCAAACATATAGGGACGAATCTTTCCTTAAGGCCATGTCCAGAGTGCATAAACACTGCTGAGGATCCAAACATCCCTTTGCTTGAATAGTACAGAAGCAAAACTAGTACATCTGTATCATCACATTTGACAATTAGACGAGAATGTGACTGTGCAAGGTGTATTGCATGTAACACCAGCCTCGTGTCAGCCTCCTCCTGGTCACTGTAAAGATCTTTCAAGTAGTCAATACCTGACTTGCTAACCCTCTTAGGCTCCTGACCATTTCCAAAGCCACCTGCCAAGATGACCGTGTTCCCTGAAGAAATTCTCGTTGGCCCAGTACTGGCGATGTAGGTGCTGAAAAAGCTACATAGAGCAGCCTTGTTTCTGCTGATCCTGCACAGCAAAATCAGCAGTGCTAATTCAACACCTACAGAGTTAAATTCAACACTTTAAAAGTGTCTATATTGGTCCACACTTGATCGTGTTAAAACTACACTTTTCAAAGTGTTAAATATTTAACACTATAACAGAGTTGCAACAACTCTCTAAATGGTTAACATTTAACACTAGTCAACGCTGGTTAGTGTTGAATTTACCCAACACCAGTGCGTAGTGTCAAAATTTAACACCAAATGTGTGTTTTTCTTTCAACACTACCGAGTTGTTGCCATATTAACACTACCAAGGATGTAAAGTTTAACATAAAATGCAACGGCCCCACCCCTCCCCTCCCCTCCCCTCCCCAACAGAACTCATTAAAATAATTTACAAAAAAGACACAAACAGGGAGATTGTAGTTCAAGTGAAACTGTATTAAGTAAAGCACACCATCCACAACAAAGCATTGGCTTTACATTAACAATGGACAACAAATCCTCTAGCACAGGTCACACAAAATGGCAATGTGGCACTACATATGTTCTGAATCTGTAGAGCATGTTTTTGCTGGGAAAACAAATCATTACTTTTGAAGTATGAACCATCACATATATCTTTATAAACACCTTCTTTATGTTGCTTGACCTGCAGGAAACTTTCACATAATTCACTATTCTTAAACATAGATTTCAGGGTTCCCAAGATGGGTACATACACAAATTTATCTGTTACAGGGATCTGATTGTAAACTCCTCTTGTCCGATCTCTTCGCAAATCAAAACGCACCCCAAGAACATACTCTACAGGTTCAACTATTTCCCACTTTTCCTCGAAGAACTTTTGTCGCTTGGCTGCGGTATTTAAGACTGAGAAAGGATTTTCCAATTGATTGAAACAATTTTCCACCTTTTTCTTCAAATCGGTTGCTTGAATCTCTGAAGTACAGCTGAGAACAGCTTCTCTTGTTTGCTCATGAATGTCATTTACAAGCTCTTCCATTGACCCTACCATTGCTTGGACAGTACTATCAGCAACACCTGATGCTTGCAATTGTGCTACAACAGATCCACACAGGTTTAACAAATGATGCTTGTCAACAGAGGTCCGGCTAGTTACTGGATTGTCTGTACAGCCTGCCTGAGAACTTGAAGGCTCATCACCTTCACTTTGAGCGTCCACACTGTCAATAGTATTTGGTGAACAAGTGGCCTTGTGCAAACGAACGAGGTGTTTATTTGGTGAAGAAGCGGCCTTGTGGAAACGAACACAGTGTTTTTTGAACCCTGAATACGTACAAAATGATAAAGAACATCCCGGTTGTCCACATTTCAAACGTAATGTCTTTCCTGGATATAATCCATGGTGAAGTCTCAAATGCTGACAAAGCAATGCAGAACTTTTTTGGTGTGCCTTACAAATAAAACATATCAGCATACTTGCAAACAAGGATGTGTTTCACCTCAAGTATTAGTGTGAAACAGCCTTGCTCTGAGTTCCTTTACTCTGGGACTTTCCTTGGCACTTCCCAAGTCAATGTTAAACACTGTGGTTTGGATGAATGTGTAGAAGCTGTTGAGGGATTCATGGTAGTTAACACTGAAGATGAAGTGTGCCTTGAAAAGCTCATCGAAAGCTGCCAGGGATGTTTGCGCCTTGCAAGGGATGGCCTTCTGGTCAATGATGACATAGAACCTCTGAATGTTGTTCTTCTGTTCACCAACGCATAGCAGGAAGGGCTGTCCTGGTTCCAAGCTCCCTAGGAAGGCCTCAACACTGGCTCCAATCTGTGACAGATACAGAGACATAAAATATTAATTTAAGTTACGCAACACAAGCAACAGCAGTATGAGAACAAGTGGATGAAATACATTAAACACGGAATACCTTGAGATATCTCGCCACATGGTTGACAGCTTGATATGAGCTAATTTTAGCACACTTCTTTTGGCCTTTTGACGTAGGTGGGAGCAGGTGAACCAGCAGTAGAATGCTTGACAGGTCACTGTCCCAGCCTAGGAGCAAAGTAGAATTAGGTGTAAGATGTTCAGAAACATTTCTATCTTAAAATATAAAAAAAAAAAAAATACAGATTATGCCAAAGACAAAACTTAAGGAAAGAAGATAAGAATCTGTTGTGTAAATGTTTTAACGGCAGAATGACACACACTTACCAGACTCATTTGCGTTTTGCAGCGCAGACAAGAGTTCATCAACATGCTCATTAGAAGTCCGGTTCTTGCAGTCTGCCAGGAGCCTGGGTTTGAAGTATGTCGGCCATTTTGCCAAAAATCTGCTGGAAATCTCTTCTCCAAACATCATGGTGAAATCTTGGTCAATCTACAGAAGAAACACCTTAAGTCCTTGATACTGAAAGTATATTGAGTCATAATTGTTCACTTCAAAAATAAGCAGATCAAACAAAGGTATGTCTTTCTTACCAAGCCGGGGATGTCGAGAAACCGCGGAAACACATCCAAGACTGTCGCAGAGTTTTGCTGGTCCTGAACTAGCGTCTGGCGGTATTGAAATATTGCCATCATCTTATCTTTGACAACTGACACATCAGTTGAATGTTTCAATAAGGATATTGCCTCACGGCATTCCTCGCCGAACAGTTGCTTGTCAGCCAGGAGAAAATCCCTCTTGCTCTTTGGACCATACGTAGTGCTGGTGGAGGATCTACGGGATTGAACTGCAGTATTGCGCTGGACGGTCTTTATCCTCCAAGCCAAGTAGCCAGAACCACTCTCTGCATCATAGTAGTGTTCCTGTAAAACCCAAAAAGAACAAAAGTATGCAACACAGGGGTCACATCACCTCATTGCAACATTAGAAGAAATTAAGAACATACAAATTCTCTTCATATATTGCGATATAAGCCATTAATAAAAAAAACTTACATATCCGTTTCCAGAGTATGGATCGCTAAGGTTGGGAAATAGAGTGGTGATGCCAACAGCATATTTTGTTCGCACATGGGCTGGTGGTATTCTCCTTTAAAAGTAGAACATATATTATTGTTCAAGCCTTTTCACCCTTCAAGAGGGATAAAAATATGGACTTATAGCCTATCAAACAAAACTTTATAAATATACAAAAATAAGACTTGGAATAAGAATAAAATTGTGAGGGAAAAACTGTCATCTAAAAAGTAAAGGTAACACTTTACTTGAAGGGGTGTGCATAAGACTGTCATGACACCTTTATAATCATGACATGACACGTGTCATGAATATGAAGAAGGGTTTATGCATGTTTATGACAACTGTCATTAAGTGTCATTAGCTCAATTAGGACATTTTTAATGCAAATATGACATTGTTTGAGATGTCTTTGTTATGACAACTTGACATAAACCAATACATCATAACCTGTCAGTGTCTTGGCAATGACAACTTGACATTCCTAAGACGACATAAATTGACATAAATATGACGTAGCCGATTAATAATCAAACTTAAGAAACCACTTAGTTTTATGGGTTTACATTAAACTGTCATGTGGTTGGTTTTGACATTGGCTGTCATGAGGCCATTATAACAGTGTCATGAATGTTTTTCTTGACCTCAACTACAGTGGTACAAATTTAATTTGACATTAAAATATCATTAAGTGTTAATACTCTGTCAAATTATTTTATAACAGTTCAATTCAATTCAATTCAAATTTATTTGTATAGCGCTTTTCACAATACACATTGTCTCAAAGCAGCTTTACAGAAAGTGCATTTCGGAAATGTACATAGAAAAATACAGTTAGTTAATCATGTATTAATTTATGGCATAACATATCGCCGGCTTTGAGTCGTCTCTTCACAGGCGTTGGGGCATCTAAAGTCTCCGTGAGAGGCTGGATACAAACTGGAACTGACGAACGCTATTTACCTCGGGACTAGCGTCCCGAGATAACAGCAGAAAGGCAGATGGGAAATAATTAGCATAGCTGATGTTCATAATGTTAATGCATTCGAACTGATTCAGCAGTAGTATTAAAGGTTAAGCATTAAGTGAATGCTTGTTAAAGAGATGCGTCTTTAATCTAGTTTTAAACTGGGACAGCGAGTCTGAGTCTCGAACAATATCAGGAAGGCTATTCCAGAGTTTAGGAGCTAAATGCGAGAACGCCCTCCCTCCTTTAGTGGACTTAGATATCCTAGGAATGACCAGAAGCCTCGAATTTAGTGATCTTAAAGAGCGCGATGGATTGTATGGCGATAGAAGGTCTGTTAAATACACAGGAGCTAAACCATTTAGGGCTTTATAGGTCAGTAGGAATACTTTGTAATTGATACGTAACTTAATAGGTAACCAGTGTAGAGATGATAAAATAGGTGTTATATGATCATATTTTCTTGATCTAGTAAGAACTCTAGCGGCTGCATTTTGCACTAACTGTAGCTTGTTTATTGAGGATGCAGGACAACCAGCTAATAAAGCATTACAGTAATCTATTCTCGATGTCATGAATGCATGAACTAGCTTTTCTGCATCAGAAACAGATAGCATGTTACGTAGCTTAGCAATGTTTCTAAGGTGGAAAAAGGCTGTTCATGTAATATATGAAATATGATTTTCGAAAGTCAAGTTGCGGTCTAGTATAACACCCAGGTCTTTTACTGTAGTGGATAAAGTACCAGGACATCCTTCTAAATTAAAGTTGTATTGTAGGGGATTTTGTGGGTAGTTTTTTTGACCAATAAGTAGTACCTCCGTTTTATCTGAATTTAATAGCAGGAAATTACACGTCATCCAGCATTTTATATCATTTAGACACTCTGTCAATTTAGATAGGTTAGTGTTTTCATCTGGTCGTGAAGAGATATATAATTGAGTGTCATCAGCATAACAGTGGAAATTAATTCCATGTTTTCTTATAATATTACCAAAAAAACTGTTATTTTACAGTGTCATGAATGTTTTTCTTGACCTCAACTACAGTGGTACAAATTGAATTTGACATTAAAATATCATTAAGTGTTAATACTCTGTCAAATTATTTTATAACAGTGTCATGTAAACTGTCACTGTTATAAAATAACAGTTTTTTTGTTCACACATGTGACTGGTGTCATGCCAGTCTTTTGCACACCCCTTCAAGTAGAGTTACCAACATGGTATACTTACCCATGTACTTCCATCATGTCTGCAACCAGTAGGTTTACCATTTGTCGCCTAAAGCATCCGTCAATGTCTTTGTTTTGTCATATTCGTGCAAGATTTTTTCACCCCCCGGCTTAGACTGGAGAACGTTTCTCACCATCTACAAGATGAAGAAGAATCACAAAGGTAGTCATCATGTTAGACATTCCTGCAATAAAACCACAGCTCTTCTACAGAATCTTTGTGTTTGAGTATTAATAACTAATTTCATTTATTACTGAAATTCCACAATACCTCATTAGCTGATTCCCGCTCAATGTGGGTTCTTTTATATTTATTGTTTCTATCAAGAATCACTGTTGCATCTGATGAATCAGATGTCACAGAGGATGATGCGTCGGACACAAGCAACTCTGACGACGAATGTGAGAGATCTTGATTAAGCACAACTGCAAGACATTTAAAAGAAACATACACGTTTTAAATACCATTGTTTGCTCAAGAACCTCTTACAACTTCTTTTAGGCTTGAGAACCAAGCTGTCTAGCATATTCGGGCACAACAGGCTAGTTCAGCTTTAATTGAACTTTGAGAAACAAACACTCTAATGGAGCAAAGTCTTACCTGTAGACTTTTCTGTGGACACATGGATGGTAAGATTCCCTGCTTTTAAAAGCTCCTCAAACACATCCGCATCCACTTCCGTCCCAGATTCATCTGTGACATGCAGCTCGGTCTGCAATGGAAGACCTAACTTTTCTATGACTGAGAGAATATTAGATTTAGGAAAATTAAGAAAAACATTTTAAAACAAAGAAAAAGTGCATTTCCCTTTATTATTAGTATTAAAAAGTATTAACAATTGGAGCATTCTGAGCAGTGTGCAGTGTTCTTTTTTTCTGCATTTTAGATTCTATATTTGGACTGCTTGAAAAGAACTGATTACTGCCCAACACAATAAACAACTTGGTGGCTGGGGCAATATAACCAGATTACAGTCCCATTGTAAATGGAAAAGACATTTTAGTAAGTGATGTGTAATGAAATAATGCCAACCTTTCTGAAGAAATGTGTTGTAGTCTTCATAACCCTCTTCAGTTTGGGCAACTTTAACATACTTCTGAGTTTCACCAAATCTCACTTTAACCAACATGATGTGCTGTAAAAACAAAACAAAACAAAAAACATTCAGAAACGTAATGAATGAGAAAATGTGCACGTTATCATGACAAGCACCAACACAGAGAAAGTAAAGCTAATAGAGGCGAGTTAACTTAACGTTTACATTAAAATTTTATAACATTTCCCTCGGAAATGTGATAACCTAAAAATAAAGCAATACACTTATTTACACAATTTTATTAGAAAATAGTGACGCAATATCAACAATCATAAAGGTTCACATGAAACAGAATAAAGGAAGCCTAAACGGTATCCTTAAAAAATGAAGGTGAAAAAAAAAAAACACGTTTGAAGCGAAATTTAGGCACGTCGGAGGCGAAAACCGTTGGGGGCCATCTTTTTTCAAGATATGTAGGCCTAACGTTATGTAGCTGCTATAATATCGGGAAAATAGTAAAATGGCAGCACGGCAGTTTTCTAGCTGGTTAGTAGGTCAATAACGTGTCTCAAACGTGAAATTTGTACATATTACAATACAACTTACCAGGTTGTACAATCTCCTCACTAATCCTTACCAAGAGAGGTTTTTGTTCCTGTCTCGACGTGTGAATGAGACATATTCGCGTCTGCCGCGCTCATTTACACACCCAAAGCCAGTAAAGTTAACGTTACATGTGCACCTGATTTAGTTGGTTAAGATAACATTAGTTTAAGTTAGGTAACGTTAACGTTAGCTGAAAACCTCACATAAAACGTGTCGCAACTATTTGAACGTTAAGCTACCTTCGTTCAGCTGTAACGTTAGACATGGTGCAAATACAAATAAGTTACACCATGCACGTTAAGCATGTTAATTTATATTTGAAATACAACACGAAGTCACAAGCAGCTAATGTCACCAAAACATATCCTTACCCTGAAAAGAAAATGCTAACGTTAACGTTACTTAGGTCTAATTTGTCTAACGTTAATGGACCACTTTAACGTTACTGGTTGTTCTGATTTCCCAATAAGAAAATTCTCACTGTATTTGTTCCATACATTGAGCGTTACGTGAAATTGTACACATAAAATTACCCTTTTGAGCGTGGTAATAACTGTTGCATGGTGAACTGGTTAGCTAGCACTATCAAACTAACTAGGATATTATGTATTAGCTGACTTAATGTCACCTGTCGAAAAAATAGCCCCACCACTACAAATATAATTAAATAAACCTAAGTTACTGGTTTAAATTTACTTACATGTGAATGCTCCCACTCACGAACGTGTCCAGTCCGATCCAGTCGAGCGAAAAAAATAGCTGTCTGGTTTCGCGCCTCACTGCAGAGGCAAGTGTTCTCTTCACGTAGTGCACGTGATCAGCTCTGGGGCCCTGGAGAAATCGCCCCAGGAAGGCGGGTCTCTGGAGCAGCTTAGCCAATCGCTGATTTCAGATATAAATGTTTGACATAAACTGTAGCCAATCAGCGAGCTCAAATCTAGTCAGCTATGGGCGATTCTACAGCGCCCATGCGCACCACTCCACTACTAAATAAAAGGACTTTGGTAATATTCAGATTTTTTAAGTGTTTTTAAGAGGTTTATGATGGAGAGAAGGGTGGATGCTTGACGGATGTCTTGAGGAAGAGCATGCCACAATGCTAAAATACCCATGGTCCCATGATACAGCCCCACCTAAGATATTTTTCACCAGCCGCCCTGAAACATACACTGTAGAGTTAAACCATCAATATGAGATTTAACTCCCAGTGACAACACCAACTCTTTTTGAGGAATAACTCTCTTGTAGTTAAATTAGATTTAAAAAGAGTTGAAATGACTCTTCATTTTTACTCTCAACTCTAACACTGAAAATCTAACACTTTTGATTTTGCTGTGTGAGGTATTTTCTGTAGTTTGGAACACTTGTTTGTCCTGTGATGATATGTGTTCGTTTGCTGGTGTGAATGGTGCCTCTTCTTTGTCTTTCAAGATCTTTGACTGAGTGTTGATGGTCATATCTATCAAACACTTTAACAACACAGCTGTTACCTTTATTTCCAATGAAAGATGCGATCTTTGTCCAGACTCACTCACCCAGGTCATTGAACGTTTGAAAGGCTGAATTATTTAGACTCTGTAGAAGAGCCATGCCATCAATGATATATGCTGATAGTTCTTTAACATTTGGCAGCTGCAGACACAACAGACGCCATAACGTCAGTGGTACGCTTCCCATCCAGGGTGTCTTCATTTTGGTCAAAGTTGTCGATGGCTGCATCAACAATTCCATGTTCAGCGACTTCAGTGAGGCCAGTTGGGATGTAGACACCACTCTCTGTCCTTGATATCTGGTCTGGTGCCACAGATGCGAGGAAGTGCCTAACCTCTGTATTGGGAACATAGTGCCCCATTGCATTGAGCTCATTGATGAGTGTCTTACTACCAAAATCATGATGTAACAAAATGGCAAGTCCCAGTGTGATTGTCGTATGGATGTGACAGCTCTGTCCAATGAGATCATGACAGATTGCGATAACACACAGAGTGTCCTTTGAAGCTGGGTCATCATCAAATGTTTGGTAATCTCTGTGGGCATGTGAATCAACACATGTACCCAACACAGGATGTTGGGTACATACTTGCTGCATTGGAGACGTGATAGACGGTCACTGCTGACATATGATTGACTGTCATGCTCTACCTGCTCCATGTATTTCCTCAATATGTCTGCAGCCCTGTGTAATATTTGGATTTCGGAAAGACTCTGACTTTCTGTGGAAATGTTGTCTCACAGTCTACTGTTATTTCTGTGAGTTTAGCAGCTTCCCTCAGTGCACAACCTATGGTCATACTATCTGAGCAGATCAGATCTGACTCTCCTGGATGTGGAACAAATACAAGCATGTCTTTGTAATGCTGTATCAGCTTTTCCTTTAGTTTCCATTAGATCTATATTTCTTGTGTTGAACTATGGACACAACATGGAGTTGAGAGTCCTCCCTTTCATATATTTGGACAATACTGTTTTATCAATGTCTTCAGTGAGCTTAATAAAGGCTTTGTCATAGACTTTGGTCTGCTTTTCTGATTCTTTTCTTCGTACATATTTTAATAAAGGTGTTCAATTCCAATGTTAACCTGATTCAATTGGATTTATGTTTCATATGAATTGTATAGTATATTGTGCCTTATAAAATGTATCATTATTAAATGTATCATAAATATAGATCATCACTTACCTAATGTAACTTACTTTGCAGTAACAATGAATTTCTCAACATTCTTCTCACCGCTGATAATGTGATTGGAACTCGAGACTATTTTGTTAGTGTTCCGTTTTCTATCTTATATTTGAATTTCTCAACATTCTTCTCACCACTGATACTGGGCTTTGGACTAAATGATCCATTTTCTTTCATTTTAGACACCTCATACATTGAGTGACAGAACACCCTGATTTGTCATGCTATATTTACATATTTGCTATTGCTGGATTCAGCACAACCCCACCTTTCCAACAAGTGATAATATGTGTTTCTATGATAATACCTGGCAAAGCAACCATAGAGTAAATGAAAACATTCTGCATAGATATTCAATTTGTGCATGTCCGCATTGTCCGCTTATTTTAGGTATGTGTTTATATGTATATATTTATTCCATACATCAAGATATTCACATCCAGTCTTTTCTAGTAGTTAAAGCAACGTCCTGACTAAAAACATGTCAAGTTTAAAAGTTCTCTTAGCTTGCGTGATTGATCTGCACTAGTTAATATGCCTTAACTCCCATACGGACAGGCTATATGTTAGTCCTTTTTTGGTTTTGGGGATGTATAACAATATTTGTTAATTTAACAATCTTAGCAGTAAAATATTATGAGCCAATAATCCATTTCATACATGGGAGACCTTAGAGATGAGGAAAAACATTGTTGGGTTTAGTTCTACCTCCGGTAGGGGTATCTAAAAAATTCGGGTGCATTGTCACTAGCCTATACAGTATAAAAGTCTCTATAGTGCACACCATGTATCAGAAGGTCAAGGCACCCATAGGAATGAAAGGAAAGACAACCAGTGAACTTTATAAGGATTTGATGAAACATTTGCATTGTTGTGTTGTGAAGCTAAATGACTGGCCTTTGACAGGTGATTAATTACAGAGCCATTGTTTGGTGAGGAGCGCTGACATTTGGCTCTGGTTATGGAACATTGGTCAGTGACGGTGTGTGTGAAGCTCATGGAGTGTCTTCAAAAATAATTAGATTGAATAGAAGGGAAAGCACCGGGCCTGGGGCTCTGCTAATGTCTATAATAGAAAATGTGTCCATCTGTGCATTTTAAGCAAATGTTGTGGAGAATTTATTTGTTGTATGATTCACCTTCTTCAGCACTGACACACATAATTAGTCACTGTCAAGTCAAGTCAAGTCATCCTCATTTATATAGCGCTTTTAACAATGTAGATTGTTTCAAAGCAGCTTTACAGAGATAAAGTTATAATTTAAGGTAACAGAGATTGGTTTGGTTTTATAGTGGCTCTTGAAAAATGTTTTTTCCAGCTAAAGTTAGTTTTGATTGATTCACTTCCATCTAAATGATAGTTTGTTATTAAATTAGGGGCCGCTAAGACGACACCGTTCTCTCTAAACAGACTTTAAACGTGAACCTGTGATAGACGCTGATGGCGTTCACATGCGCATTAAGAATTGATTCTATAGTTATGTGCGTTTGAATATATGTGCGCAGGTTTATAATTCCTTACAAACCATGCCTAAACAAAGTACTTGTCTATAAATTTTGATGCAGAATTTTTATTTTATCTTATCACTTTGGGTAGGTACGCGAACCGAAAAATTCCACAACTCTTTATCTGTAGAGTGGTATAGGGATCCTCCATAGGGAGAGGCTAGTTGGCACTTCAGCACTGCATTGTCATCGGGTCCAGGCGAAAGTCCTTCGTCAGATCTGGAAACGGCCTGGATCCGGCAGGCTGCGGGAAAACCTCGGGATAAACAAAGACACTAAAATTAGCGTAGATGCCATTCTTCTTATGATGTAACGAGTACATCAGGATTTGAGGGAAGTGTTCCCAGTTCCGGCTGACCTAATCTAAGCAGCCTAATATTAAATTATAGAAGTCTATAGAGTGTTATGTGAATGCTAGGTCAAAGAGATGTGTTTTTAGTCTAGCTTTGAACTGACAGACTGTGTCTGCTTCCCGGACAATGTTAGGAAGATTGTTCCAAAGTTTTGGTGCTAAATAGGAAAAGGATCTACCGCCAGCAGTCGATTTAGATATTCTAGGTATTATCAACTGGCCGGAGTTTTGAGATCGCAATAGACGTGAAGGACTATAATGCGTACTATAAAGCTCGCTCAAGTACTGCGGAGCTAAACCATTTAGTGCTTTGTAAGTAATCAGCAATATTTAAAAATTTATACGATGTTTAATAGGGAGCCAATGCAGTGTTGACAGAACCGGGCTAATATGGTCGTACTTCCTGGTTCTGGTAAGAACTCTAGCGGCTGCGTTTTGGACTAGCTGTAGTTTGTTTATTAAGCGTGCAGGGCAACCACCCAGTAGAGCATTACAATAATCTAGCCTTGATGTCATGAACGCATGAACTAGTTGTTCCGCATTTGTCAATGAGAGCATATGACGTAATTTAGATATATTTTTAAGATGGAAAAATGCGGTTTTACAGACACTAGACACGTGACTTTCAAATGAAAGATTGGTATCAAAGAGCACACCCAGGTTCCTAACTGACGGCGAAGACTTAACAGAGCAGCCATCAAGTGTTAGACGATATTCTAGGTTATTACGTGTGGAAGTTTTTTTTCCAATAATTAGAATCTCTGTTTTTTCAGAATTTAGTAGTAGGAAATTACTAGTCATCCAATTTTTAATATCAACTATGCATTCCGATAATTTTGTGAATTGGTGAGTTTCGTTAGGTTTGGAAGAAATATAGAGCTGAGTATCATCAGCAAAACAGTGAAAGCTAATTCCATGTTTCCTAATGATATCTCCTAAAGGTAGCATGTAGAGAGTGAACAGCAACGGGCCTAGTACTGAGCCTTGTGGTACGCCATACTGAACTTGTGATCGATAAGACATCTCTTCATTTACTGCTACAAACTGGTAGCAGTCAGATAAATATGATTTAAACCATGCTAATGCAATTCCACTAATGCCAACATAGTTTTCTAGTCTATTTAAGAGAATGTTGTGCTCAATGGTGTCAAATGCAGCACTAAGATCAAGTAACACTAATAGAGAGATACAACCACGATCGGATGATAAGAGCAAATCATTTGTGACTTTAATGAGAGCTGTCTCAGTGCTATGGTGCGGTCTAAATCCTGACTGGAAATCCTCGCAGATACCATTTCTTTTAAGAAACGAACACAGTTGTGAAGATACTGCCTTTTCTAGTATCTTTGACAGAAAAGGTAGATTTGAGATCGGCCTGTAATTGACTAATTCTGTAGGATCGAGTTGCGTTTTTTTAACAAGCGGTTTAATCATAGCCAGCTTAAAGGTTTTTGGTACGTATCCTAGAGACAAAGATGAATTAATGATGTTAAGAAGAGGATCTATGACTTCTGGAAGCATCTCTTTCAGTAGTTTAGTCGGTATAGGGTCTAACATACATGTTGTCGATTTAGATGAATAAACGAGTTTGCAAAATTCTTCCTCTCCTATGGCAACAAATGAATCAAATTTTACCTCGGGGAGACTATAATGCACTCCCTGATGTGATGCTGTAGTAGACGGTTGCATAGTTATAATTTTGTCCCTAATATTATCAATCTTATTAGTGAAGAAGTTCATAAAGTCATTACTGCTGTGTTTCTTGGAAACTTCTGGACTGTATAGTCTCATGTTACAACATAAAGCAGTCAGTCGCTGCCAAATCATCTGCTATAATGCATTGAAATATTTGTTTTTGTGTAAAAATTTAAGAAAGTTGTTTAGAGCCAGATGGTGTAGATACAGCTTTGACCATCAAGGGCAAACCTTGATTCCTTGACATAAACACTCTTGCAGTGATCTTTAATAATGTGCACTACAAAATGTCCAGATCTTAGGATTTTCAAAGAGTTCAAGCCATTAATATGTGTATGCCATACTGCTGCAGTGGGTGGCAGAAGTCAAATGTATGCCTTTCCCATTTTCAGGAAGTGCTGCCCTTGTCCTTTTTATGCAGATGAAAGACAGTGATGTGCATCGAGGCAGGTTGACAGCCCCTCACAAACACTAACCCGCATGACAGTGCTGATTGTGGAGCTGTAAGGGGCACTGGAGTGTGTGATGGAGTCATCTGCTGTCTGTCTCTCAGCCTGCATACTGATGGCCACAAATTATAAAGTCTACTGCTGGAAGATTCCTTCGTTTCTTTTCTTTTCCTCCATTGTCCACCTCAGTGATATTTCCCCCTCTTCTCTTTTGAAGACTAGAAGCACTGAAGCACTAGAATAAGATAGGTTCTCCTTAAGAAGGAAGGAAATAAAACAAAAATGTTTTGGTGTAATTTAGTTTTTTTTAAAGCATACAGAACATTCTGCAATAAAAGAAAGAAAACACATTTGAACCCTATTATCCTCATAACCTCCCCCCTTCCCTCACCCAACTCATTGCAAAATTACAGTACTTAGACAGATACTTAAATAAAATGTGATAAATGGGATTTAAACTTCTGTTAATTCTCATTAAGAATTTTAGTAGATGTATGACCAAAATAAAGTCAAACTGGTTAGTAATAAGTGTAATAATGTGTAATGGCTGGAAGTCAGTTGTAGTTGTTTTGTCTCTCCTTGCTTCTCTTTCCTTCAGTGATTCTGCTTATTCACATCAGGTTTCACTACTAATGGTCATTCATCACTTAATTCATCACAATTATCTCTTTAACTTTAACACTGCTTCAGTGTTATTTTAAGACCCTGTAGTGTGGACACATATATAGGAAATAGTGTAAACGACATTCCTTTTACTTTTGTCTTCATCCACCTTTTTGACTTTTTCCAATAGTCCTGCTGTGTCCATCCATCCGTATTCCAATTCCTAAAAAGGGTTTTGGTGAGAAATTAGCAACATGCTGAGTTAAACTGTTTTGAATGGAGTACAGTGCATCCCACAAGGGGTCAACAGTATTTACTGATTTAGAATATTAACCACTGATACTATTAATACTGCGGAATGCAGCGCTGCTTCCTTCACCAACCTAGAAACAATTATAGTATACACACCGTCCTCAAAAATAACTGGTCATGAATTTGAAATACAGTTTAGACAAGTTTAGTTTTGTGGAGTGACTCACAAAATCTAATTTGGAACTCTATTCCTTAAAACATTGCTCATCAGGACCCCACCGGGAAGTAAATAAGATTTTCTAGCATATGAGTTTGTGGGAGAGTTTTACCCCCTACTATTAATTAAGTTTATCATGTTCATGTGGAACTATTGGTGTTCATTAATTCAGTCCCGCAGTAGGACTCCTCCGTAATGAAATAGATTAACAGTTATAAAGTAAGTTAAAGCTTTATTTATTTGTTTGGATGTTAGCACATGGGACTCATGTCCTGCTTAAATGCACAGCTAAACCAAACCAATGGTGGTTTTCTTGTCTTTTCTGTTCTAGTCCAAACCCCTTCTTAAACCAGCAAACCAGACCAGCTTAAACCACTTGGGCCAGGGAGGCTAATTAGTCTATGGTGTAAGCTTGTGTACAGACATTTTGACCAGTTACGGCATCTTTGAACTATACATTTGATCCAAGTGTGTATATTTTAACCAACTTCTTAGATTCAAAGTAAAATGTTAGTGTGTCAGCTACTTATTTAGAAAGTGCAATAACTCCCCATCATAACAAAGATCAAAACTCAATTATGATTGGCCGAGCAGCATTTCGAAAGTACTGATTAGAATGTCAGTACTAGGACATTTCACTGCTTCTATCACTCTTGTCTGTGTTCACAATACTCCCAACCAGAATATTATGTGAACAGTGCTTCCTTTTTTGAGTTCTCATCAGCAAAGGAAATTGCTTGTTTTGTGCATGATGCCTTATTTCCCCTAAAACATTATAAATAAATATTTTTCTTCATGTGCCAACACAAGGTAGACATAGACATCATAGATTTTTTTGAGACAAAGGAAACATGTCACAAAACTTACTTTCCGAATATCATTTCCCCCTGAGGGTGCCTAAAACCTCTGGGATAATTTGAACACTCAATAAATTTACTACTGCCATCCAGTCAACCAACTCAAACAGAGGCCAACTGTTCTAAACAAGAATTTGTTTTGTCAAGTGAAATGAAGCGAAGCTGTGACTGGGGCTTTAGGCTGGTAGTCCCAGGCTTTCTGAAAACGGAAAAGGCCTGTCAACGCTGCTCCTTTGCATAAGTGTATGCATACTGCACAGACTTGCTTAGTTATAGTGTTGCTACATTACTGGAGGCCACTTTTCTTTTTCCCTGAGCTGTCAGGAGTCATGATAGCCAGATGAGATGCTGAGGAGATGTGACAGAGGTTGTCTGCTCTAATAGATTTTACCCCACGAGAGCAGCTCCATTTAAATCAAACTCTGTGTTAATGTGTTAATGAATCTACCGGTAGAGCTCCAGGGGGAGAGGGTAATGTGGACGGGTAAAGTTTTCATCAGGCTAACTGCTAACAGGGGCAGGAGACACAGCCTTAGTGTCTGCAGTGGTCAGCACAGGATGTGTTATTGAGCATTATATATATATATATATATATATATATATATATATATATATATATATATATATATATATATATATTAGGGGTGGAGCCGAACCCGAATACGGTATTCGGAAAGGCACAAATAACGTGTTTTTTACGAATACTTATTTCGAACAAATACTTTAGAAAATATTTGTATTCGGGAACAAGAAAAACTTTATATCAAAAAGCTGCGTTTCCTCACGAGACCGCAGTGCGCGAGTGAGTGAGTGACGTTCAGGAAGAGGTGACTGACACAGGCTGCTCCACACAGCAACAGAGAGGGCTCGGCTGAGCGAAAAAACACTTAACCGCATTACTATTTTTGTTGAATAGATTTTTGTACCTTAACTGGGTTCCGGAGGCAGTTTATAACTTTCGGGAAGTGGAGTTTGATCGGGAGATTATTTCATTACGCTGCATTATTGACGTCTGCAGCCGGGTGCTCTCTTGTTCGCTCTGTTTACGTAGCTCTGTTAGCTCCGTAATTATTTGTTTTTATTACATGGCTTGGTTGAATTCTAATGTAGAATGCGGTCTGTTATTTCCATGGTTATTTCTTAATAACAGACCGCTGCTAAGTATAACACACCGTTGCCACGAAAAACAGAGCGTTGCCATGGATTCTAAACGTAGAGACGGAACGGACTATTTTTTTAGCGGAAGCAATACAATCGTTTTTAAATCAATAAACTCCTTTTTAAATCAATATTTTGAGTCAAATTATTGATTTATTTGGTAGGTAGCCATGTAGTAAGCGGGATAATGTATAGCGAGGTGGTTGTTATAGCGAATACAAACCCTTCAGGCTGATTCAAGACCCCTCCGCTTCGCGTCAGGCTCATGATCAACCGCCTCGCTATACATTATCCCTTACTTATTCTGTCTGTTCAGCGTCCTCCAACAAGGACGGGGGGTGGTGGGATTCATAATGTTCACAATGGTATTTTATTAGTTGTTGGTTTAACCATGGATGAGGTAATGGCTGTTATGTAATTTTCTTTTCAATGACGTTCCTTGGTACATGTTCATTGCTGGATTTATATAATTAAAGAATACTTACACTATAACGTAAATTAGAAGTGTAACGCAAAAAAACTAGATTTTTACGCCTATTTTGGATTTTACTCGAATACAAATACAAATACTTTTCCCCCCTCAACAAATACAAATACAGATACAAATACCGGCTGCTTTGCACACCCCTAATATATATATATATATATATATATATATATATATATATATATATATATATATATATATAAAGCAATCAGTAGAGGAGACTATCCAAATTTTAACCTAGGCTCATTGGAAAAAACGTGCCTCTACCTACATTTTTGCAAAACTCCCAAAAAATGAACCTACATACAATTCAACGCAGTTTCAGGCTGAAATGAACACTAGTGGCAGTAAAAGACAAACAGCATTCATCTTTTCACACAAACACACAATTAATAAGGACTTATTTTAGTGCAATTGTTTGTATAATACCAAGTTGTTACCTCAAAACACATTTATGTGTGGATTTTCTGACATAGTAAACTTGCTCAGTACCTCACCTGGTACAGCAAATCACTTGTAAGTGACGTGAAACATGATTCATAATAAAAGAGCTCAAAGACCTGTAGAAACAAGCTAAAATGGAATGGTTGCATTTGTATCTCACGTTTGCTTTTCTTTACACTATCTGTTATGTTTGGGCAGGGATGAAGAGAGGTGAGAATCCAGTTGCAGATCATTTTATTCAAAACCAAAACAAATAATCCGTACTGAGAGTAAAACCTGGAACATGAAACATAGACCACAGAGCAAGAGCACAGCTTCACACCACATGCAAATAAAACAACAAACCAAGACTGAAACAGGGGCATAAATAGGGAACAGAAGGGCTCATGATGAAAAGGTGTAGATGATAAGTTACAATGGAAACTAATGAGGGTAACTGTAGAGATAAATGAGGCAACAATACAAACAGGAACTTAACACAGGAAGAGAACATAGACACAGAAAATGACTTCAAAATAAGAGTCCATATGACAACATTGATGAATACAGACCCATGGCACATGGTACACTATCAATTAGGATTAGTTTATAGGGTTTAGTGTAGGTATTTTCAGATGTGATAGAGAATTAACCTTCTAGCGCTTCCATATTGACATTCATCTGTTTCGGATAAAACTGAACGTGCTTTTAGTGTTACTCACTGGACATTTTACTTTGAAAGTTTTGTAAAATGTAGAAGAAGAAACAATATAATTTTGCAAAAATATCGCCACAAGCACGTTTTTACAATAGGCCTGGTTTGGAAAATTTTATTGCTGGCCCAGACTAAAGATTTTTGGGTAATGCTTTATGCTTGATGGTCCCTTTTGAACATTCTGTTGACTATAAGTAACTTTTCAACTACATGTCAACTACCAGTTATTAGAGTATTATTAGACTGTCTGCTTTATATCTGCTAACACTTTATTGAGATTGTCCCCGAACAGATATTATACTGACTATTAAGTAACTTTGCAACTATGTCAGCTTATTATAACCCTAACCCTTCCAGTCTACTAATAGGCCTACTCTACTGTAATGAACCTGGGTCAGGCTTTGGGGATATGTATTCAAAATTAGTAATTTTCAATTAATAATGATTCATGCGGGTTTGACCCAGATAATCATACATGTTAAATCTCCCAAAAAGGAATAATTGTCACAGTCTTCGTCTGCACCTCTCTTTCTTAGTCTTCACTACACTTCCCAGTATCCCCTGCCATCCTGCACCTGCGCCTCATCACCCTCATCATCATCACCGTCACATGTTGTCCTTGTCATTATCTGTGTATTTAAGGATGACATCACCACTCAATCACACACACCAGCCATCTTTACCACGCCACCCGTCTTCATCCGGAATTCAGTCGCCGGCCCGCAGGAGCCCTCATCACTGGTCCCGTCCAGTTCAGAGTCTTCACCGCTGGTCCTCGCTCAGAATCCGAGGGAGTTGGATTTAATAGACTTTTTCACTAAGCCTACACCGCTGGTCCCGTCCAGCCTAGAGCCTTCACTGCTGGTCCCGTCCAGCCCAGAGCCTTCACCGCTGGTCCCGTCCAGCCCATAGCCTTCACCGCTGGTCCCGTCCGGCCCAGAGCCTTTACCGCTGGTCCCGTCCAGCACAGATCCCTCTCCGCTGGTTCCGTCCAGCACAGTTCCCTTGCCGCTGGTCCCGTCCAGCACTGATCCCTCGCCGCTGGTCCCGTCCAGCCCAGAGCCTTCACCGCTGGTCCCGTCCGGCCCAGAGCCTTTACTGCTGGTCCCATCCAGCACAGATCCCTCTCCGCTGGTTCCGTCCAGCACAGTTCCCTCGCCGCTGGTCCCGTCCAGCACAGAGCCCTCGCCGCTGACGCCGTCCAGCCCAGAGCCCTCGCCGCTGACGCCTTCCAGCCCAGAGCCCTCGCCACTGACGCCATCCAGCCCAGAGCCCTCGCCGCTGACGCCGTCCAGCCCAGAGCCCTCGCCGCCGTCCAGCCCAGAGACCCTTTCACCGCTGGCGCCGTCCAGCCCAGAGACTTTTTCCCCGCTGGCGCCGTCCAGCCCAGACACTTATTCACCGCTGGTTAAGGCCAGTCCAGGGACTTCTTCACCGCTGATTTCGGCCAGCCCAGAGACCTTTGCACCACTGGTTCCGTCCAGCCCAGAGACCCCTTCACCGCTGGTTCCGTCCAGCCCAGAGACCCTTTCACCGCTGGTTCCGTCCAGTCCAGAGATTCCTTCTCCGCTGATTCCGTCCAGCCCGGAACATTGTGCTGACCCCTGTCCTGTTCCGCCCTGGAGACTTCAGGCTCCAGATCCGCCATGCCCTCGTCAGCCTCCAGGGCGCCCACCCCCCACCCAGAGATGTTCTACGGTGCGAGTTCGCGCCTGTTTGAAGGGGGCCGATCTGTCACAGTCTTCGTCTGCACCTGTCTGTCTTAATCTTCACTACACTTCCCAGTATCCCCTGCCATCCTCACCTGCACCTGTGCCTCATCACCCTCATCATCACCGTCACATGTTGTCCTTTTCATTATCTATGTATTTAAGTTCCCCTCTCACTCCTTTTCATGGCTGGTTATTGTTTGTGCACTAGCACACTGTTCTGTTGATTTGAATCTTTACTATTTGGAATAAAGCCTTTGCTATTTTGTATCTTCGCCTACCGTTATCTTCTTCACCCACACGCGCACCTTACAATAATATGTTCCCTGCATCTGCATTCATATATGTACCTAGACAATTAACCACAAAGGATTATAATTAATTGCATATGTAGACTATATGTTGCAGACAGGTTATTATCAGCTCAATTGTATATCAATACTTAATCAAAACGGATTACAATTAAATATTTAATATATCAATTATGTCTATCATAGATCGTCAGGATAATCTTTAAGGGGATTCATTTACGATAGAATCATCTGCTTGTCTAGCAAACCTGATCATTCGATCTCATCAAACCTTACAAAGTTATCCTACTTTATAGACTTTCAAGAGAAGCTATTCCTCTGGCCACAAGGAATAACTTTCCTGTTCTATAACGAGACCTCTTTAAGTATCAATAAATTTGTAAAGCACGTAGCTGGATCGTACATTAAAGGGACTTTATATGTATATGAGCAGAGACAGAATCAATAAATGAAAATAATGAATTTAATAAAGGAAGACTATGTATAAGGTTACTAACGTTACCAGGAATAAATTGTATGTACAACAAAATACAACGACAATGAAAGATAATGCATTAAAAAAGAGAGAGAGAGAATGAGAGAGAGAGAGAATCTGGAAAGATCAGTGGCAAATTACAGACCTTAAAACCTTTGAAAAACAACACGGAGAAACACATCGTAATGCTCTCAAAGCTAGAAAAACGAATATGCTTGCACATGGTTCATCTAATGGTGCTGAAAACGGCTGCGTGGGTGAGCTTGTTTCGTGTGTGTGTGTGTCGTCGGAGCGTCATGTGGTCTGCAGATGGTCTGGAGAGCGCACTTTCAAACGAAGGTTTAACGGTCTCGGACGTAAATTACCAAAGAAACAATTCAGGCTAAGTTCACTTACTCGTCTGAGGAAATGAACAAAGTAGAAAGGAAAAATAAAACTTAAACAAACAAAGGAAAAGATCCCCAGAGGGGGACGCGAAGCAGTTACATGGTGATGCGAGGAAGAGGAGCACGAAGTCAGAGAGAGAAGGCAGGGGTGTCAGTTCTCTTAAAGAAACTGAAGTCCACACCTCTGTGAGGAGCCCTGGCCAATGATATTCAACGAAACTTTGGCGGGCAGAATTTCTTTTGTCGGTAACACTTTATATTACGACCCGCAAACAACTGCGTAAGTAAACCGAAATTACGGTGTACGTTTCTGTAATCATAATGTACTTCCGCATAGGTATAAGGAAACAATATGTTAAGTTTTGGGTAATAAAGGGGTAACAAGCAGATATACAACCTGCAAAGAACTTCGTAAGTAAACCGAAATTGCAGTGTACGTTTCTGTAATTATAGTGTACCTCCGTGTAGGTATAAGGGAACAATATGTAAAGTTTTGGGTAGTAAAGGGGTACAACCAGATACACAAGCAAATTATATATAATGTAATTATTTTAAAACTAACAGGTACCTATTCTGTTAATATATTCCAGGCAAAAATTGTATGTCGTATATAAATTTTTTTTTATCACATTTCTGGCAAAATATTCTTGTGCAATGTAGTTAGAGGGTAATTTTGACATATACCTACCGTATATACACCGTAATTTCGGTTTACTTACGAAGTTCTTTGCAGGTTGTACATCCGCTTGTTACCCCTTTATTACCCAAAACTTAACATATTGTTTCCTTATACCTACACGGAAGTACACTATAATTACAGAAACGTCCACCGTAATTTCGGTGTACTTACGCAGTTGTTTGCGGGTCGTAATATAAAGTGTTACCCTTTTGTCTTGTCAGGAAGCTCATTTGCATGGTTTATGACAGTGTCAGAATTTAGTCAGAATCACTCTAAATGGTGTACAGCATAGTAAAATACATTTTACGGTATGTTCATATACATATATGGCTTGGTCATCCCCAGGAGATTCTGTAGGTAGGAAGAAAGACATGTACGGAGGATGATATTGCAAAGTTACATTAAAAACATAATTAAAATCACTTGAAGTTTGTTTAGAACTACTATACACTCACAGATACCTTCATAGGACCTGGGCAATCGGACGGACATAACAACATATCAAATATATCTCAGTAAAGTCTACTAAATGAGGAAATTAGTGAAAGTCCTTGGATATGTGTGTGTGTGCGTTTTGGAGAGCTTTCTGGCCGCCTGGCCTGGCTCTGAGGAGATAGCGATCTCTTTTGAGGCCTGACCCCCGACTGTGTGTGTGTGTGTGTGTGTGTTGTGCCCAAGTTCCTTCTTGCGGGAAAGGGGGAAGGCTTGGTTTTTACCTCAGTTCGCTATGAAAGTGTCAATGAGCGCCATTAGGAACAGACTTCCTGGCGCTTGCTGGTGAATTACTAGCGTGGAAGTCAAAGATTAAAAGCTTTTCAACTGTGGATTTGAATGAGTCCCAACTGACAGAGTCCAGATACCCTACACTACTAACACTCCAATGAGAGTTAGTAGACATGTACTGTAGGTGCAACATTACTTATAGTCAACAGAATGTGTTAAAGGGACCAACAAAATAAAGTGAAACCATGTTTTGTAGTCGACTAGTAGTTGTTCATTTTAACAATTGGTCGACCAATCGCAAATTTATATTGAATTATATTAATATATGCATTGGCTTGTGATCAAGCGCGCACATACAGCTTGCTGCAAATCACTGGTAAACGTGTATTACTTATCATGAATGTGTCTGAAAAAAGCAAGGAGAAATTTTAATTGATCATTAATAAACTACTGTTTTCTGAGTCAATGTCATAAATTAAGTTGGCAATGCTGACACGCCATCTCCGCATATAGTGAACACGCCTTTAGAGAGAAATTCACAATCACATTACATTATCAGAGAGTATTTTTTACCTTATTTGTTTTGTATTGATTCGTTTAAGAGTAGTGATTTCAAGCTTTCTATAGATATGTTTCTCATGTCTGTGAGGCAATTAGCCTATACGCTGTGCTTCAGTTCATTTATGTGACACCCTGCTGTTCGGGAGACCTAGACGGTAGAAAGCGCATCCTGTTTGTTTTCTTTATTTTACAAAAGTACAACGTTTAGTTGTTATTGTGAGTGTACACAATTAAAATTAGTAGTGCTTTACAGTTTGGAATGATATATTACTCTTATCTGTATGACCACAAATTACGGAGAATTAAGTTGAAAAAATGCAAGTGATCGCCTTGGTGCCTCCATGTCTTGCAGCAATGCGCACTAATTCTTAAGCTGCCTTCCACACTCCGCGTGAACACTTGGAACAGCACACATTTATCTAGGTTAACATTAGACTGAGTGGCCATGTAAAGTTGCCCCTACTTGCAAGCTTCAAATGATAAGCCATATTTGAGGTCGATGGATGATAGGTGAGAATTTGGATTTCCTTTCAAGGGAACTCGAGCCGGGTCGAGATGCTGTGGGAACACCCCTGCGTGATTAAGTCATGCAGCACCTATGAAATCAGTCCGATGGCGTGACGGAACATCATGTGATGTCATAGAACAGAAAGCTATAAAGCACCCCTGGAAACAGACCGCGCTAGCTTCTTTGCCTTCAGCAAGTGCTCTGTGTGAATCTGTCTCTGTCTATTTATTGTTGTTTGTCCACAAGCATAATATATATATATATATATATATATATAGTAGTGGTGGGCATAGATTAATTTTTTTAATCTAGATTAATCTCACTGTAAATTTGTAATTAATCTAGATTAATCTAGATTAAAATGGCTCATTTGAATTCACGCCACCCACTGCACTCCTGAGGCATGTAGGTCTTATAGCTACGCTGTGTTTCGGTTAATTTATGACTCACAAGGAGCTCCAGTTCACGCTCTGGCGCCTCCGTGTCTTGATTATCTATTGCATCCAGGCAATTGGTTGATGAAACATTGATTACAATTAAGATACAATTAATACAAAACGAAATTCACCTTAATGAAAGGCTTTCTGTTTGATGTCTCTGTGAAAGTTTTAAAGCAGTCTTTCAGTGCCGCTTTCAGAGTGCTCACGTCCGTAACTGGGAACTGTCACATAACATTGTTTTTCCCTCATAAATGCGTCACGAAAAATAAGACAAAATGAATATTTTATGTTCTGTGGAGAGCCAACCCTTCTTCATCCGGTGGGTAGTATTACTTTTGCCACCTAAAAGTTAAAGTTTTTTTTTGTGTCACGTCCGTTACGGATGTGTATTTCCCTCATACATTTACATTTATTCGTTTAGCTGACGCTTTTATCCAAAGCGACTTACATTTATTCGTTTAGCTGACGCTTTTATCCAAAGCGACTTACAATTGCTATGTATGTCAGAGGTCGCACGCCTCTGGAGCAACTAGGGGTTAAGTGTCTTGCTCAGGGACACATTGGTGTCTCACAGAGTATGGATAAACAGACGTTTCAATAGTATTAAATGCCCCCTACAGTGCAATTCGGTTAGGTATACATCTGCGCTAAAATATCAAGGTGAAAGTCATCATAGCTTGCGTAGTATAGACCCAGCTCCCAACCCAACTTTGAGAATAGACTAACGGCGATATTTTTTGATCTATTTGATCATATTGATCATATTGATCTATTTGATATATTTCGATCTCGGATCTCGCGTTGGCTGAAGCAGTGCGTAGATTACGGGGTCTGCAATAAGAATCTAGTGGCCCATATCTCGCGTTTGCCGGGGCATCACATAAATGATGGGTCTGCATCTATACAATAAGAATCTAATGGCTCAGATCGCGCGTTTGCCGAGGCAGCGCATAGAATATGGGTCTGCACATCTGCAATAATAATCTAGTGGCTCATCTCGCGTTTGCCGAGGCAACGTGTAGATTAGATAATAGGTCCGCAATGTATCATATGCGCAGGGTATTGAGCAGACGGGAATTTCCCTTTCTCTATTTATCTTACGATTGTTTCGAAACTAATATATATTCTTTTTTGTTTGAGATTATAATATGAAAATTCAGCCTGTCATTCAGACCATATATTTTTGTTTGATGTTCTGATGTTTAGATTAAATTAAATGTTAAATACTTTTCTTATTTGAAGTCTATATTAATATACTACATTCAGCCTTTCACCTAGACCGTTTCTCTGTCAATATTTGGCTGCATTTAATTTTTTTGAAAATTAAATATGTACTCATCTGATCTCTTTGAGGATTAAATGTCTATATTAATATACTATTCAACTTTTTCATCCAGACCATGTTTACTTGTCTGGTTGATATTTGGCTGCATTTAATTTTTGAGAAAATTAAATATGTACTCATCTCTTCTTTGAGGAGTTAGATGTGTCTATATTAATACAATATATTCAGCCTTTCACCTAGACTGTTTCTACTTGTCTGGTTGATATTTGATATTATCTTTGATGAGTTAGATGTCTGTATTAATATACTATTCATCTTTTCATCCAGACTGTGTTTACTTGTCTAGTAGATATTTGGCTGTATTTAATTGAGGAAATTAAATATATACTCATCTGATCTTTGAGGAGTCATTTCATTTGAGGAATTAAATGATGAATTCCCGGGGGGAAATGGATAACACCTCATTATATGGTGCCCATCTCCCTTCGGTAACCTCCAGCGAGTTCTAGTCTCGGGGTCTGACTCGCAGAAGGAGGGTTTATGAGGGGTCAGTTCAGTTATCTCCTGCCGGTCATCCGTTTCAGGACTCTGGATTGGCTTATAGTCTTGAGAGGCTGGTTCCTTTAGAAGTCTCGGCTGCAGTTGTCTTGGGATAAGACATATCTGAGGACAGTCGTTATCTTGAAGAAGGCTTCGACTAAGAAAGTCCTGACGCCGAGGCTATCAGGCTTCTGAGGGTGTCCCTTCGGGGAGAGATGGGTTTGAGACAGTGGGGATTTCTTTATGACTCCAAGGGAAGCTCGGGTTCCTATAACATTAAAAAATTAATGGTCAAATATGTACTATTGTGTTAACATTTTATTGACTAAAAATGCGTTAGAACACATTCATCTTGAAGACGAGTTCGTTCAGAATCAGCTATATATAGCAGGTCGGCTGACTCGATTTCCTTCTCATACATTCCCGGAGCGTCACAGTGCATTTCCCTGTTGAAGCCGAGCGTCCATTGACTTCGATGGGGCTGCTTTGAACTGTTTTTTTCAGTGCTTAGAAACTAGATGGTCATTGAATAAATCCTGCGATTATGTCCCACCTGGACTGCGGGCTTCTGCGCGATGATTGGAGGGTCTGTCGAAAGACTGCATCTCCTTTTGATTGACAGCGATTTTGTACTATAAAAAGTCACTGACGCTGAAGCTATACGAGCTCAGTGCCATCGCGGATTTTGCAAGTAGTGTAGTCGAAACTCAAACTCCTGCAACCTATTTCTTGGTATTTGCTTGGCGAAATTGCTAACCAATTTTCATCATAAATGTCACAAAATTATACACCACATTCCTTGTTTCAGTTTAACCTAATTCCCACATTCCCTCCGTTGAGTTTAATATATATATATATATATATATATATATTTTAGATCATTTGTTGATTCATTCATTAATACAGCTTTCCCTCTTTGAAAGACCAGCAGCCACCACTGGTTTGAGAATCCGTGTCTCCTCGACGCCCTCTGGCAGGTCGCAGCGCTGCAAGTTCGGTTGTTCCCTGCTGGTTCGCTTCAGGGCACCGCGGTGTCAGCGTTCCCGAACGATCCACCGAGGAGGGTCGTAAAGCAGTCTGTTCAGTTGTCTCCTGCCGGATCACTGCTTCAGGGCGCCGAGGTGCCTGCATTTCCCAGCGATCCTCCGAGGAGTGTCGTAGAACAGTCAGTTCGGTCATTCCCTGTAGCCATCCGTCCTCATCACAGGAAGTCCCTGAGGTTCACTTTCGGGCGAAGTGTCCCAATATCGGGTTCTTCCCTTCGGCCTAGTTAAAACTAGGCCAGTCACTCAACAAGGGGTTTTCTCCAAGGGGAAATATTTTTCGCATGTTCAAGGTCACGCGGCGATGCCTACATGCCTTAGTCATGTGGAAGAAACCTTGATTCCTCGCCCAAGTCCCAGTGTTGGGGGCTTCTTGTCATCGCGTAATGCTAACGACAGATGTTTCCTTCACAGGTTGGGGGGCGAACATGAGTGGTCGCTCGGCGCAAGGTCTGTGGCAGGACCATCTACTTCGCACATAAATCGTGTAGAAATGATGGTGGTGTTTTTAGCTCCCAAACACTTCTTATCAGACCTGAGGGGCTATCATGTGCTTGTCCGCACGGACAAGACATCGGTGGTCTCTTACATCAACCATCAGGGGGGTCTGAGGTCACGTAAGGTCAGAGGTCAGAGTTTTGTCTCTTTTGTGTTTCTGACATAATTTTTCTAGACATTTGTATAAAATAAATCAGCTTTACTTGATTTAATTTGGAAAGACTTGGAGAACTCATTAATTTAGCTGTGTGAAATTAAATAGCAACTAATTGTGTTGCACCTAGTGTGAACAGGAGAATTATATTTGAGAGCTGTGGAGGAGGTGAAATAATGACTTACATATTCAACGGCACATCACACAAAACTGTGAAAACAGTGACTAGACATTCTGCAAAATATCTCAATGTTTCACCGAAGTTAAGCAGGCGACAAAGTTAAGAAGTTTAATGCAGGTTTAGAACAATATGAGAGTAAAAACAATATAAAATCAAAGAGATTGAATATCTGTACATCACAACACTCACAGAATTAAGCAGAACGTGATGTTTTTTTTCAGCAGTTTTATTCAGAAGCCTTCAAGCTCTCAAACATATTAATATGTCAAACTACAGCTATTGATTACACTGGTAACGTCCTCCATTAATGCTCAAGAGCTCACAGTCAGCAGCAAATGTTTCCTTATCAGCATACACTGAGTCATGGTGCCTGTAGAGGTTGTGTGGGAATAAGTCTTTGTAGAAGTGTGCTGAAGGATGAGGTAGAAATTAAATTTGAAGGTGGAAGTTACTCTGATGAATGTTTATTAAGAGTACAATTTAAGGGAAGGAAGGGGGAATGAGTCGTGTGGGTCCAGGGTGCCATAACAAATCTAGAGTTTGTGTATTTCAGCGCTGGCAGGATTTGAAAAGCATTCAATGATATGCTTCTTAGGTGCATACTGTCTGGTTTTTAGATTTGCTTAATCTCACTTCATCTTCATTCTCAGCCAGACTCTAGACCTAACAAAAAAAAGATTATGGATCTTGCAGCAAAGTTTATCATCCTTGCCCATGAAGGGTTACCCATTTTAGAATATACTGCTAGTTTCTGTCATCTAGTGCTTATTTATGGATAGTGAAATTTTTAAATCATTATACTGGGCTGGAGCAATTTGTTATAGCTTTTTAGGCTTACCGGGCCCTATCTTGCACCCGGCGCAAATGACTTTGTACACTGACGCATGTATCATTCCTATTTTACACCCGCGCAAAGCGGACTTTTCCCTCCACAGACACACGTCGGTTAACTAAGAAATACACTTGCGCTCCCCGGGGCGATTCAGCGCAAAGAGGAGGCGTGTTCCGGCGCAAACTTTCCCTCATGCTATTTTGCTGTTCTATAAAACAATTGCGCCACTGACCAGAAAAAAAACTAGTCTAAATTCAATGGCGCGTTGCGCGTACATTCAGATGCTATTTTAAGCACGCATGCTTGGCCATAATACAGAGTGTGAACAACGCGCATACACTGTAAATGATTCTCTCATCTATACAGATGCATTTAACTTTTTGCAAATGATACATTATTATAACGAAAAATATTAAAACATGAGGGAAATTATTGTTGTGTCCATGACGATGGAGAAAATAGGCATAAAGCTTACACATTTACACAAATTATTATATGCATGTTTAACCGAAGCTAATTTGGGTGGGTTTGTCCCAACCCCAATGTCACTTCTCTTTCTTTTACGGCCCTGGCGAGAACATCGATCTCCTCGGCTGAGAACCGATTCTGATGCGCGCCTGGTAAATGCACCGTTATAATAGTATTGCGCCATGGAACAAGCGCACCTCGTTCATCATGCTCTCAAAGGGAATGTGATATAAAGCTCTTATTGGTTTGCTTCCCGTTACGCCCAAACCACACCTATGAATAATGAAGCTACTTCAGACCAACCCCTTTTAGATCTGCGCCAGGCGCAAGAGGCATTTATCCCGCCGGGAAAATAGCAACAGCGCAGGGATCCGCCCACAAAGTTACTTGCGCTTTGCGCTTTAACACTTGCGTTTCAGATTGTTAAAATAGGGCCCACCCTATATGCAAGAGTGAAGGAACATAAAGAGAAGCCGTTTTCCGGTGTCTGAGATGTTTGTACTCCCTGTTGATTTCATCCATCATGACCACTGCAAATCCAGGAATCACGCCCACCACAGATAAAGAGCCTGAACCCACCACAGACCGAGAGCCAGAGCTGATGCCCACCACATACCCTGTGAGAGAGCCAAAGCCTGCAACAGAGCCAAAGCCTGCAAGCTCGTCCATTCAGGAAACAAATCCTTACCTGTAGTCTGACCAGATGTGTGAACCAGTTTATACATCAGTGCCAGTGGGAGTTCTAGTGGTGCTGGATGATGAATAAAGTGGTCACCCCCATCCTCAAGTATCAGAAGTCAGTATACCTCAATCTGGAGTAATCGATTTTCTGATGACTTTCAGTGCCCAAGTCCTTCCTCCTCTGCTGGTTTCGCACAATTTTAATTGTCTCTGATGGTTCAGACCAGCCTCAAATCTCCTTCGTCGTTGATAGTCCCACACAGCCTCCCATTCCCTCCTATTCCAAGTAAGCCATCCAGTTCCGCGGAGTTAGCTTGTCCTGTTCAGCTCCTTGGCTCCTCCTCCTCCATTGACTCTGCCTAATGATGGTGTTACACCTTGAGCCTCCCGATCTTCAGCTCTGCCATGGTGTGATGATTCCCTGGCTCCGCCTCGGGTCTCCAAGCCCATAACTCCACCTCGGCCCATCGACCAGTTGGCTTCGCATTGGATTCTCACTCCCTCGGCTCCAACTAGGACCATTGTCCTTCCTGCTCCACTGGCCACCACGTCCCTCTTCTTCCATCTTGGTCGTCGCTCTACCTCCACCATTGACTTCGGAACCTTTGGCTGCTCCTCTGCTCCTCCTTCCCTCACTCCTCTTTCACACCGGCTCCACCTCAGTCATCTGGCACCCTGGCTCCACCTCAGCCGCTGATCACAATGGCTCTGCCTGGGCCTCCCGGTCCTTCGGTGTTGCCTGGTCTCTCGTTCCAACAGACTCCACCTGAGTCTCCACCCTCCACGCCATCACCTGTCGGTCAGGCTCAGGACTCGACTATGGTTCCTCCCTCCTTCAGTTATGCCGTGGGTCACCATCCTCCTGCCTGGCTTCTGGGGGTCTCCACCCTGTGTTTTTTTGTTTGTTCTTCTTGTCAAGAGACTCACCCTCATACTATGGACCTATTACTGCGGCAGGTGTCGCCTTGTGAGTGGGTAATGTCACAACCTGTTGTGTTTTCTGTTTCGTTTTCAAAGACTCTTAGTTTGTTAAGTGTCATTTCCTGGGTTTCCTATCTGTTTACGCTTATTGCCATGGTTATTCATTGTCTCATTGATCCTCACACACCTGTTCCTAATTTGTTTTTCTCAGTGTTGCCCTCTGTTTAGTTAGTCTTGGTCTGGTGTTGTTTATGTTTCATGCAAACTGTTACGGTGCCTTCGCTTGTTTAGATTAGCAATAGCTCATCACTCATCTCCGCTGGTATAGTTGGTTGGGCTAGGTGTGCAACTCATATCATATCAAGGGAGAGTGCTTGCTCCTCTGTTCTGCCTCCAAGGAGGAGCCATCTTTTAATGTTGTGTTTACAAACTGTAACTTAATTGTTGACCCAAGGCAGTGTGGGAGTGTTTAGTTCCGTTTAGTTACTACCTACGATCTGCCTATATCAAGCTCACCACATTGATTCGCCACTTTTGTCCTATCCTATTTATCCCAAATGCTGTACAGTTGGTTGCCCACCTAATATGTTTTCCTATTGATGGTTCCTGGTTGATGCACAGGCACTGTAAAATATGTCAACAGAGGATTCACAGGAGTCATTTTAATTGCTGTCATTATAGGAATGCCAATCCCTTATCATTAACAGAGACACCACATACTCATGTAGACATTCATCCAGTGTCCATGATGTGTGATCAAACAAAACCTTTTGAACCATTTTTGTTTATGCAATGACAGTTGGTTGAATAATGATTATGATTTCAACTCCAAATGGCGACCTTTCTAAGATGGATGTGCTGATGATCAGCCAAACGAAGCATAGGAATTCCATATCACAGGCAGATGCTTGAACAAACGTTAACTCTGGCTTACTACAAACAAAATTAATAATAATAGTAAAAATTATTTTAATTTTATTTAATTTAATTTTTAAATTATATTAAGTCGGGATGAAATGAAGGTTGTGATAGTCTTTTCTTCCCTATTGTGACGTATATCCATGTGAAGCGGCTTCTGGTAGGAAGATGATTGTAGGAAGTTGTGCGTTGCTAACTAAATGGAAGCAGATCTGAACACCAGTTTTCAGTCAAATGTGGAGGATATTTAGCCCAAACCTCCGCTGAGACTCATGTTAAGAGGGTAACAGACATTGTTTTAAGGAAGGGGAGGTTAAAGTCTTGGATTAAAGATTATGAGGGCATTTGAATTTTTTGAAATAATGATGTGCACAGATAAATAATTTATAATAAGCACTGCCACTGCAAAATCCTGAGGAAAAAAAGAAAAAAAAAAAGATTTGTAGATTTTGATTTCATATTGACTTTAATGGTTGCTCCAGAAATGTATTTTTTAGATTGGTATTATATAATAATTTAATAAAAAATTATAAATAATTAAATTCTTCAAAAGAAAACATCTTGGCATAATCTCATATTATTATTATTATTATTATTATTATTATTATTATTATTATTATTATATTTTTTAAATAGTATTTAAACAAAACTGCATCACTGCTTAATAATTTCGGAAAAATATTTTCTTCACCAAATAAAAGTCATGTGGTGTGACCACAAAGTCACATTGTCCAACCAACAGAGACAGAGACAATATTGTCAGAGACAATAGCTGCGTCCCAATTCAAAGATGGTATCCTTCGAACGCAGACTTCAAAGGCCACGTCTTAAAAAAGTGTGCAACGGTCAAACAGAGCTTTGTTAAATAGGACAGTCTAGGCTAAGGAGGATTGCTCTTGTCGCCTAGCAACTCTAAAAGGTGCCATTGATGAGTGACAGCAACGTTTGTACTATACTTTTTTTGAAAGGTAGCCTATATTCAACTGTCTGAAAGCAAAACAGGGTTCACTTCACAACCTGTTTCAATATGTTCACCTTAGTCCATTTATGCACTAATAAAGAGTATCAAATCACATTTTGCTAAGCTATAAGTCAGCATTTGAACAGCTTGACAACAAATTTGAATTACATCCAAATTTAAATGCTGACAACCACCTCTTCAATCAGCAAACCAAGCTTTTGTTGTATCATGGACCAGGATCCTGCAGGCATCCCTGTTTGTGGACATATATTGGTTCAGCTGCATGTTTGTGTAATGAATATACTTTTTCAGCATAAACACTCATAGCTTAACACATGGAGGATGTTCGGCAAGCTAATAAATACTACAAGAGGCTGAGACACACAGCTCAACTGGGTCTGTGATTTGCTTGAGTAGATGTATGGGTTGAGAGTAGGGTCAGTTTAGGAATTTAACACAGTCATCCATTGTGATCCACAATGTTTTGATGTGACTCAGACAAGGTTTGGTTATGGCTCAGTGAGCACATTTTTATCAGTGCAGAGAGAATAGGCCAGTATCCCCGAGGGCTTGTGAAAAAGCTTCTCGGTGTGCTTTAAAATAGCAAAGCTGTCATTCTGTACTGATCTCAAGCATCAGCCTTGGTGGATGAATAAGGGGATCTGGCATTTCACTCACTTAGCAAATATATACTTAAAGTGTTTTGAGCTCAGTGTCCTTAATACAGTACATACTGTAATGCTGGAGAAGACTCAGATGAATGACTGAAGTGGGGCAGAGTGAGCTGTCAGCCTTTATAATCAAAGCATAAAAGCTTCCCATCACAACATCGATGAATCCTGAGATGGCATGTCTGCATGCCATAGGGTCATACTGGGACCATATTAATTGTTCTGTGGGACAGGAACTTCTGCTCATCTGTACATTAGCCGAAAGACATACAGATAGCGCACCCTTCTGACACCACACTCACAGCATTCATTCAAGAATTGTCAGGATCTTCCAATGATCAAACAGACGTATAATAATTCATGTAATTAGCTTCATTGTTTTGTGACTAGTCAGGGGAAGAGAGAAAAAAGCTTGCCGCAGCTGCAGTTTTCAGCTAATTTGAATAGAGATTGAATAATTTATTTAAATCACTTAAAGTATGACTGAGATAAAATTATGGAAGTGGGAAGCCCCACTAAATAGGGTTTAGCACAAGGGTGGGCAACTCTGGCCCTCGAGATCCAACTTCCTGCAGAGTTTTTCTACAACCCTAATCAAACACACCTGAACAAACATATCAAGGTCTTCAAGATTACACAGGCTGCATGTGAGTTTGATTAGGGTTGGAGCTATTTTTATTATTTAATAGTTTAATACAGGGGTGTCCAAAATCAGTCCTGGAGGGCCACTGTCCTGCATAGTTTAGCTCCAACCCCAATTAAACACACCCGGACCCCCAGCTAATCAAGATCTTATAGGCTAGAAACTTCCAGCCAGGTGTGTTGAGTCTGGCTAGAGCTAAACTCTGCAGGACAGTGGCCCTCCAGGACTGAGTTTGGACACCCCTGGTTAAGTATATAACTCAAGAATGCATGGGATCATTAGAGATACAAAACTCAGGAACAAAGGAAATAAATACACCACATAGTATATAAAGATCTTTACCGACAACAGACAACTGAGGTCTCATTTACACGGCAACGATGTACTAAAAATGGAAAAGCTTTTTCTTCACGTTTTTCGCGTACAGAGGACAACATTGACAAAATTATTCATGTTCAGACGGTTGAGTAAAAACAAATAAAAATGCTTATTATTCATGCCAGGGAGGTAGTTGGCAATCTCACTTTCTAAAGGAAAACTAAACATACATATATTGTTTTTGTTGTTTACATGGAGACAATAATGGTATCGCTTTCATTAAACCTGCACTTTGAAACCTGTTTTCAAAAGTTTGCCTTTTCAGGACCATAACGCATAACGACTAAAACGCATAAAAAGTTCTCAGTTTTTAGTTGAAAACAGTGTTATGTTAAACTTAGGACTGATCGGACAAAGAAAGGCAACCAAACTAGACACAGGTGAAACAAATAAGTAACTAGGGCAACTAACAAGTGTTTTTCATGAACTAGACCAGTGTTTCTCAACCTTGCTCCTCAATGACCCTCAACACTGCACGTTTTCTTTGTCTCCCTAATAAAACACGCCTGATTCAACTCATCAGCTCATTATCACAAATATCCCCATGTGCTAATGAGCTGATGAGTTGAATCAGGTGTGTTTGAGTACGGAGACAAAGAAAACGTGCAGTGTTGGGGGTCCTTCAGGAGCAGGGTTGAGAAACTCTGAACTAGACAATAGAAACACAAGAAGCAAGAATTAAATGAGAACTAAACTAAAAATAACTCTGACAGTAAGTACTGCCTAGGTATTTGAATAAATATACTTATAGATGAATTATAATATTGTAATATGTTAACCTTATAAGTAAAAATGTTCTCAATGTTCCAGTGTTCTGAATGGTAAAGGTTTTGCAACTATCGTGGCATTAACATAGTCCGATGATGTTCCGTGCAAGGGAGTAGACGATATAAGTGCAGCAATTATTAATGGAACAAGAAAATTCAAAGAGCAAACAGTAAGGACAAGGTGAAAAAAATAAAAAAATAAATTCAAACATAACAGCTTCACTTAAACTGCAAAACACAGGCTAAGTCTAGACAACTTATGAGACAAAGAGCTACATATTCACAAGCAAACAAGGTACTAAACTAGTATGAATTCCAATTGGAAGTGAGCATCCATGGCCTACTCACGCCGAAACAAAACAACTTGAATTATTCTGTTCATACAATAACTTGTTGAAGTGGCCATTGCAGGTACCATTCGCTAACAGACGGACACTTCTTGAAGGGATTCAGTTGTTCACTTTCGTTTGGAATGCCCCTACAAATGACGTACCCTTCCCAAAGTGCCCTTCAAGGGCACAACAACGCTATTTGGAGTTTGCCCCTAGACACAGGTGAGACAAATTGGCAACCAAGGAAACAAACTCAAAACAGGAAGTAAACATAGAAAATGACAATGGACACAATGGAACCAATTACAAACTAAAATTTTATGAAAACTTCAATGAAGGAATCCTTGGGAAACACAACAAACACACTATTCAATATACTGATTGAAAGAAACACTTTTATCATACATTATTTAAATCAGTGAATCAGCATTTTATCATCATTAGCTTGATTGAAACCAGTGACTGAGAAAAAGGCATGTGACAGCTCTTTTTGAATGGTAGAGATGATAGAGCTGTCTGTGTCTAGTAACCTAAAGGTTAGTGATCTGAAGGAATAAAACATAACATGAAAAGTCTGATATCACTTTTCTCTGTGGTGTCCTTGAGAAAGGCACGCTACCAAGTTGCTCCAAGAAAATATCCCTGGGCAAATGTTCAATAAGTTATCAATCTTTTTAGGTAAGAAAGCAGCTGCTAAAAGATTAAGACAACTATATTTGGCATATCTCTGCCGACTGTGTATGTTAGTGTGCAGGATGTGTAAGAAAGGAAAACGTCTCGGGTTACAACTGTAACCCTTGTTCCCCGAGAAGGGAACGAGACACTGCGTCGTTGTCGTGACGAAACTATGGGGAACGCCCTTAGCATAACGCATCTGAAGTATGAATGAAATCTGTCCAATCCTGATTGGTGCTGCGTCATGACGTAGTAGATGACGGCACAACCAGAAGATACAAAGGGACGCCGGCACACACACACATTAGCTCCTTTGCGATGAAGCAAGCGCTCTGCCCGTGATAGGTGTGGCGACGAGACGCAGTGTCTCGTTCCCTTCTCGGGGAACAAGGGTTACAGTTGTAACCCGAGACGTTCCCCTTCGAGGGAACTCGCACTGCGTCGTTGTGACGACACTATGGGGAACGTAATACCCACTATGTCACACCGTAATCACACCCGCCCTGGTGTGAAGCTGACCAGGCACACTTAGGACGCGAGCACTCTGGCGCCAGGCGTCAAGGGGAGTTGCAGACTGTAAAAACGTATGAAGGTGTGCGGGGTGGCCCACCCGGCCGCCTCGCAGATCTCCTGAAGCGAGACGCCAGAAAGGAGGGCCACCGAGGAGGCCATGCTGCTGGTGGAATGCGCCCTCACGGCCATAGGTGAATGCAAATTGCGCACCGGATAAGCCGTGGCTATAGCCTGGACAATCCAATTACTTATTGTCTGTTTAGATGCAGGCAGCCCTTTCTTGGGTGAACCAAAGCACACCAACAACTGGTCTGACTTCCTCCACTGAGAAGACTTCTCCAAATAAACTCTTAGGGCTCTGACTGGGCAGAGCAGGTGAAGTCTCCCCTCTTCCGCCGTCCCATGATGTGGAGGATGGAAGGCCTGAAGAACCAATGACCGTGCCGCACTAGACGGCACGTTGGGCACATAGCCCGGCCTAGGATGTAAGATGGCCTTAACACCGCCAGGGGCCAACCCCAGGCAAGTTGGCCTTATAGCCAAGGCCTGGAGATCCCCCACTCTCCTCAGAGAGGTGATGGCAAGGAGAAAGACCACCTTGAAGGTCAGGTTCTTTGCCTCAGCCGACTCTAGTGGTTCAAAGGGGGCCTCAGCCAACCCTTCAAGAACCACCGCCAGGTCCCAAGTTGGTCCCAGGTCCCAGGTCCCGAGTGGAAAGCCCCAATGGCAGCCACATACACCTTAAGTGTGGACGGGGTAAGACCGGCGGAGAAACGATCTTGGAGGAACTCCAGCACTGAAGCCACTGGGCAGTTAACTGGGTCCACCTCACGCTCTCTACACCAAGTGGAAAACACATTCCACTTTAGGCTGTACAGTCTCCTGGTGGAAGGAGCCCTGGAGCTGAGTAGGGTCTCGACAACATCTGCTGACAGGCCAGCCTCTAAGTACCGAGCCCCCTCAGGGGCCAGACCCAAGGTTTCCAAAGCTCTGGCCGGGGATGAAATATTGTGCCCCCTGCCTGAGACAGCAGATCCCTCCTCAGAGGGACCTGCCACGGGAGGCCGTCTAGTAGTGCTACAATGTCCGAGAACCATATCCGGGTCGGCCAGCGGGGTACTACTAAAAGTAGGCTGATCCCTTCCCGGCGGACATGCTCCAAGATTCCCGGGAGCAGAGCGATCGGGGGAAATGCGTACAGACGCAGCCTCGGCCATGTCTGTGTCATAGCGTCCAGCCCTAGTGGAGCTGGATACCTGAGAGAGAACCACAGTGGACAGTGGGACGTCTCTTGAGACGCGAACAGATCCACTCCACTGGGATGAATCTCACGCAAATGGCCTCCACCACATCGGGGACGGAGTCGCCACTCCCCGGGCCTCCGCCCCTGCCTCGACAGGACGTCTGCTCCCTGATTTTGGATCTCGGGGACATACATCGCTCTGAGAGATGACGGTTTCCTCTGGGACCACAGAAGGATCTGGTGTGCCAGTCTGCATAGAGGGCGCGACTTCAGACCCCCTGATGACTCAGATACGCGACTACAGAAGTCTTGTCCGAGCGTATCAGGACATGGTGGCCGCGGAGGTCCGGGAAAAAACTCCTCAGAGCTTTGTAGACCGCCAGCATTTCCAGGCAATTGATGTGCCAGGAAAAATGCCGGGTCTCCCACAGACCTCTCGCAAAGCGGCCGTCCATGACCCCGCCCCAACCAGTGAGAGAGGCATCTGTTGAAACGATTTTCCGGCAAGATGATGCTCCCAGCACTGGTCCCTGGGACAGGAACCAAGGTTTCCTCCATATGACAAGGGAACGAAGGCATCTGCACGTTACCCTGATCATACGGAACGGATTTCCCCTCGGGGAAAACCCCTTGGCTCTCAACCACCACTGTAGGGATCTCATGTGTAGCAGGCCAAAAGGTATGATGTTGGACGCTGCTACCATGAGCCCCAGCAGTCTCTGAAACTGCTTCACAGTGAGGTTGTAGCCTAGCTTCACTCTGGAGACCATCGCCAGTATGGACTCCACGCGCGCAGGAGACATCTGTGCCCGCATCGCCGTGGAATCCCATACAACTCCCAGGGACGTAGTCCTCTGGGAGGGCGTCAACACACTTTTTTTGTTTTGAGTCTCAACCCCAGACTCTGGATGTGGGCGAGGACAACATCTCGATGCCAAATCGCCAGATCTCGCGACTGGGCCAGAATCAGCCAGTCGTCGATGTAATTGAGCACCCTGCCGCCCTCGAGCCTCAAGGGTGCTAGAGCTGCATCCATGCACTTGGTGAAGGTACGAGGGGAGAGAGCTAGGCCGAAGGGAAGAACCCGATATTGGTAGGCTTCGCCCCCGAAAGCGAACCTCAGGAACTTCCTGTGACAAGGAAGGATGGATATATGGAAGTACGCGTCCTTCAGATCTAACGTGACGAACCAGTCCTCGAACTGGATCTGACTCACGATGGCTGGAATTGTGAGCATCTTGAACCTGAACCTCCTCAGAGAACGATTCAAGTGCCTGAGGTCTATTATTGGACGCAACCCCCCATCTTTCTTGGGAACTATGAAGTACCGGCTGTAGAACCCGGACTCCCTGTCTGGCAGAGGAACACACTTATGGCCTCCTTGACCAAAAGGGATTGAACTTCCTGTTCCCTAACTCGAACCTGCTCTGGGCCGACCACAGTCCAGACCACCCCGTTGAACTTTGGGGGAGGGGAGCTGAACTGCAGCCTGTAACCCAGCTCTACAGTACGCAGGGCCCACGTAGATATATTCGGAAGGCATGACCATGCACCGAGATAATCTACTAAGGGAACCAGCCTCTCGAGGCTGGCCTCGGGTGTTACCCAAGACTCGTTCCCGACCCCCTGAAGCGGCTGGCCGGCAGGGAGCGGTCGACAACGATTTTGGGTGGGCAGGTCTTACTACTAGAGGCGGCTGGAGCGGCGTGCGTACGCGGGCAATCTCCGGGGGGGAAGCGACCTTGATCGCTCCGCCTCGGGGGGGACAGCTCTCAGCGGTCCGGCTGCTCGAGCCTGGCTTCGGGTATCAATCGGGATTCGTTCTCGACCCCCTGAAGTGGATCCCCGGCAGGGTTCGACCGAAAACAATTCTCGATGGGCGGACGCGATTGCTTCCTGGCCGCAAGCCTGTGGGGCAGACAGAGCAGCGTGCGTTCGCTGGAAACCGATGTGTCCCGAAGCGCACTTAACGGCGGGATACAGAAATCGACTTCTTGAGGGCTTCCCTGAGGGGAGGCTCTTTCGGTTTCGCTCTCGACACCCTGAAGCGAAGGACCGGCAGGGAATAATCGAAAACCGTTCCCGATGGGCAAACACGAGCACTGCCTGGCCGCAAGCCCTTGGGGCAGCAGACAGAGCAGCGTGCGTTCGCTGCCCATCATTTTAATTCCTCAGAATTAAATGCAGTCATAAACACTGTTCACAAGTGAAACACGGTCTGAATGGTAGGCTGAATTAAAATATCTAACTTAATATAATATTAATTTATAATATTATCAGATAATATTCCATCATTTTAATTTCTTAAAATTAAATGCAGCCATAATACCAGACAATTATTGTTATACGGTCTCTAATCTACACGCTGCATCGGCAGACGCGAGATTCGAGTCGTTACAACATATTTGGCGTTCATCCCTCAAGAAGAAAGTCAACAGGTGTGTGGCCGAAATATCCGACAGTGCACGGATATATGCATCGAGATATTTCTCAATGAACAGCTGCCAGCACCCTCAGGAGCTGACTGTGAATGCCTCGCACCCAAACAGTATTATTTCACTGATCGCGTGTGTCCCCTTCATTCCAGACCCGTACTCTACGCGCTGCCTCGGCAAACGCGAGATTCAAGTAGTTCACAATATATTTGGTTTTCATCTCTCGAGAAGAAAATCAACGAGCGCGAGGCTGAACATCCGAAAACACACGGCTGTGCGCGTCGAGATGTTTCTCAATGAACACAGCCAGCACCCTCAGGACCTGACTGTTCGTGCCTCGCACACACACAGAATCTTTATTGCAAAGCAGACCAGAGATCAAGTCACAGAATCTTATTGCGGAGTAGACCCGTAATCAACGCGCTGCTCGGCAAACGCGAGATCCGAGCCACTATAGATTCTGTATTGCAATGCAGACCTCTAATCTACGTGCTGCCTCGACAACGCGAGATCCTAGTCACAGAATCTTTATTGCAGTGTAGACCCGTAATCAACGGGCTCCCTCGGCAAACGCGAGATCCGAGCCACTATAGATTCTATATTGCAATGCAGCTTATTTAGGACAACTCGCAGTGCGAGTTCCCTCGAAGGGGAACTAAATATCTTTAGATTATTTATCTGTATGGTTAATTTATTCCTGCAGTTTTGTCCTCCTCTACAGTGGAACTTCATTACATTAAATCAGTTTAAGGGAAACATATTACACAACTGACACTGATACAACAAATGTAAAGATTTTGTTGTGGTTCAAGTTGCCCTATAGAACTTTGACCTCTCTATCGTCATCTGTGCTACAAGCACAACATTGCATGTCACTTGCAGAATAGATATTTAATGACAATTGGATTGAAGAACCTGATGGTTTGAGCAATTCCCATAGTTACTGATAAACACCATATCAGAGTGGATCTGCCATTCTGCACCAAGAAGTTCTTAAAGATAATGGTTCTTTATTGTCACCTGGTTTCATGAAGGACACATTGTAGAAACAACTATTGTAGTAATTAAATATTCGCTTAGTTATCATCAAAGCTCTCTCTATTTTATTCTAGATCAGTAAACCATTCCACTGCCTCAGAAGATTTCACTCCACTGCAGTTCTCAAATCTCCTTTTCCATTTGGCTTATTCATGTTTGCTTATGCAATATACATCCATGACATAAAACCGACGCAAAACATCAATGTTTTTTAAGTTGAATGTGAGTGTATAGGAAGATTTGAGAGGAAAAAGAGAAAATTACAGCAATTGCATGGCAGGAGAGCTGTGCCCCTAATGATGTGTTTGGCCTTGAGCTCAGTGGAGATGAGGAACAAGAGAAACATCCAATTACTCTCAATCAGTGCATTAGTGCTAATCAAGGGGAAGAACATGACTGCGAATTCTGTAGAGAAAAAGGTCAGGATGAAAATGTTCTATGAATTAGGAATCTCTATATCAGACATTTAAATGAGACTAAACATATTATGTTGGCTTGACAAAGTTAACGTCTATAACTGTTACTGTATAAAAGTACTAATGTACACACTCAGCTCACTAAAGGTATCTGTGGCGAGCAGGACAGGCGAGGGACGTGAGAGAACGGCGCGAGGCCGGTGGCGTGAGTAATAATGAACGTCACATGTGAGACGCACCAGTCTCGCATCTCTCATGGAGGAGCAGAAGTATAAAAGGAGGACTGATGACGCTGTAGTTCAAGAGAGGAACAGGCCTGATTTTATGTTGTTTTTTATTTCTGTTTTGTATAGCCAGCAGTCGTCCCTAAGGGGCTGCTGGCAGATCCTTTTGTTTTTGTATTTGTTTTATTTTATTTTTAAAATTGTTAAATGTTCGCTGGTTCCCGCCTCCTTCTTCCCTGAATCTTAAACATTGCTACAGTATCCAATTGTCCATTGTTTTAAAAAGTAGCACTGATTGTTAAAATTCACTGGAATGGGAGACGGATGCACTAACAAGGACGCTACTGATCACAGCCTTTAGCATCAGTTGCTAGTGTGCCTCTTGAGATCAGGGGAGTGAGGTTTACCAGCACAGATATTTACTAGCTAGTCTCTGTTACACTTGCAGCTGCCTATCCTACACTCATTCAAATCTCATACTAGAATTGTCAAAAAGTACCGACTTCGGTACCAAGTCGGTACTGAAATTTAAAAATGTGAAGATACCAGCATTTCCCTGTAGCATTTTGAGCGCTGCTGAAAGGATTCTTAAACACCTCTGATTGGCCATTGTGTTCTCGCACTCACCATATATGTCTGTGATTGGCTAAAATGGTCAACAATGATTGATGCTCTTCACTTACATAGATACACACGGGAGCGATTAAAAACAGGCGTCTATCAGTGAATTCCTAATTTAACCACTGATAGATGGATCCGCTGATAAACGCTGCTTTCCAACGTTCTCGTGTCTGTCTAAACGCTTGACGAAGAGTGTAAAATTTACATCTTTTTGAAGTGTTGATCATTGTAGCCAATCACAGTCATATATGTTGAGCGCATCAACACAATGGCCAATCAGAGACATATATGTTGAGCGCGTCAACACAATGGCCTATCAGAAGCGTTTAAGAATCCGTTTAACAGCGCTCAAAATACTAGAGGGAAATGCTGTTATTGTCACAATTTTAAAATTTCAGTACCGACTTGGTAACGAAGTTGGTACTTTTAACAACTCTTTATCATACCAATTTAAAAGTATTTTATATTTTGTTCCCTGTCTTATGTACATAAAGAAATATAAAAAAAGATCTGAGATTTGAGATCTGATTCCGCTCAAGTCAAAATTAAAAAAAAAAAAAAAAAAAAACCTTTCCCATGAGATCGGGTTTGTTCAGACTTAAATCTATCTTCAACACGAGTATTTAAATTAGTCATATAACCTACATAATTCATACTAAAACACAAAAATGGTCAACAAGCCTTTCTATTCTAGTTTATAATTCTTAAATGAACTACGCTCTATAAGTCTAAAGTACAGGTTTAAGCCAAGCTTCACTGCTTGAAAACAGCTTCTTCTAACAGTGATAAAAATATTCAAGATGTTTTTCAGGATCTTTTATAAGATACTTTACACAAAGTTGTGTACAAATGATGTTTCAGAACTAGTTGTGCAAACTTTGTGACCCATGTACTGGAGGCCAGATGGTGCTGCATTTCCAGCACCAGCTGTTCCTTTGAGAGACATAGAAACTGCTTCTTCTAATGAGAGGTTTTCCACACATACTGATACTCTGCTGCTAGTACATTGAGATGCAGACCTTTGCTTTCATTAACATTTGGCCAGTATGGGTATACACATGAAAATTACTTCAAAATTACAACCACCACTAAGCAGGTTTTTGCTTCTCAAGGCCAGTGACAGTCTCTAGACCAATTCATTTGAACTCATTCTTGGTCTTAAAAGATTCCTGCCTTAGGCAGTACATCCACTGCCTTGTTGCTATATTTGGTGATTTAAGCAGCATAGTGAATAATAGAGTTGGGAACAAAGACCTTTTCCATTGTGTAAAAAATACTGTACAGTACTTCAACCAAATGTTTGTGTGGATGTCAATTGTATGCATGTATGTGCAGTATTTATGTATCAGTCAGTCAGCATAATCAGAGTCATAGGTCTGTGAATTATCAGTTTGAACTAATCAACTCCAATCACTGAATCAGTTGGAGTGGATGTTCTTCTTCAAGAATTAAAATGATTGTTAATGAAATTATTAAGGAACTAAAATCATTGCAATCAGAGAAAAAAAACCTACCCTAGTGAATAAGGTCACAGCTAGAAGTGATTTTAAACTGATGGAGAATTTCCTGCATTCTTTTCCTGGTGAGAGTACTAAAAGAGCATTCAAATGACTGCAGGGAAAGTTCAATGTGGCTGTTACTGTCTGCATATGGTTGAACTGCAAGTGTTGGCCCCATTAGAACACTACTGACTCTCCATATCAATCCATTTAGTGGCTCGCTTGGTTTGTTGTCACGCTGGTTGGCTGCTGCAATGGCTCCTTTCATCTCTAGGTTATCACAAATACACATTGCATTCAGCAAGATGAGCTTGAAAGCACATTCTCTAGGAATACGCAGCGCTCTGTGGCATCAACACAACATGCCATAAGCCTTACACAGATCAGTTCTTAAATGCATTTCAATAAAGAGCTTCTAATGGGAAGTGAATAACTGAAGTCTTTTCAGAAACATATAAGTGGATTGTTGGACACTGTTAGAGGTTCAGAAGAGTGTCTCAAAGCTGAAAACTCCAGGATGTTTATTTGGTTCAGGAAATTTTACTTTTGCTATTTTGCATTTATGTCTAGCCAAAGATTACTAGCCTGGCAAGCCAGAACTATCAAGATGTTAGGTCTGGGAACTCACAATTGGCATACCTCAATCCGAGGGGCGGGATAAACAGTTGTCTTTCAAATTCCCTCTGCACGCAATAGGACAGTGCTACAACCAACCAGAGCAATGCAAGGAACTCAGCTTTTTGGAAATATTAATAATCAATAATATCTTGTTATTATTAATTATAAATATTTGGGTCAGTTAATTGGATTAACTTGATGTGGCTGAATTAATATTACAATCAATTAATCAGTTCTTCCAACGAACTCTTTTGATTATTAATTTATTCTAAGAAAAGGGTATCTTCCATGGCCACAGAAGAATAATTATTTCTTCGCCTGTACAGTACTTTGAGCCAGTAGCAAAAACCGTGATCGTAAAGTGACTTGTATTGCAAACAAAACAGAACCAAATACATATTATGTACAAGTTTTATTAACTAAATATAGATATTTATATGCATATAAATAAACTAAACAACATACACACATGAATACATGGTCAAGGCCTGGGACTCTGTTGAGGCCACGCCGAGCACCCAGGAGAAGTGAGGAAGTCGGAAGGATGGGTGATTGGAGTCGTTGTTGGTTGGAGTCTTTGTTCCAAAACTCTTGAGATTGTCCTTGGTTCTTTGTGAGAGAGTCATCTCTCTCCTGCCTGAGCCCATATCTGGTTGGAATCGAGGCCTGCTGGGCCCTGGGGCCCCCGTGGAGGGGGAGGGGGTTCCCCAGAATCGCCAGAACAGTGTTGCGGCTGGATGAAAGAACTAAGAGAGGGAGGTCACATGTGGACTGTCTCTAATAAGGCATGGAAAAGATCCTCCCCTAAGGGTTGAACTCGACCAATCAGAAAGGGGACATGTCTGAGAGGGAAAGTGGCTCTTAGTTGATTTACGGATCTTTGTCCCTAGCATGATTATACCTTCAGATAGCTATAACACATCCACACTGCATTCTAGAAGAAGGTGATGTACATCAAAGTGTGAGTCATTAAATGAGGATTAATTAGTTAGGAGGCATGATACAGGTGAGGTTACCATGATCGTTAGTTGGTTGTATACCAGGATACATACCATAATATATACCTAATAGTACACGAGACAGTAAACCATTTACACTATTTCTTTGACAGTTTTATGCATGTTCATTTATAGATCAGTTAGTCTATGATTAATGCAGAGCAAAGTCTGTTTTAAAGAGGGTTTCTGTTTCATAGTCTCTCTCTTGAGTATGTGGCCACATTCCTCGGAGGTCGTAAAATCTCCTTATCATGCCCTGTAACATTACACTGTTTCTGCCCTTGTGTTTGTTCATTTGGGCTGTGTGAGGAGTTTCATAAACCTTTGTATATAATGAATAATTAGTATGTGTCTGATTGGTCCATACCCTACAGCAACGGACAGCTGTGGCTGAGTGAGTCCCATGCGTTTTTCCACCGGCGGAGCTAGTTGATAGGCCTATATTAAACTTTTGCCGTATCCGGTCGTCAAAACTCCTAACACATCTTCCTTTTTTTAAGAATGACTTAAGTGACGTTCTCTTAACTCCAAGTCATCCAGAGTCGCGGCCAAAGCCGATTCGAAAGACCGCTGTTCGCCAGCAGCATCTTCTTTGTTTTCAAGTAGCAGTGAATTCAAATCACCTATGGAAATCACGCGGAACCGTCACAACTCTGCCGTCATTATGTTAAGCCCGCCCACCAACTCTGTACACGATGTGATTGGCCTGACCAGAGTTTGGTTTTTCCAGCTCGAATGCCAAAGGAGAGTTGCTAGACCACACTTTGCAGCAAAATATCTTTTTGCTGCCGCTAGGGTGCGTCTAGATTTCTAGGCTAAAAGATTATTGCTGTTATGACTGAACACTTTAGAAAATAACGATTTCCATTTCGTAATCTAAACATTATTGAACTTCTGTAATACAGTATGTCATGATGTCAAAACACTGCAGGTTGTTTTATCAACCTAGTAATTTTCAAAGATAGAAAACGTACTTTTTTGTACGTTTGGATCGATGCTGAAACGTATTTGAAAACTTAAACTTACTCCCAAACCTAAACAATTTTATAGAGAATATAAAAAGGTTAAAGGGGGGGTGAAATGCTGTTTCATGCATAGTGAGTGTTTCACACTGTTAAAGAGTTGGATTCCCATGCTAAACATGGACAAAGTTTCAAAAATGAAGTTGTAAGTTTGATGTAATTCTGTGAGTAATTCTGTTCCAAAAATACTCCTTCCGGTTTGTCACAAGTTTCGGAAAGTTTTTTTCGAATACGGGCCTGTGTGACGTCAGAGTCGCCGGAATTTCCTTATACGGGTCTTAAGGGCACTTCTCCCGGAAGGGCGCGCGCACATCTGTAGCCTAGTGCGTGCGAGAGTACGCCTATGCCCATCAGAGCGCTGGGCTCGGCTGCGCTGCAATTAAAAAAATGGCACCAAAAAGGTGTGTTTTTGGTTGCCAGGGCAAGACAACATTGCACAAATTTCCAAAGAACCCAGCGTTAAGGGACCTGTGGATGGATTTTGTTTTTCCAGAGCAGCAACGGAGTTGTGCAAGTGTTTTTGTTTGTTCCCTTCATTTCGACAGTAATAGTTTTATAAACAAGGCCCAGTTCAACGCCGGATTTGCAGATCGCCTAATACTCAAAGATGGAGCAGTCCCAACGATAAAGGTTCACGGTCGTGCGTTGGAACCGCAGGCAGTGAGTAAAACTGCTTCAAATGTCTGTGAGTTTTTAACTATCGGCATGTAAGCACAGAAAGTAAACACAGTTAATGTATCTATGGAGCATGCGATGTATGGTGTGTGTTTAAATACATTTGTTTAGCTGGCCACTGTAGGTTTCAGTTTGTTTATTGTAAAAATAAATCATGTCCTCATAAACCAGTCTGTCTGTTTACAACACACAAATGTTGTAAAACTCGCGCATGACATGGTGTCCTAAAAACACTGCGCTCAAGTTCAAATCATTTCTATTTTTAAAAAAACGCTCGAGACCTTATGTTTTTCACCCATTTCACTGCCCATCTCACGTTTTTGTGAGCAAAAACGCGTTCTGTATGAACGAGCCCTTATATTGTTTAAGTTATAAGTTATACCGTTCCAGTAGGCCTACACACCACATAGAGACGTCCTGCTGTAGTCGTTGCTGCTGCTGCTGGTCGTCTTCAATCTCAGCCTCGGGATCTGATTCTGGATCAAAAATGTATGGCTGAATCTGATTGTTAGCCATGGTTTATTTTCGGATGTCACTCACAGCTTCCAGACGCTCTCAACGCAAAAGCTTCGCGCGCTCGTGTCGTGATTATTTAGCTCCGCCCACACGGTACGCCTCCACCCGCTCGGGTTTTTCCGGAAAGACTCGGTACAGCCTATCTTTCTTTTATAAATATAATAAAACTAAAGACTTTTTGGAGATATGAAGGATGCAATACTACTCTATAGGTACTCAAGATTAACATGAGATTGAGTGAAACTGAGCATTTCACCCCCCCTTTAAAACGTAATGGACAGAGATGTGTAGGGAAAGTACAATTTTATAACAATATAGCATTAATCGATATTTTGAGCAACTGATATACTCCTACCCCTAAACCTACCTATATCCATTTCTTAAAACTACGTAGGCTACAGAAGATTTTTTTTTTTAATTATTGTGATTATTTGTGAATCATCTATGATTGTATACATTGTTGTGATTGATTGTGATAGACTTTTTGAAGAACCTGGTAAGAAAGAATAATCAAATACATAGTTAATTAATATAATTTTAATACATAAAAAATATTTTTATTTTTAGAAAATATTCACATCAGTAAAATTGCACTGTAATGCCACTTTACATTGTCGTCTTCTGGCCTTGGCGCTGGGCAGGACCGCGCAATGTAACGTTGCCACAAGTCAAGACGATTCATCACAGTTATAGGCATCTAAAGATTTATATGCCCTCAGTTTGTCTTTACGCTTGGTTTCTCTATCAGGTTGGTGTAGAAGGCAGGCCACTCAACCGAGGTAACGTTAATCCTGTATGATCGTCCATTTATTGATTTGAGCGTACATGGGTCGGCCAATCTGGTTCCGTCCGTTAAAATTTACTTTTGCAAATAACAATCGCGGTCCTGGACAGTGAGTGACCTTGCACATTAAGATAAAATCGGATTTTCTCCCATCATTGTTAAAAAACAAGCTAACAAAACTTGCAAACTAGTGTTAGTGAAGCGACCAGAGGGATCGTTCTGCCTCCACCTAGGCTCCGCCCACATAAAAATGTCATCATGTTTACCAACTGAAAAGGCGTCTATTGGAGAAAACGAATTTTTTGTCTCATGGTAAATTCGTTCGGGTCACATGACGTCACGTCACTGTAGCTTTGCGCCGCCATCTTGACGACCGATGGTCTCAGTAATGCCTGCAATATGTTGTGCTGTTGGCTGCAACAACAGCCGAAAGAGGAACCCCGAACTGGTATTTTATTCTATACCAAAAGAAAAGGATAGAAGAAATGTCTCATATTGTATGAATGTCTCATATTGTATCATGTCTCATCTTTCTGTGCGCACACACCCGACCCGAAGTGTGCAGCCATAGACCCTATACAGCGCGAGAGTAATGAATTGGGCTCTGTTTCGTGTCTGAATGGACAAATACACACAACATTATGTTTAAATGTCCGTTTTGGAGAGTATTCATGTAATATATGTTGGTTATGTCTTAAACAGAGTCATCCAGTCCTTTGGTAGAGAGAGAGAGAGAGAGAGAGAGAGAGAGAGAGAGAGAGAGAGAGAGAGAGAGAGAGAGAGAGAGAGAGACGAGGAAAACAAAGCATGCAAATGGAAATTATCGCGGCCGGAAAAATGATTGAGCTCATTTTTTTTTATCGTGCAATTAATTGATTTATTAACTATCGCGACAGGCCTAATCCAGATTAATGACAGCTAGCTGTGAGCAAGCTACCAGCTGAGCCACTTAGCTAGCTAACAACTCGCTACCTAGTCAGATCAAACTACCACCAAAATCATACATTTGAATTTCTTTTATAATACAAACATTTCCCATGATTAAATATAAATCCTTGGTGGCCAGGTGCCGCACTTTTACGTCTTTTACCCATCCAGCAACAGCATAATGATACACGTCTGTACTCTTGAAAGCCTTCAAGCGATCCCCACTGTATGGGGAGGGGTTATGTAAAAGATAAATATATATACCATGGAAGGCAAATTGGGGCAAGTCTGGGGCAGATAATAAAGGACAAAAGAAAACTGGGAGTAACAAATAAGCATCGGAGCCTAAAATTAAAATTTTATCCATGTATCTCTGTCTTTCTTTCTCATTCAAATGGGCAGTTTGGGCGGCCATACCGGGAGAGATCGGTCGTCAATATGGCGGCGTTCTACAACCCCAAATCAGAAAAAGTTGGGACATTTTGTAAAATGCAATAAAATCAAGAATCTGTTATTTGTTCATTCTTTTTAACCCTTTTTTAACTGACAAAAGTACAAAGAAACATTTTCCAATGTTTTCACTGACCAACATAATTGTATTTTGTAAATATGAACAAATTTTGATTTTGATGGCTGCAACACACCCCAAAAAAGTTGGGACAGAGACATGTTTACCACTGTGTCAATTCATCTTTCCTTTTAATTACACTTTTTAATCATTTGGGAGTTGAGGATACTAATTGTTGGAGTTTTGCTAGTGGAATATTTGCCCAATCTTGTCTGATACAAAACAGCCGCTCAACAGTCTGTGGTCATCACTGCCTGATTCTCCTTTGCATGATGGGTCATACATTTTCCATAAGAGACATATCTGGACTGCAGTAAACAGGCAGGCACATCTCTTCTATGGTGATAGTGGTGATCTATGGTGATCTATTTAGCACGTGCAGAATGAGGCCTGGCATTGTCTTGCCTCCCAGGAAAGATGTCATCTTGATGGCAGTTTTTGTCTCTGTACAATCCAAATTTATGCCTCCATGTCAATGGTGCCTTCACAATAATGCAAGTTACCCATACCGTTTGCAATGATGCACCTCAATACCAGCACAGATGTTTGCTTTTGCACCTGTCGCTGGTGAAAGTCTGGTTGGTCCCTTTCATCTTTGGGACTGAGAACTCTGTGTCCATTTTTTTCCAAAAACAAGCTGAAACATGGACTCATCTGACCACAGCACACATGTCCACTGTCTTCTAGACCATATGAGATGAGCTCAGGCCCAGAGAACTCGCCGGCATCTCCACATAGAACTGATGTAAAGCTTTCTCCTTGCGTAACAAAGATTCAAGTGGCATTTCTTAATGCAGAGTCAGACTGTGTTCAGTGAAAATGGTTTTCCAGATTACTCCTGAGCACATGTGGCTGTATTTAAAAGATTAGCATGATGGTATCTTGTGCAATGCCATCTGAGGGCTCAAAGGTCACGCACATTCAACAGAGGTCTACTGCCTTACCCAACACAGACTGAGATTTCTCTGGATTCCCTGAATCTTGTGACAATATTATGTATGGAAGATGATGAAAGGCATAAATGCTTTGCAATCTTGCATTGAGAAATGTGATTTTTTAATTGTTTGACAATTCTCTCAAGATATTTGGCACAAAGTGATGAGCCATGACCCATCTTTGCTTAAAAAGACTTAGAAGCTCTTTTACACCCAAACATGATACCTTCAACTATTACCAATTCACCTGCTCATTGTGGACTGTTTCAAAATAGTTGGATAATCTAATTTGGATAATCTTTTCACTTTTATTTGGTCTCTGTCCCAACTTTTTTGGGGTGTGTTGCAGCCATCAAAATAAAAATTTGTTCATATTTACAAAATTCAATTATGTTGGTCAGTGAAAACATTGGAAAACGTTTCTTTGTACTTTTGTCAGCTAAAAAAAGGTTAAAAAGAATGAACAAATCACAGATTCTTGATTATATTGCATTTTACAAAATGTCCCAACTTTTTCTGATTTGGGGTTGTATTTCTAGTGACGTAGGTGGCATCTATGAATACCAACCATTATACCATTAAGATTAAATATATTACAAAATTGTTAAACGATTAAAGAAGGTTTTTTTAAGGTTGTAAAGTGTAGTCTTGTTTAACACCATGTAGGCTAATCCTCCGAAACGAGTTTGCAGCAGAAGGCACGAACAGAGTGAAATATTATTTCTTAAACGAGTAAACTGCATTTAATGAATGCGACAGAAAAAGGTAATTGATAAGACAATTGAATGCAATAGAGTCAAAACATTAATGCCACGATTGTAATATGCATAAATAGAAATACGTACAAATCTGTACGCCGGTAAAGTTCATAGTTAAATAATTTACGTTTTTGTGCTGTCAATACGTAAATATTTTACGTTGTAGTGCTGCAAATACATCAGTATTATACATTTCTGAGTGTATAAAACGTAAGTAAATGTACGTGTGGTAGAACTACACAACGTAAAAATACAGACATATTCTCATGGGATCACGTTGATTTTTAAGACTTTATGTATGATTTTACAAGTTATAAACTGTTTTACTACTCGTCAATTTCTTATTTTCCAGATCTGAGCGGTTGCACACCTTTAAATAGTTGTTTATGCTCTCTTGGTTTTGTGCAGGAGTAGATTTTTTGGATTGTACACTGGACTGTATTTCATGATTGCTGTAATACTGGATTACAGTTCCCTTTCGTTGTCACTCCGAGTTACGTCGGATGACGACGAATGGGGTTTCGCTTAGAAAGCCTATCAACTTCGAGTATTACAAAACGAGCCAATGGCAAAGAAATGCCATGGGTCTGCGGAATTTGCATGGCGTAACTCCGCCCCACCTCGTGGGTATAAAAGGAGGAAGCCGGCAGCAAGCAGATATGTTTTCGCTTCGGAGCCAAGTGTATTCTTCTCTCCACAAGCCATCTCTGAATTGTCAGCTTTACAAACGAGTACCTCGAGTGTTGGTGTGACGACGATCTACGGCGAGAGCGTGCTTCCTGCTGATCTGTTGCAGTGGTCTGCCAGTCGGTGCGTTTCTCCCCGGGTGCTTCAACACTTGAGTTTTCTCTCACTAAAAGAGCTTACACGTGGCACGTCTTTTTAAAGATGTCTCGCCCGTGTACTTCTGGTTGCGGCAGATTGGTATCGGACTCTGATGGGCACGAGCGTTGCATAGTATGTTTGGGCATTGATCATGCTAGAGCAGCGCTCGTGGATGACTCATGTTCTCGCTGTGGGAACATGACCATCGCGTCATTACGGTCGAGACTCCATGAACTCGCAAGAGTGAGAGTCCCCTCATCCACCCCCCGTCCTGCGGCTGGTGGCCAGGGTGATCTGAGGGTTACGGTCTGGAACAAGGCGCCGACTATGTGTCCGCGACCCCAGCCCCCCTCTTCAATGACGGTGCCCGCTAGTGAACTGCTGATTCCCGCGGGTCTACCCTCTGGTGGCCCGCGTGCTTCAGTTGAAGCTACAGAGGAAGATGCCATGTCTGTTGCAGCATCACTAGGCGGGTTTGACTCTTCTGGAAGTGAGGGCTCGTCACAGCTGCCACCTTCCGGTGTGCATACGGCTGTGCTCGAGTCTGATCCGGAGATGACGGCCATGCTTTCCCGGGCAGCCGCGAGCATCGGACTTGAGTGGAGGCCTCCACCCTGTCCTGAGCGCTCGCGGCTGGACGATTGGTTTTTGGGTAAGGCCGCCGACCCTCGTCCTCGGCAAACCCCAATACCTTTCTTCCCGGATGTGCATGATGAGATCTCGAAGTCCTGGAAGACCCCCCTGTCTTCTCGGGACCGCTCGCTGGTCTCATCCGCCTTTCCTCTCCTCGATGAGGCAGCTGCCCGTGGGTACACTGGGCTTCCCCCGGTTGAACGCTCTGTTGCCATGCAACTATGTCCTCAGAGTGCTTCTTCTCGGGGCGAGCCTAAGCACCCATCCAAAGCCTGTAGATTTTCGTCGACCCTGGTGGCGAAGTCTTACAGAGCGGCGGGACAGGCGGCTGCTTCACTGCATGCTATGGCCACTCTGCAGGTCTACCAGGCCCAGATGCTCAGAGACATGCACAAGGGTAGGACAAACCCAGGGCTCTTTGATGAGCTGCGCGCCGCGACCGACCTTGCTCTCCGGGCGACGAAGGTTACCGCGCGCTCCCTGGGTTTGGTGATGTCCCCAGCTGTGGTCCAGGAGCGACATCTGTGACTGAACCTGGCTGACATGCGGGACGCTGAGCGGACCCGTCTGCTTAACGCCCCCTTGTCCCAGGCCGGCCTCTTCGGCGGTGCAGTTGAAGACTTTGCCCAACAGTTTTCAACTGCCCAGAAACAGACCGAGGCCATCAGACACATTCTGCCCCGCCGGCCCGCTGCTGCCTCCACCTTGCCGGCCGGGCAGACGCCTCGACCTGTTTCCCGCCGAGGGCGCCCTCCTGCGGCTCCCGCCCCTCCCGCCCGGACCACGCAGCAGCCTCCACCCAGGGCCGGTCGCGGAGGAAGCCGTAAGAAGGCGCCACAGCCCTCTCCTGCCCCGCCCCCCGCTAAACGCCGGGCCAAGCGGCGCTCCTGAGACGGGCTGCTCAGGGATGATGATTGTTTCACAGGAGGTGGTAGCAGGACCACTCCTTCCCCCGGTGGAGGGCCGGGGGAGAATCTTTTGTTCTCCACTCCCCGCTGCTCACCCACGGGTGGGCAGCACCCTAATGTGGTTAAAGTCAGAAACAATCCCCTCTTCCCTGAGCTCACAGAGTTCTCGGGCGACACAGAGCACCGCCCACAAGCCGTGCTCTCCTCGCCCCCCTCTGTCCTAGAGGCGGTTGACACGGCGTGCCGTCCACGGACCGCTTCGCCCCTGTCCCCCTCTGTCGCCAGACCCCTGGCAGAGCAGGCCCCCGCGGGACGACCAGCCTGGTCCTCCCCTGGCCCCCTCTGCCAGGGCGCGGTTGCTAACTGTGCCCCCTCTCCGGGCCGCTATGCCGTCCACATCTGGGCCAGTTACTCCGCTTCGCTGCCCCTCCGGGGGGACGCCTGTGGCTCGCATGATCCCGTTGGTTCAGTTCCTGGGAGCCTGGCTAGAGCTTCCCCGTCTGTCCCACTGGATCGCGCGTACCGTCAGGCTCGGCTATGCGATTCAGTTCGCACGGTCTCCTCCCCGCTTCAGGGGAGTCCGCTCCACTTTGGTCGGTGGCAATGCCCCTATCATGAGAGCAGAGATTGCCACCCTGCTGGCGAAGGGTGCAATCGAGACTGTCCCTCCAGCCGAGATGAGGTCCGGCTTCTACAGCCCCTACTTCATTGTCCCCAAGAAAACCGGTGGGTTACGGCCAATCCTGGACTTGCGCGTGCTGAACCGCTCCCTTCATCGGATGCCGTTCAAGATGCTCACCGCCAAACGCGTTTTCGAATGCATACGGCCCCAGGATTGGTTTGCAGCGATCGACCTGAAGGACGCCTACTTTCATGTCTCCATTCTTCCTCGACACAGACCGTTCCTCCGGTTTGCTTTCGAGGGGCAGGCATACCAGTACGCGGTTCTCCCTTTCGGGCTAGCCCTGTCTCCTCGAATCTTCACGAAGGTCGTCGAGGCGGCCCTTGTTCCCCTTCGAGAACAACGGGTTCGCATCCTGAGTTATATCGACGACTGGCTGATCCTAGCTCACTCTCGAGATCAGGTTTGCGAACACAGGGACCTAGTACTTCGGCACCTAGCCCGTCTGGGCCTTCGGGTCAACTGGGAGAAGAGCAAACTTTGCCCCGTGCAGAGGATCTCTTTTCTCGGTATGGACATCGACTCGGTCGCCATGTCCGCGCAGCTTACGAGCGAGCGCGCGCAGTCACTGCTGACTTGCCTAAGACAATTCGAGGGCAAGAGTGCGGTTCCACTGAAACTTTTTCAGAGGCTCCTGGGGCATATGGCATCTGCAGCCGCGGTCACGCCGCTCGGATTGCTTCATATGAGACCGCTTCAGCTTTGGCTTCGCGACCGAGTCCCGAGGTGGGCATGGCAACACGGCACGTTCCGAGTACCAGTTACTCCGACCTGCCGTCAGTTCTTCACCCCGTGGACGAACCTCGATTTTCTCAGGGCCGGTGTCCCCCTGGCTCGAGCTTCCCGGCATGTTGTTGTCTCAACAGATGCCTCCACCACGGGCTGGGGCACCATGTGCAATGGACATGCTGCTGCGGGCTCCTGGACAGGACCCCAGCGGCTATGGCATGTCAATTGCCTCGAGTTGTTGGCAGTACGCCTTGCCCTGCACCGCTTCCGGGCGTTGCTCAGGGGTCAACACGTACTAGTCCGCTCAGACAATACCGCCACTGTAGCGTACATCAACCATCAAGGTGGTCTACGCTCCCGCCGTATGTCACAACTCGCTCGCCACCTCCTCCTATGGAGTCAGAAGCATCTGAGGTCGCTTCGAGCCATCTTCATTCCCGGAGCGCTGAACTGTGCAGCCGACGAGCTCTCACGGCTTCAGCCCCTCCCTGGAGAATGGCGACTCCATCCCCAGTCGGTTCAGCTGATTTGGGACCAGTTCGGGGACGCGCTGATAGATCAGTTTGCCTCTCACGACTCGACCCATTGCGCCCAGTTCTATTCCCTGACCGAGGGCACGCTCGGCACGGATGCTCTGGCGCACAGCTGGCCGCAGGGCCGCAAGTATGCGTTTCCCCCAGTGAGCCTTCTTGCGCACACTTTGCGCAAGGTCAGGGAGGACGAGGAGCAGGTCATTCTGGTTGCCCCTTACTGGCCCAACCGGACCTGGTTCCCCGAACTAGTACTCCTCGCGACAGCACCTCCCTGGCCGATCCCTCTGAGGAAGAACCTTCTTTCTCAGGGACGGGGCACCCTATGGCACCCTCGTCCCGATCTTTGGAACCTCCACATGTGGCTCCTGGATGGGACGAGGCAGGTTTGAGTACCCTACCACCAGCGGTGGTGGCTACCATCACTTCCGCTAGAGCGTCGTCCACGAGACACGTCTATGCGTTGAAGTGGAACCTCTTCGTCAACTGGTGCTCTTCTCACCGAGAAGACCCCCGGAGATGCTCGATCAGTGTTTTGCTTTCCTTCCTTCAACAGGGGCTGGAGCGAAGGCTGTCTCCCTCCACCCTGAAGGTCTATGTTGCCGCCATTGCCGCACATCATGACCTCATCGAAGGTAAGTCGGTGGGGAAGCACGACCTGATCATCAGGTTCCTGAGAGGAGCGAGGAGACTAAATCCTCCTCGTCCTCCTCTCGTTCCCTCTTGGGACCTCTCAGTGGTTCTAACTGCCCTGAAGAGTGCTCCCTTTGAGCCCCTGCAATCAGTCGAGCTTAAGTTCCTGTCTATGAAGACAGCGCTCCTGGTTGCACTGGCCTCCATCAAGAGGGTTGGGGACCTGCATGCATTCTCCGTTGACGAAGCGTGCCTGGAATTTGGGCCGGCTTCCTCTCACGTGATCCTGAGACCCCGGCCTGGATATGTGCCCAAGGTTCCTACCACTCCCTTTCGGGACCAGGTGGTGAACCTGCAAGCGCTGCCCTCGGAGGAGGCAGACCCAGCCTTGGCACTGCTCTGTCCAGTACGCGCTCTCCGCGCCTATGTAGACAGAACGCAGTGTTTCAGGACCTCAGACCAGCTCTTTGTCTGTTATGGTGGGAAGCTGAAGGGAAAGGCTCTCTCCAAGCAAAGGTTGTCTCACTGGATAGTGGACACCATTGCTTTGGCTTACCAGCAGCAAGGTCGACCGTGCCCCCTTGGTGTGACTGCCCACTCCACCCGGAGTGTGGCGTCCTCTTGGGCTCTAGCGCATGGCGCCTCGCTAACAGACATCTGCAGAGCTGCAGGCTGGGCGACACCTAACACATTCGCCAGATTCTATAATCTCCGAGTGGAGCCTGTGTCCTCTCGTGTACTCGCTTCAACCAGCTAGTACCGGACCCGCTCAGGTGTCTTCGCTTGCTCGCCATCCCACTCCACGGACTGGATACGTGCGATAATTTCCTCAGGTGAGCTTCTCCGAAAGCCCTGAGCTCCTCCAGCACTCCTGACGTCGGCGCCAGTGTCTATTGCCTGTGCGTCGGCTAGGTGCCTCCCGTGTGCATGGTCCCTCCTCTGAGCGACCCCCACATGTGTATTTCCACTGTAAGCCTCTCTGAGCGTGTGTCTTTCCCTTGGCAAGCCACCTTGCCACCCCTGGGGTTGAAATATTCCACCTGCGGCTGGACACCCCAGTGTTTTCCATATGCTTCCTTCGGGTCATATGTGTATTCTCTAAGTCCCCCCCCCTCCGGGCTGGCATTAATTGCATACTTCCCCTAAGCTTGGGATATGCTTCCCAGTGTACCTTGGTATTCCTGTGTTATATGGAGTCCTTTGTCCAGGCTCACAGGGATCTCGATTTACGCAGGGCACTGGAAGACAGCTGAGAAGGTGGCGTGATTAGACTGGTAACCCCATTCGTCGTCATCCGACGTAACTCGGAGTGACAACGAAAGGGAACGTCTACGGTTACGTATGTAACCCTCGTTCCCTGAGTAGGGAACGGAGACGTTACGTCTGCCTGCCACTTTCCGCTGTACCGCGGGGATCGCCTGAGCTCAGTCTTGGCTCCTCAGCGAAGAAACATATCTGCTTGCTGCCGGCTTCCTCCTTTTATACCCACGAGGTGGGGCGGAGTTACGCCATGCAAATTCCGCAGACCCATGGCATTTCTTTGCCATTGGCTCGTTTTGTAATACTCGAAGTTGATAGGCTTTCTAAGCGAAACCCCATTCGTCGTCATCCGACGTAACGTCTCCGTTCCCTACTCAGGGATTACGAGGGTTACATACGTAACCGTAGACGTTTTTCTCTGTGGAATCACTGTGTAAGGAACTCAGCTTTTTGGAAATATTAATAATCAATAATATCTTGTTATTATTAATTATAAATATTTGGGTCAGTTAATTGGATTAACTTGATGTGGCTGAATTAATATTACAATCAATTAATCAGTTCTTCCAACGAACTATTTTGATTATTAATTTATTCTAATAAAGGGTATCTTCCATGGCCACCGAAGAATAATTATTTCTTCGCCTGTACAGTACTTTGAGCCAGTAGCAAAAACCGTGATCGTAAAGTGACTTGTATTGCAAACAAAACAGAACCAAATACATATTATGTACAAGTTTTATTAACTAAATATAGATATTTATTTGAATATAAATAAACTAAACAACATACACACATGAATACATAAATAGGTTAGTGATAGGATGAAATTGGAAACCGGAAGAGGGTCTATGAGAAGAACCATCAGAATTTCATTTTCACATTTCATTGAATTGAATACTTGCATTTGTAATGGGAACAATTCTTGAAGTTGTTGAAAATTGGAGTCGTTGATGGTTCCGGCAGTGTCAAGTGGAAGTTGGTTGAGCGTTCTCTTTCTCCAGGAACGCATGACTGGTTTGGTGAAGGCCTGGGACTCTGTTGAGGCCACGCCGAGCACCCAGGAGAAGTGAGGAAGTCGGAAGGATGGGTGATTGGAGTCGTTGTTGGTTGGAGTCTTTGTTGGTTGGAGTCTTTGTTCCAAAACTCCTGAGATTGTCCTTGGTTCTTTGTGAGAGAGTCTTCTCTCTTTTCCATGAGGCCGGATCTGGTTGGAATCGAGGCCTGCTGGGCCCTGGGGCCCCCGTGGAGGGGGAGGGGGCTCCCCAGTCTCACCAGAACAGTGTTGCGGCTGGATGAAAAAACTAAGAGAGGGCGGTCACTGTTGCCTGCCTCTGATATACCCTGAGAAAGAACCAACCCCTAAGGTTTGAATGGACCTATGAGTAAGGTGACATGTCCGAGAGGGGAAGCGGCTCTTAGTTGATTTATGGTCTTTGTCCCCAGCATGCTTAGACTGTTCATTCAAGCTCAAATAGACATAAACAATTTACATTGCATTCTAAGAGAAGGTTATGTACATCAAAGTGTGTGTCATTAAATGAGGATTAATTTGCTAGGAAGCATGATACAGGTGAGGTTATATTGACCGTTGGGTGGTCGTTCAACCACATACACCCCAATCAAAGATACCATGTTGTTATACCTAATAGTACACGAGACAGTAAATCATCACAGTTTCTGTGAGGCATGTTCCTTCATAGATCAGAGTAACACCGCAAAGTTTATTTAATTAAAGATAGTCTCTCTCTCAAAGGAATGTGGCGCATGTGGCCACATTCCTTTGAGGTCGTAAAGTCTGTTATCAGTCTTAAAGTGTTCTGTAACCGGACACCCGGCTGACAAAGTAACTTCATTTGTGAGGTTAGTTTTGGGGGAGAGTTTCATAGACCTTTATATTCATTAAATATAGTGAAGATGAATAATTAGTGTGTGTCTGATTGGTCCAGACCCTACATCCCCCCCTTTCGACCGTTGTTGTCCCCCTCAAGGACAACCATGATCGAAGTTGAAAGTGCCGACAGATCAGACACACCTTTGTCATAGAAGGCTGGAAGGCCATGGTGGCCTCTGGTTGCTCGCGTCTTCTGGAGTGGTGGTCGTTCCACGGCGGTTGATGTGGACAGTAGCCCAGTACAGGTCTCTGCAGCAGGTGTTGGGGCAGAAGGTGCCTTGACTGGGTATCACCTGTCATTCTGGAGTTAGGGTGAAATTGTGGTTCTTGAAGAAGGATGAGGTTTCCAGCTTTGATTCAGGTTTGGCCTCAGCAGGGCAGCGTGTGTCTTGGATCAGAGACTGCAGACCAGCTGAGTTTGAGTAAAGTCATTCTGGAAGACAGTAAACAGCTGTTTCATGGAGTTCACTGTCTGGTTCAGTCGAACGCTGTGGGTGTTGAGAATTACCACAGTTCCCTTCGATGTCTTGCCGATGGACGGCAGGGAGGCACTCTGTGTTGTGAGTTGCCCTTTTAGCTGTGGGATTTCAGTTTGAATTTCAGCCACACGTTGTCTCACGGTGGCTAGGTTCAGTGCGTTGACACTGGACATGCCAATGTTAACAGAGTTCCGACGGCAGTGGCGGTTGTGTCCATCTGGCTCTGCTTGTGTGACATTTTTTTTTCAAGTTGGTTGAGCATGTGTTCGACATTGGCCTCAGCGTGGGCGAGGGAGTGGAGTCGAACATACACTCTCTGGGTGTGGGTCCTGCAGTTGGTGATAAGGAGTCCCGGTTGTTCCTTCGGGACGCTGCCTGATACCGGACCTGGTGAGATGACCGACTGCGGCTGTCCTCTGGTTGGCTGGAGGCACAGGAAGACTAACCACATTAGCATCCTGGAACAGACAAAGGGGAGAGGGAGAGAGAAAGGGAGGAAAGATCTCAGCGACTGTCGTCCTTTGTTGGCTAGGACAGTCTTTCCGCTTCGAGGACGCCGGTATGCCAATTGCTTCGGTGTTCTGGTGCTGCGGTGTGCAGCACATGCTGCGTCATGGGCATACACTGGCATGAACCCCCCTTTTGCACTGTGGCACCACAAGCTTTGGCGCAGCGATGTCATCAGGTGCATAACACAGAGTGTTGTCCTGTGCACGCAGCGTGTGCTTGTTGATTTCAGTTGTCTGGGGCACCGGTTGTCGGTGGGTGCAGACGGCGTTCGTGGGTGGTTGGAGGGGTTAGAGGTGGTTTCTCATAGTGTCCATTGGTTTGTCATAGTCTTTGGTAAGCTGGAAGGTTGGGGTCAGGTTAAGCAGAGGCTCTGTGACATTTTGGCACACTTGTGGTGAGAGACTAATTCATGACCCTAAAAGTTCAGAACCACTGTTTAATGGGTTCGCTAGATATGTAGCATAAAGTTAGGTGTTTCATGTGTATCTAGCTAGTGATGTGTCTCTTGTATCTTTATCATCTTAGCTGTGGATGTTAGGAGGCTAAGACTTGTGTGGTTCCTAGAGTATTTCCTGGAAAGGGCATAGCCGAGATGAAATAAATGACTTAAGATGGTTCTTATGACTAAATTATTTCTCTGGACTTAAATGGTGGATCATCACGGCGGCTTGACGAAGTGAAGGATAGGAGGAAAAGGGACAGCTTTCCTATTCAAATTATGCTTATTATCAATCCTCAGGACTATAGTTATGCCCTAGTAATTGTTGAAATTACTTGTGTCGCAGGGTCACAAAAATGAGTGCACTTGTTGAAAATAAACACAATCACAAATAAAGGTGTCTCTGTTTCCTTTCTGGGCCCAATGGGAAATAGAACCACATTCGAACAAGAGAGGAAATGGAATTAAATCATATAGATGACCGAATAGACAAGGGAATAGCTGACTGCTATTATTATCAAAGTGGAAATAAAAGAATAAAATAAAAAAATAAAGTAAGTAATCAAAACAGCGGTAATGATCTGAAATTGAGAATAATCAATAGCACTAGTGACTAACCTTTAGATTTGCCTGGACCAACACTCCCTAGTGGGTCACAGCTGTTGCGTGTTTAAGACCACACCGTGTGTGTCCCTCCAAAGGTTTAGTCAATATGCTGATGAAAATTCTCATAACTATAATAATTCTTCTCTAGCTACACAGCTTACATGTAATTAAACTTGGGTTTAATTGCCAGGGCATCTGCAAATTTAGCCTACAGCACTCAGCAAGGACTATGCCTAAACTAGTGAAGGTGAAATTCAGCTGAGAAGAATTGAAAGTAAGGAAAGAGAAAAATTAGAAACCCTAAATGGGGTTAAAGAAAGTATTTTAGAATACTTTGCGCTGTATACATAAAAGCTGTAATTAAGGCTTCAAGTAAATGATGCTAACCGCTAACTGTAGAAGTTATTATGTAGCTTAGCCTAAGCTGGATGGATGCTAGGTTAGCTTAGCTTAGCCTAAGCTGGATGGACGCTAGGTTAAGTTAGCTTAGCCACCTAGGCTGGTTTGATTACAAAATGACGTCACGAGTTAGCACTTCCTGTGACAAGTCGTTGTCATGGGAACCAGTGCATGTCAGAACAATTCAACAGTACCTGAAGAATGTCTACACATTTTACTGAGTTATGCATGTTTAAACGGGTTAAAAGGGGGCGCCTATACTTTAAGTCTTTCAAGAACTTGATGTTACATTCAGTAAAATGCTAATGTGTTTTGGCATTTGCTAATTTTACTCATGGAACTCTTCTCTTTACTTTACACAACTTATTCTATTCGTTTACAAAGTAAGGACATAGATTTGCTGTAAGTCAAAGCTTGTCTAAGCCTATATAGTTACGTCCCTCTCATGCATAAATGCTGACTTTTCAGCGAGTGAACAGTTTTGATCGCTAGGTAGTTCTCTGCTTGTGGATGCAGCTAAAAATTTAGGTGAATTACATCAATCTAACAATAATTTGTAAGGCCTTTACAATGTAGAAAGGGAGCATCACCCAGGTCTACGTATATATAACACTGTCCTGAGCTTTCTTTTTCAGAAACAGGTTTATCAATACTGCAATTTGGATTTCTTTAACCAAAGCAGGATAGATATCGGTACAGTTTACAAGCTGCTGAGATGAGATTCCTTTGTCAAACAGACTTACGCTTTAATGCTGAACTTACTGATACCAGTTGGAAATCTAAGACTCTTTCACTTACAGTAGAGATGTCAATTCCCGCTATCGTTTTATCTGCATTTAGACAAGCCAGCAACCAGTGATCAAAATGCGTATCGCATGTTGTGTTCCAGTTGGACCGCAATGGTCAAATGCACGCCTGTAGGTTAACAGTAGTTTAAAACTCAGGTGGTTTTCTTACACTAAGGCGTCAAGGTATGCCCTATTTGGAGCTAGTGTTTCCTGTAACCCTTCATTGTCATGGAAACTAATGTAGCAGTGCCAATTCAACCAGCATGTAGCAAATGTTTGTTTCAAAAGAGTTGTGCATAGTCTGTTGGCAGGTGAGGCTTACACGTCCATTCAAGATTTTCTTTATATCAGTAAAATTCTATTTTTACTAATGCAGAGTCTTGCTGCTCTTTGAGCACCCATTTTCATCTACTTTAAAAGTTTTATGTCCTATGCTGACCAGGGACTTTTTAGCAGAGTCTTGCATTGTGTTCATGCTGTGTGGCTTCTGGTTTTGCAGTTCAGGATCAATGGGGTCTTAGGAACCCTTTCTGGGGAGGCCTTCTGTGTTAGAGGCCTTCCGCATCAGGTCACACATCGTTGAGTGGGCATTGCGTGGGGGCAGGTGAAAATATGGTGACTAACTGGTTTTGGAGGAAAAGTTTCTTGAAGCTGGTGTCCTCCTCCGTCACAGGTTCGTTGTAAGTTCCACAGACAACTCGTTCGAAGTTGGTGGTGGTAGCACAGGGCCTTCTAGGTCTGTCCTGCTTGGTGTTTGGGCAGGGCCCAGCTGGGCTGGATGTGTCCAGATCAGATGGAGTCTGTCTCGGTGTGCCATACCGGTTGGAGACTGCAGGTGAAAATCAATGTCTCGTAGATTGGCAGGGATGTTTCTGACCTTTCACTTGAGATTGTTGAGTGTCACTTCATGTGCCATTTCAGGGTTTGTCTGATTTACCTTTTCCTCCTGCAGCTGCAGGGGCTCTCAGGGCACTGTCTGGTGAAGTGTTAAGCCGAGGGCTTTGGCTCCTCCCCCCTTTGTGCAGGGCTGGGGAAGCTTACGCTGCTAATGTGAAGGTCAGCAGGGTCCATCTTTCTTGTGTGGTCCATTTGCAGTGGGTTGGACTGTTGCAGCTCTCTTTGGACCACATGGAGTGCGTCAATAATGTTACAGCATCGCTAAGTCAGTGTTTGGACTTCCGCTGCACATTGATGGCTTTAGCTCTCTTTGAGTTCAACCATTTCTTTAAGTTCTTTGAGTGAAACAGTTCTTTACCCGTCGGTTTGCAGGTGCTCAGAGCTGTCGTCCGCCTGAAAACTGATGATCTCTTTCAGTTGCTCTGCTCTGTCAGGGTCCTTGCATCTGTCCTGTGCCTTCTCCCGTTGAGCAGGGTTCGTTCTCTGTGGAGTCCTGTGGCTGGCAGCGTTAGTTCATTTACCTCCTGTTTGAGGCCTGCGGGAGCATGGCCAAGGAGAAGATAATGCTGGTCAGCTCTTGGTGGCTCAGGCTGGGTGTCAGACGTCTGCTTTCATTGTTGCCTAACTGTTCCTTCCTCTGCCGTGGCAGGTCGTTGCCTGCTTCAGGCTGAAGGATGTCCATGACACTGCTCTGCCGGGTCTTCGGGTGGTCCTGGTGGCAGGGCTGGGTGTCTGAGGCCTACTGGAACACTTGTGGGAACACGAGAGAGAAATGGCAAAGGCAAATGCAAGTTTCTACAGAGGTGGTGAGCTATCTGTGTGGGAGAATGGCTATGTGGAGCAGCTAAAATTTAGTGCTGGTGAGCACACACAACAAAAAAAAAAAGTTTTGAGTATCTTAGTTGACGTGCTTTAAGCAGCATCGACTGATGACTGGGCTCTTACATGTCATAACCTATTACTCAAAAATGCTGATGGTTCTTCTCACATGTTGTGCTACGAGAGTAACAGATAGAGCAAAACCAAAATAAAACAATGGGATGAAACCAGAAAAGAAGAGGAAGAAAGGAGTGTTTTACCTATTTAGGTTTAGCTAGGAGACATAGGTAAACAGGAGTCACTTATGGGTTATGCTGCTGTTAGACTAAGCTACCAGGGACACATCAGACATCGCAAGGTCCAAAAGAAGAAGAAGAAACAATGGGAAGTGTTTCCAGTTCTGTCTGGGGCCTACTGTGCGTTTGTGTTTAGCCGTACTTCATGTACTTAGCTTGGTGCTAAGGAGTGAGGATGGGTAAAACACAGACAGGAAGTAGGATATTAATGACCTGTGTAACTCGCTATGGAAACAACAGTTGCTAGATATTGTAATCCTATAGAGAGAGAGAAGATGAGGATAGTGACTAGTGATCTAAAATAAGGTAAAGGTAAAGTTAGAACGTCCTTATAGCTCTAAGAAAACTAAAAGGAAAGGGAAGCGTATCAAGTAATTTAATTAAATTTCAAATTTAGTTAAGCCCTTCTTTTTTTCTTTAGCTGAATATATAAGAATTCAGACTGAAACAAACGTAAATAACTAAATTGAAAAAAAAAAAAAAAAAAAAAAATTGTATGTAAACATTGTGTGTTCTCATAGCTCTGGTAACTAGAGGGGAACTTGACTAAGCAAATTGATTTAATTAAATTCCCAATTTAATTAAATTCAATTTAACTGAATAGGACTATTCAGGCTCAACAGGTGTAAATACACAAAATAAAATAGGGGTAGATTTAAGTAAAAATAAAAGAAACACAAATAAAAACCCAAAGTATCTGGGTTTCAATCTGAAAGTGAAACCAAGAGGAAGGGGTCGAGAGAGAGAAAGAGAGAGAGAAGAGGGTGGTTTAACCCTCTTATGAGACGTGCTTCGTGAAGCTCCGACACCAGGGTGAATCATTCGTCTCAAATCATTCGGAGTGTATCACTGCTAAGGTCACGTGATTTTATTTAACTGGGCTTCGTTACGCGTCATAGCTGTTTCGAAATTGTTTTAAATTTCAACGGTTCGTGAACCATTGTGTATCTGGTCTCTATGTGATCTCGTATCACTTTATAGATTCGTACACATTTAATGACGCATTTGATAAAGGGTCTGATTGACTTTCAAGTCAAGCTTTCATAAAACGAGCCCTACGGTTTACTAAGATATTATGCCTTGAAAGACACCTCAAAATAAACGATATTAGGTAGCTCACGGATTGCCATTACCTGATTACACCTTTTGATAAAACCTTTGCGATTGGTTTGTAAAAGGTGTTCCGTTGATTTGAGTTTCCGCTACACTTCCACTGTTTTGACCAGCAGGGGTCGCCAGCGAGGGCGCTTCAAACAAAGAGTCATTTGTGACTCAGTTGACTCCTTTGATTCAAAGCCTCGAAGAGCTTTGACTCTCATTACTCGTGTTCAAATCACTCAGTTCAAATCACGCAAAATCTATAGTCTTTGGTTTAAGGTTACACTTTACGCTCTAACGTGTCTAAGTTTTTAGGCGGTGCTAAAACTATCACTCGAGGTAGAGGGTTTTACTTGTAAGTCATGCGTGTAAGTTAGGATTGAGGGAGCTATTGGCTACAACCGTCGCTTGTTTACACGAGGGTCTGTGAGATTGGTGCTGTTGTCAGAAAAACTAGATAGGAACGCCTGCTCGCGTTCCGGACGCAATGCCAACCAACAACACAGATCGTTCGGAGCAGCGATCGAGCTGTGCTGACAGTTTGCACTGAGTCTCTCGCTTAGACACGACGTTGCGTGTGAGTGACTCTTTTTAACAAATCAAAACAGCACCGTTCTTTCACAGACAATGGCAAATTACTAGTTAGCTAAGCTAGAATTTATACCACTAATTCGACGCGATTGTTTCATATGAGCGCTTCAGCGGTTTAATATGAATACAATGACGTAACGCATAATAATGCCTTAATCGGTGATTGAGGAACATCGCTCAGATCACATTCAAAAATGCTGAAAATGGAGATTTCTTCGTCCATATCAGGTTAATTAGTTCTGGTACCATTTATGCGCGCGGCTAATCTGAGATTTCTACGTCAGAGAAGGCTTATGCTCGATTTATATCTGAAATTAGGCTTTCTTCGCTAATATCAGGAGTTTCTTATCGTACGATTTAAATATGCATTATAGCATTTGTGAACTTTCTGCCATTCGTAGGAAGGCATATTCAAGCTATAGTTTTGCTGATTTACTCAGAAACTTGTACGTGCATGTATGAGATGTTAATAAAATTTATGGGAGAACATATGATTGATTACTGTCTGCTTGCATACAATGTTTAATACGATGCCTTAAAATTCTCCACCATTATGTAAGGAACTCAGCTTTTTGGAAATATTAATAATCAATAATATCTTGTTATTATTAATTATAAATATTTGGGTCAGTTAATTGGATTAACTTGATGTGGCTGAATTAATATTACAATCAATTAATCAGTTCTTCCAACGAACTATTTTGATTATTAATTTATTCTAATAAAGGGTATCTTCCATGGCCACCGAAGAATAATTATTTCTTCGCCTGTACAGTACTTTGAGCCAGTAGCAAAAACCGTGATCGTAAAGTGACTTGTATTGCAAACAAAACAGAACCAAATACATATTATGTACAAGTTTTATTAACTAAATATAGATATTTATATGAATATAAATAAACTAAACAACATACACACATGAATACATAAATAGGTTAGTGATAGGATGAAATTGTTAACCGGAAGAGGGTCTATGAGAAGAACCATCAGAATTTCATTTTCACATTTCATTGAATTGAATACTTGCATTTGTAATGGGAACAATTCTTGAAGTTGTTGAAAATTGGAGTCGTTGTTGGTTCCGGCAGTATCAAGTGGAAGTTGGTTGAGCGTTCTCTTTCTCCAGGAACGCATGACTGGTTTGGTGAAGGCCTGGGACTCTGTTGAGGCCACGCCGAGCACCCAGGAGAAGTGAGGAAGTCGGAAGGATGGGTGATTGGAGTCGTTGTTGGTTGGAGTCTTTGTTGGTTGGAGTCTTTGTTCCAAAACTCCTGAGATTGTCCTTGGTTCTTTGTGAGAGAGTCTTCTCTCTTTTCCATGAGGCCGGATCTGGTTGGAATCGAGGCCTGCTGGGCCCTTGGGGCCCCCGTGGAGGGGGAGGGGGCTCCCCAGTCTCACCAGAACAGTGTTGCGGCTGGATGAAAAAACTAAGAGAGGGCGGTCACTGTTGCCTGCCTCTGATATACCCTGAGAAAGAACCAACCCCTAAGGTTTGAATGGACCTATGAGTAAGGTGACATGTCCGAGAGGGGAAGCGGCTCTTAGTTGATTTATGGTCTTTGTCCCCAGCATGCTTAGACTGTTCATTCAAGCTCAAATAGACATAACAAATTCACATTGCATTCTAAGAGAAGGTGATATACATCAAAGTGTGTGTTATTAAATGAGGATTAATTTGCTAGGAAGCATGATACAGGTGAGGTTATATTGACCGTTGGGTGGTCGTTCAACCACATACACCCCAATCAAACATACCATGTTGTTATACCTAATAGTACACGAGACAGTAAATCATCACAGTTTCTGTGAGGCATGTTCCTTCATAGATCAGAGTAACACCGCAAAGTTTATTTAATTAAAGATGGTCTCTCTCTCTTAAGCATGTGGCGCATGTGGCCACATTCCTTTGAGGTCGTAAAGTCTGTTATCAGTCTTAAAGTGTTCTGTAACCGGACACCCGGCTGACAAAGTAACTTCATTTGTGAGGTTAGTTTTGGGGGAGAGTTTCATAGACCTTTATATTCATTAAATATAGTGAATATGAATAATTAGTGTGTGTCTGATTGGTCCAGACCCTACAACTGTCCACAGATTCCAGCATTACAGTCTTTCCTCATTACAAGCTTTGAAATCCAATTAGTTACAACATGGTCCATGCAATTTCAATTTCACAAGAGAGGCAAAAAGTAAATTGCTTGAACATTTATGACCTTCCCGAAAAGTATATGTTTTATTCCAAAATACTAGATACTGAATGAAACTGGACATTTTTTTTTGGAGACGAGTCCTTCAATATGTCCCGACCTTAATTTTTTGCTTCAACAGGAAATTAAAGTGTCTTTTACAAGTGCTTATTTTGGACCCTTCACATGAACAGAACATGCAGAGTGATCTGTCACAGCACTGCCACTGCCAAACGCTCCCTATCAGCATCATTTTAAATAACATTTTCTCTTATTGCTCTGAGAGTAATCCTGATGAATTCAATTATACATTGCACTTTTATTAGAGTCGCTGAAGGACGCCCATGGGCTCAGCTTTATTTATCTGTGTTAAAGAGTCGTTCTCTGGCATCGCTTACTCTCTGAGAGGAACACACACAGTTCAGACTACAATCTAATAAATCTTACATAAACCTTGATGCGGCCTATTGCCACTCTCTTTACACTCAGAGCGACAGATCCATTTGTGTTATTGATGTTTTAGCACTAACATGTAGACAGATCTTTATTCTGAGAAGGCTGAAAACATTAACCCTGCTTTCAGAATTATGACAGTGTAGGAGGACAGAAAGACAGAATTGTTGAGTTAATGCGATTATGCATTCATAGGATAGTGGCACAAATGAAAGGAATAGTTATGTTATCAATTGCTCACCCTCATGTCGTTCCAAACCCATATGGCTTTCTTTCTTCTGTGGAACACAAAAGGAGAATATCTGAAGACTGTGCCGGTTGCTCTATTGGACACAAAAATAATGAATATGGACAGAAGCTTTCAAGCTTCAAAAAAGGAACATAAAAGTAGTGCACTATATTCCAAGTCTTCTGTGGCCATATGATAGCTTAGTGTAATAAAACGATACATTTCAAAGAAACAAGAATTCCAGTTCATGAATTAACCATTCAGACCAGATCAACCGATTCAAACAACTCAAATGACTGATTTGTTCACTAAATCCACTTTGATTTGTTCACTCTTTCTCTCACAAAGCTATTGTATCCAATACAGTAAAACAAATCTGCATTTTCAGATATATTTTGAAATAAATGGACTTTCAATAAAACTTGGCTGCCTATACAGTAGAAAGGAGGAACAAAGTTTTAAATCAGTGCTGCTTGACTTAAGAAAAAAGTACGTTTTCATCCAGGTATATACAGTATACAGGTACATACAGTATACAGTATACAGGTATATACAGTATACATGTACAGGGAAACTACAACACCCATAATGCACTGGGCACATTGCCATCCAAGCCCACTCCCTCCAGTCTGCTATAAATTAATACACTTGACCAGAGTCAAATACTGCCTTGCTTTAGTTTTAAGCAACTAACTTATAGTCATAAATTTGTTGACTTGTATTGTTCCCAGGTGCAAGAATTCAGAGTGAACGTTTAGCGGCAGTGAGTTACTTTCAGTTTCCAGTGAAGGATCCAGCTTGTTGTAGGCTGTGGCTACGGGATGCAAGGAATCTTAACCCTCTACCGCACGCATTGTGATAGACCTATAGGAAAAAATATTTGACCCTCTTTCTTTTCTTAGAATGGCTTATCTTGAAGTGCTGTAGACAAAAAATGAAACAAAAAAAAATAATATTCTAAGGTACTTTGATATGCTGCCATTCAGCAACAACATACAATAGTGGAAATGACTTAGAATAAGTGTAAGTTTATTTATTGTTAATATTTGTGTTGTGAGTGTTGATTCAATTTGCGCTATAATAAGCTTTAACACAGTACCTATAAACAACACCTTGTACATACCTTCCAACAAATGGTTCTTTCAACTGATTCTATTTATTCCATTGTTTTTAGCTGAATAATGCTTTACATTCTTTGAATTTCATTACATTTTTTATTAATATTATTAAATTGCAAATTTATACAGTTAATAACAAATATAATACTGTTCATCATGTATCATACATTTCATGGCCCACAGAATATTTTGCTGTATGAATATCTAAAAATGCAATATATCAAAAGAAAAGAGACCATCTGTTTTTAAACCTGTTTTTATCAACACTTGAATGTGCGTACATTTCATATAAAAGGTAACATTTTGAGCAAAAAATTGAGAAAATCACATTTTTTCTCAAAGACTACATTTGGATCGGATTCAGAATGATGATCAAAAACCAGATGGAGTAGATTGAGTCCATCAACACCCCTAATGCTTGCACAGTCCTATAGCTCATCATGGATTAACATTTCATTCAGGAAGGCAGTTTTGATTTATATGCTGTTTAATGCTGATGATATAAGCATACGATTACACTCGATTTCGCTTGTTTCTGAATCTTCCTTGAGTGTGTTTTGATCAGGAGATGCAGTACTCTTTCAGAAAATTTGTAAAAACTGGTATTTGTACCTGCTGACTGGGTTTTTTCTAATGTTTATATTATATAAACTTGAAATCTCAAATAATAACCTATTTAAAATATTAAATGAAATTAATCACATTTTCTTCTCACAAATATTAAATGAAATTGATCACATTTTCTTCTCACAAATCCATCTATACACTTCATGGCATCGATGATCAATCCAGTCTGGTGCACACGTTAGAACACAGTTCTCTGATGTTTGTCCATTGGGCTCTCCAGACCTCCATGTACTGCATCAACAGATCAGCATTAGATGTTCAATTCTGCTTTCTGTGCGATATCATACTGACGGTGAGAGTCATTTTTTTAAATAATAATATTAAAATGAATGATTTCTCACCCAGAGGTCAGTGTGCTTCCATCAACCCATTTCCATGTGCCCTCCACATCACTGTCAGTCAGACCAATCCAGACTTCAGCATCACCAGAAATCATGTTTACAATCTCCTAGTAGAATGAATCAAACATGTATACTTCATTTTTTTCATTGCTGAACAGCCATACACAATGCGCAGCAATCCATCACACACTTTAGTGCCCCCTCTCTGATGGATCACTGTCACGTATACATGCACAAACTTTCTCTCTTTTCCCCTCTCTCTTCATCCAATTTTTTTTTTACTCACTTGTTCCTTTCTGTTGTTTATAATGATCAGATCTGCTCCTCTCTCTCTACAGTCTCTTCTGCTCTCAGTCCAGCTCTTTTTCTCAGAGGAAATGAAGTAAAAACTTGATTGATAATAAACCCATCCATCTGTAAACACAAGCAATTTCAGCCATTAACACTTTTTCATCACACTGATCTACCAAACGTACTTTTAACCAGCTGCTACTAAATAATTCCTATATGTATTATGTAAAACAAAAATTGGTCTTTTTAGTTTGTAGTTTGTGATTACCCAATTTCAACAGTTCATTTTTTTCTTGCTTTAACTGATCTATTTGTTTAAGCAGGTCACTGTTACCTGATGATAATCCATCTTTCTCTTTTGTCAATTGCATGTTCCTGGTCAGTAGTTGATCTCTCTCTTCTGTGAGTCTGGTATTGTTGGTCAGTAGCTGATCTCTCTCTTCTGTGAGTCTGGTATTGTTGGTCAGTAGCTGATCTCTCTCTTCTGTGTAGTTTGTGCTCTTTGTATGGATGTGAACACACAGCACTATGACTGCAGTCAGCAGAAGAACACACAGCAACACCAAACACACTGCAGCTGCTCTGGAGCCTCTGTTCCTCACAGAATCACTTCCTGAACACCACAGATATGAAGATGTTAATTAATGGTATGACTCAAATGTATGTGATAAAAAACAATGAGTTTCAGTACCTGTGTGTTGAGGTGTTTGGTGTCTCTTGCTTTCTGAGTTCTCTGTTTCTGCCCTGCTATCAAAACTATTTATAGGATGAGTATTAGCATAGATATTCATATCTTTTTCATCTTCTCTGTCCATCCCATGTTTACCGGGAATGTTCATATTGCCGTAAAAAGATATATTCAGTCTGCTTGTGTTAGATGTGAGATTATATCTAGTTGTTTCTTAAATGGTCATCTGCTTTTGAGCAAGAACATGTGATTTCCTGTTTGGTTGCTAAAAAAAAAATGCTGAATAGTTGACAAATAACTCTCCTAGTACTCATTTACTGTAGATCATTATGACAAGTTGCTCTTGTATAAATGTAGTGCTTCACTACAGTTATAATCTTTGTATTACAAAACATAGTTGAGAAATAGTTGCATTTATTATGGTGAACAAAGCCATCCAATATATTATATATATAGCATTTTTTATCGCCTCTTTAAGGGAAACATTTTAGAGGATGTGAAACTAATAAGTGATCGATAATACGAGGTCCCCAGATAATACTAATCCAGTGCGAATAGGGCTTTAGACAACTTAAAGTTGCTCAAAGCGATGTCACGCGTTTTTTAGGCCCAACATTTTTTTGTCACATACAACAAACATCTCTCCACTATCCGCTAGCTGCCTGTCCCCTGAACACACTAAAAAAAAAACACGGTCTCTGCAGACACCCCAGGCTCCACAAACGGCAACAAAAACAAACTGGGCTTACCCGCACCACGAAACATAACAAACTGTTGCAGCCAATAACCGATAAGAAGGGTTTGGGGGCGGGGTTTGGGGGTTTAGTGCGTGGATGAGGAGGAGGGAGGGTCTAGCTAGCCTTCGTTTTGTTTGACAATACTTTAAACGTCAACAAGAAGAGATTTCACCCGACATCGCTTAGAGCACCTTCAATTAAGATATTCTTAATCAAATCAGTTTAAATCAAATCAATCATGATCAGTTATCTGTCAAATCATCCCAGATGTATTAAGCGAGGTACGAAGATTGGACCCCATTTAATAAAAACAGAAAGCAAAGTATGAACATACCATGTGACATACAAAGTTATAGAAACATGCCAATATCTTCTATAATCACTCAGTAAAACTAAGTGATGAGTAAACGAGACGGATGAACTACTCCAGTCTCATGTGGTACTCCTGACAGATACCACAAATTGACGATGAGGATTCGGCTTTTTTTGCTATCGTTTGTCAAGAAGATGCCTGTTGCTAACGTGCCTTTCCTGAGTGTGTTGCAGATCTTTGAAAAGTATTCCAGTATTGATAAAAAATACTTTTAATTTCTCTATAATATTTGGATGCGAAAAAAATAAAAACCGGTGCATCTTTAAGGGGAAATTTTGACGAGCAGTTCTAAAAAAAAACATTTAAGAGGATGTGAAACTAATAAGTGTTTTCTATCACTAAAATACATTTCCTCATATAAGACGTCAGTGTTATAACACAGCATATTTGCATGCTCATGTCAGGCAGCCATAAGTTAAAAGCAGACTGATGCCATTGTAAAGCACACTAAGTGCATTATCAAGAGATAAACTGCACTTTTTTTTTTTTGGTTGTTTGTGGATATTAGCAAGATTTAGCCATTAGCCTAGCGTTAACATCAGTCTGTTGTTCCTAGTGTGAGGCTGCAGACTCTTGATCTGATGTGTGTTGGAGCTCATCGCTTGGTTGTTTGGCATCACTGCAATTGAGATATCAGAAGTATAACAGTTTTATTATAAATGTTGAGTAGCGCTGCTAGCCTATACATAAAAAAAAAAACAGAAAACTGCAGAGAATCTACACACATGAAACTGTAAAATATAACAGAAACACTATTACTAAATGATTCTGCTTAATAATGTAATAATGAAGATGATTACAGCAGAACTTGTAGCTTACAAAAAAGTACAACAATTTTTTTATAAGGACAAGTACAGCTATTTTTTACATGCTTCCTATTAGAAATCACATTTTATCATATTTTAGTTTAACCCCTTACTCTACACCCGCCATTTTGGCAAATGGGGCATAAATGACATATCGAAAATAAAAAGGTTGCTGCTCATAAGTCATTCTGAATAAACACATAACTAACATATATTTAGAAAGTCAACACTAGAGAGTTTACAGTTCAAGACTCAGAATTACTCAGACTGTTATTAATATGGAGATATATAAGCTCAAACATAAACAAACTAAAATAAAAATATTAAGAATTGAACTTAGGAGGAGCTGTATGTAAGATTGTGGCCAAAACTGGTACTGCAATCACTTTCAAATTACTGTAGAGCGGTGTATCCCCTCCCCCTCCTCCCTGACACGAGGTTGCCAGATTGGCAGGATCCAGCAGGAACGTAGGCTGCTACAAGAAGCTTCCAATACATGGATTTCTCGGCGACGTCATCACTGCTTGCGCACGCAGCCAGGGGGCAAAAGACCCGCGGTCTTCGTACCGGAGTAAATGGTTTCTGATGGCAGATACATTTTGATAGACGTACCCTGCCATGCATTTGCAGTTAGCCGTAAGGATGTAACCAAGGCCCTTATGGTCATACACCTAGGCATCATAAGGCTTGGCTTTAATGCCTTGCCTTTGACTAGGGAGCACATCTGACCTCAACAAGCAAAAATCCGGTGCAGCATCAAAGTATTTGACGAGTTGCACATGACCACATAGCCAGTGGCGCCTCCAGAAATTTTTCATAGGGGTGGCCAGATGGGGCCACTTAAAATCTTGGGGTGGCACACCAAAATTATAAACCATAATTTCAGAATTTTATTCTACTGTTGTAGCAAACCGGCCTGTAGAAAACGATCAGAAAGTCTTAAGGAAACTCCTACTGATATACTTTGGTTTATTGTGTTATATTTAATGTTACTAATGATATTAGTAGGGCCCTACTAATATATATTATATTATATATAATGATATATATTATATAGATATGATATATATAAGGGCCCTCGCCCCGCGGCAAATTTCGAGATACTTACATAATTGTGATGAATTTAATCCTTTTTAAGTTATTATTTTGCAGTGTAAGATTACAGTTAACACCTTTAAATATTACATAAATGTATTATGAATTTTTAATAAACTTAATGAGTGTAAAAATCAGCAGCAAAAAGTAATTCTTGAAAAAATCTGCACAGTAATTTTATAAAATCTAAATATGTTAATAAAAACAAATTACTATTAGTTCTCTTATAAAATTCAATCAGGCAATCATACATTTCACAATTTTATATTTATATATTAATGTCAAGAATTCAGAAGTGCATATGAAGAGTTCAGATGCAAAAGCCTCTAAGTGCCGTTTGAAATGTTCTGAGTGATAATTTTTATCAAGCTTGTATATTTAAGTAATTTCACTTAAATGGCAATGAAGATTACCTATTAATTGTCATTTAAGTGAAATTACTGAACTTAAATATTCAAGCTTGATAAAAATTATCATTCTAGAAAATTTCAAATGGCAGGCTTTTGCATCTGAACTTTTCATATATAGCCTACACTACAAAGAAATAATATACAATTAAATTATGCTTATTTTAAATGTATTGAGCAGGCTAGGTATAACAAAATATATTGGCTTTTAATAATATTTCAGTGCGCAAACCCATGATAACATGAAAAACAGAGCGTGTATGCGCATCGCGGGATTCGCGGGTGCAGAATGATGTGCTCAAAGCAACATGGAGTCACAGTGTGCAGCACTGCGCTGCATAAGTGCGCATTTAAAAGTTCACGTCACAAAGCGAAGAAATGTCGAGCGCACAAATCCTAGTGCGATTTGTTCCTTTGTTTCACAGTTTTAAATTCCAGTTATTGTGCGTTTGATGCCGATTCATAGTCCTTAATGTGTGTGATCTAGCAAGCACACGGTAGTGAGTCGTTTAAAAACAGCAACAAACTCCAACAAAATAAAGTAATTTTATGCAAATCTACATCCTTTTATCTACAGATCATGCATTATAATGTGAATATGTCATATTGGAGAGAGTTTTACCGTGCATCCAAGAGGCGCGCGCGCTGTTTGAATATGAATGGAGAATGATTGACAGCCGCAGAGGAGGGAAAACGAGTTTCCGTATACTTTAATGATGTAAATAGACTTCTGTCCCTCACATTAAGCTATGGAATGACTTCAGATGACTTTGTCACCCAAACTGACGTGAAAAAAGCGGAAGGCGCCGAAAAGCGCGCTGTTTGCATCCCTGCTTGTCAAAACGTGGCAAAGACACATCAAAAAGCTGCTGTAACAGTATACTGTAACCGTTTGGCACTTAAAAAGCACGTCACGACACATAATTCCCCGTCTTCTTTTACTAAAGAATATTTTTGACTTATTTATGAAATGCATAACTGATGCTACTAAAATATTTATACTGGCCATTGGGGTGGCCAGTGGGGTGGCCAGGAGTCGGCAAGGGGTGGCCACGGCCACCCCTGGCCACCCCCTGGTGGCGCCATTGCACATAGCACGTAGTTGTATGCATCAAGGGATTTGTACGCTCTAGGGATCCGGCAAGATCTCACCGTTGCTGAGAGTAAGTTTTTTAATATAATCGCCACGGTCGGAGGTACTACTTCCCACATAATCTATCGTCAAATCTTTGATTTACAGTAAAGTAACGTTATATGTGTGCAGTCATGATATGTTGCAGGTCGTAAAGTAACGTAAACAAGGTTAACTTATATAAAAGCAAATTCAGGCTCTATAGAGGCTATTACATTACTAACTTAGTCTAACATGATAATTCATACATGCATCACAATATGTCCGGATTTTGATTCGTATACAGTTGGACGTTTATAGTGTTATATTAATATGAAACACAAACAAACAGATCCAACTCTGAAATTGCAGTTTATTATTGAGTCAACAAGAAATTACAAACAATGTGAAATCTACGTTAATTACAATGTTCTTTTACAGAACTCGGCATAACAGATAGCGTTTTTTTGCCCCCTGGATGCGCGCGCATCCGGTATTGTTTGTATACAAGAAACCCGTGTATGGTAAGTGACGAGTCCTACACAGTAAGTTTTTTTTTCTGTTAATTATGTTTATGCTTCAAATGAGAGATGTTTTGCAAAGTAATTATATATCGCAAAAATGAACTAATGGCGATTAGCCAAATATAATCATAAAGATGTACGCTCGTATGTGACAGTACATTGTAAGAACAGTAGCTGTTAGTCTATAACCTGTAACGGTAGGTGTCTGTCATTAATGTAAGTACAAGCACAAGCCTCTGTCACTGTGTGTAACCGATATTAAAGATACAGCTATTCATTTAGCTGACGCTATAAGTGAAAGCGACCAGCTGTATTTTTTAACTTACCCTGCAGTACACGTCCATAAAGCTAAAATATGTGATGTGAAAGATTACATGTCATTCTATTATTTTTGGCTGTAGAACTTGCATGGTAAACAATAATGGGAGTGCTAATGTAGCTATTGTTCAGTCCTGCTTTCTGTGTGATATGATTCTGACTGTAAGAATCATTTATTAGATATTAATCAGTTCAGTTCAGTGATTTCTCACCCAGAGGTCAGATCAACCCAATTCCATGTGCCATCCACATCACTTTCAGACAGACCAATCCAGATTCAGTTTTAAAATACTCCTAATAATAGAATAGAAGTGAAATCATTTTGTAAAATGTAAAAACAAAAAACCTAACACGCATCTAATGTAAGTAAACGAATCATGAATCTGAATCAATTAATCAATAGCTGCTTTTCCACTTTCGGGATTCACGGTTTGATTCATTAGCTTGCAATTCGATTTCGATCAATTTTTCTACTCAGTATCGATTCATTTTTATATATAAATGGGGTACAACAGGGCTAAAGGTGCATAGCTGTAAAAGGCGCAGTTGATTTTATTCTCTTCTATTTTACCATCTGTTTTGTACCATCTGAAGCACTAGATGGTACAAAACTTGCCACATAAAATATCATACAAAACATTATATTAATCATATCATATAATAAAATATATTTATTATTACTACTGTAATCCCATATGTTTAATATATATATATATTCCCATATATTTCCCACATTTTTATGGGATAAAATTTAGTTTTTAAAGAATTTAAAGTATTTCTTTTTCTTCATCCTAATGTATTTTCCACAAGTGTAGAGTCCGCACTTCGGATCTTGGCATGCGATTTTGCACGGTCGAGCGTCGGGTTCGGGTGTAATTTGGTGATCCTCATATCCGCATCCATTGTATCCTGTCATCTTTGCTTTGGTCGTCCATGTGGCTGTGTCCCATCCACCATTAAGTGGTAAGCGTTGTTAGCGACAGTGGTAGTGCCCATACCACTAAAGACGCCTTTGCCACATTTTCTCCGTGATTCACGCAACACCCATTTGCTGCCAGATAATATCATTACAGCATTGGTTAAGGACAGAGGCATAGAGAGAAAGAGTTGCGACACTCTTTGATGTCGCAGCTATGGCTGTCACGTGGTTCAAGCCCCAATAGTTCCAAAACATACACTGGCTGTCATGTTCTTCTATGGGGCAGACAGCAGTGATTGCATTATTGAATGGTAAATATAAAATAAAACATACACCTGTAGGGTCTGGACCAATCAGACACACACTAATTATTCATATTCATTATATTTAATGAATATAAAGGTCTATGAAACTCTCCCCCAAAACTAACCTCACAAATGAAGTTACTTTGTCAGCCGGGTGTCCGGTTACAGAACACTTTAAGACTGATAACAGACTTTACGACCTCAAAGGAATGTGGCCACATGCGCCACATGCTTAAGAGAGAGAGACCATCTTTAATTAAATAAACTTTGCGGTGTTACTCTGATCTATGAAGGAACATGCCTCACAGAAACTGTGATGATTTACTGTCTCGTGTACTATTAGGTATAACAACATGGTATGTTTGATTGGGGTGTATGTGGTTGAACGACCACCCAACGGTCAATATAACCTCACCTGTATCATGCTTCCTAGCAAATTAATCCTCATTTAATGACACACGCTTTGATGTACATCACCTTCTCTTAGAATGCAATGTGAATTTGTTATGTCTATTTGAGCTTGAATGAACAGTCTAAGCATGCTGGGGACAAAGATCCGTAAATCAACTAAGAGCCACTTTCCCTCTCAGACATGTCCCCTTTCTGATTGGTCGAGTTCAACCCTTAGGGGAGGATCTTCTCCAGGCCTTATTAGAGACAGTCCACATGTGACCTCTCTTTCTTAGTTTTTTCATCCAGCCGCAACACTGTTCTGGTGATTCTGGGGAGCCCCCTCCCCCTCCACGGGGGCCCCAGGGCCCAGCAGGCCTCGATTCTAACCAGATCCGGCCTCATGGAAAAGAGAGAAGACTCTCTCTCACAAAGAACCAAGGACAATCTCAGGAGTTTTGGAACAAAGACTCCAACCAACAAAGACTCCAACCAACAACGACTCCAATCACCCATCCTTCCGACTTCCTCACTTCTCCTGGGTGCTCGGCGTGGCCTCAACAGAGTGCCAGGCCTTGCCCAAACCAGCCATGCGGTCCTGGAGAAAGAGAACGCTCAACCAACTTCCACTTGACACTGCCGGAACCATCAACGACTTCAATTTTCAACAACTTCAAGAATTGTTCCCATTACAAATGCAAGTATTCAATTCAATGAAATGTGAAAATGAAATTCTGATGGTTCTTCTCATAGACCCTCTTCCGGTTTCCAATTTCATCCTATCACTAACCTATTTATGTATTCATGTGTGTATGTTGTTTAGTTTATTTATATTCATATAAATATCTATATTTAGTTAATAAAACTTGTACATAATATGTATGTGGTTCTGTTTTGCTTGCAATACAAGTCACTTTACGATCACGGTTTTTGCTACTGGCTCAAAGTACAAGTACAGGCGAAGAAATAATTATTCTTCGGTGGCCATGGAAGATACCCTTTTCTTAGAATAAATTAATAATCAAAAGAGTTCGTTGGAAGAACTGATTAATTGATTGTAATATTAATTCAGCCACATCAAGTTAATCCAATTAACTGACCCAAATATTTCTAATTAATAATAACAAGATATTATTGATTATTAATATTTCCAAAAAGCTGAGTTCCTTACATAATGGTGGAGAATTTTAAGGCATCGTATTAAACATTGTATGCAAGCAGACAGTAATCAATCATATGTTGTCCCATAAGTTTTATTAACATCTCATACATGCACGTACAAGTTTCTGAGTAAATCAGCAAAACTATAGCTTGAATATGCCTTCCTACGAATGGCAGAAAGTTCACAAATGCTATAATGCATATTTAAATCGTACGATAAGAAACTCCTGATATTAGCGAAGAAAGCCTAATTTCAGATATAAATCGAGCATAAGCCTTCTCTGACGAAGAAATCTCAGATTAGCCGCGCGTATAAATGGTACCAGAACTAATTAACCTGATATGGACGAAGAAATCTCCATTTTCAGCATTTTTGAATGTGATCTGAGCGATGTTCCTCAATCACCGATTAAGGCCTTATTATGCGTTACGTCATTGTATTCATATTAAACCGCTGAAGCGCACATATGAAACAATCGCGTCGAATTAGTGGTATAAATTCTAGCTTAGCTAACTAGTAATTTGCCATTGTCTGTGAAAGAACGGTGCTGTTTTGATTTGTTAAAAAGAGTCACTCACACGCAACGTCGTGTCTAAGCGAGAGACTCAGTGCAAACTGTCAGCACAGCTCGATCGCTGCTCCGAACGATCTGTGTTGTTGGTTGGCATTGCGTCCGGAACGCGAGCAGGCGTTCCTATCTAGTTTTTCTGACAACAGCACCAATCTCACAGACCCTCGTGTAAACAAGCGACGGTTGTAGCCAATAGCTCCCTCAATCCTAACTTACACGCATGACTTACAAGTAAAACCCTCTACCTCGAGTGATAGTTTTAGCACCGCCTAAAAACTTAGACACGTTAGAGCGTAAAGTGTAACCTTAAACCAAAGACTATAGATTTTGCGTGATTTGAACTGAGTGATTTGAACACGAGTAATGAGAGTCAAAGCTCTTCGAGGCTTTGAATCAAAGGAGTCAACTGAGTCACAAATGACTCTTTGTTTGATGCGCCCTCGCTGGCGACCCCTGCTGGTCAAAACAGTGGAAGTGTAGCGGAAACTCAAATCAACGGAACACCTTTTACAAACCAATCGCAAAGGTTTTATCAAAAGGTGTAATCAGGTAATGGCAATTCGCGAGCTACCTAATATCGTTTAATATGAGGTGTCTTTCAAGGCATAATATCTTAGTAAACCGTAGGGCTCGTTTTATGAAAGCTTGACTTGAAAGTCAATCAGACCCTTTATCAAATGCGTCATTAAATGTGTACGAATCTATAAAGTGATACGAGATCACATATAGACCAGATACACAATGGTTCACGAACCGTTGAAATTTAAAACAATTTCGAAACAGCTATGACGCGTAACGAAGCCCAGTTTAATAAAATCACGTGACCTTAGCAGTGATACACTCCGAATGATTTGAGACGAATGATTCACCCTGGTGTCGGAGCTTCACGAAGCACGTCTCATAAGAGGGTTAAACCACCCTCTTCTCTCTCTCTTTCTCTCTCTCTCGACCCCTTCCTCTTGGTTTCACTTTCAGATTGAAACCCAGATACTTTGGGTTTTTATTTGTGTTTCTTTTATTTTTACTTAAATCTACCCCTATTTTATTTTGTGTATTTACACCTGTTGAGCCTGAATAGTCCTATTCAGTTAAATTGAATTTAATTAAATTGGGAATTTAATTAAATCAATTTGCTTAGTCAAGTTCCCCTCTAGTTACCAGAGCTATGAGAACACACAATGTTTACATACATTTTTTTATTTTATTTTATTTTATTTCAATTTAGTTATTTACGTTTGTTTCAGCCTGAATTCTTATATTCAGCTAAAGAAAAAAAGAAGGGCTTAACATAAATTTGAAATTTAATTAAATTACTTGATACGCTTCCCTTTCCTTTTAGTTTTCTTAGAGCTATAAGGACGTTCTAACTTTACCTTTACCTTATTTTAGATCACTAGTCACTATCCTCATCTTCTCTCTCTCTATAGGATTACAATATCTAGCGACTGTTGTTTCCATAGCGAGTTACACAGGTCATTAATATCCTACTTCCTGTCTGTGTTTTACCCATCCTCACTCCTTAGCACCAAGCTAAGTACATGAAGTACGGCTAAACACAAACGCACAGTAGGCCCCAGACAGAACTGGAAACACTTCCCATTGTTTCTTCTTCTTCTTTTGGACCTTGAGATGTCTGATGTGTCCCTGGTAGCTTAGTCTAACAGCAGCATAACCCATAAGTGACTCCTGTTTACCTATGTCTCCTAGCTAAACCTAAATAGGTAAAACACTCCTTTCTTCCTCTTCTTTTCTGGTTTCATCCCATTGTTTTATTTTGGTTTTGCTCTATCTGTTACTCTCGTAGCACAACATGTGAGAAGAACCATCAGCATTTTTGAGTAATAGGTTATGACATGTAAGAGCCCAGTCATCAGTCGATGCTGCTTAAAGCACGTCAACTAAGATACTCAAAACTTTTTTTTTTGTTGTGTGTGCTCACCAACACTAAATTTTAGCTGCTCCACATAGCCATTCTCCCACACAGATAGCTCACCACCTCTGTAGAAACTTGCATTTGCCTTTGCCATTTCTCTCTCGTGTTCCCACAAGTGTTCCAGTAGGCCTCAGACACCCAGCCCTGCCACCAGGACCACCTGAAGACCCGGCAGAGCAGTGTCATGGACATCCTTCAGCCTGAAGCAGGCAACGACCTGCCACGGCAGAGGAAGGAACAGTTAGGCAACAATGAAAGCAGACGTCTGACACCCAGCCTGAGCCACCAAGAGCTGACCAGCATTATCTTCTCCTTGGCAATGCTCCCGCAGGCCTCAAACAGGAGGTAAATGAACTAACGCTGCCAGCCACAGGACTCCACAGAGAACGAACCCTGCTCAACGGGAGAAGGCACAGGACAGATGCAAGGACCCTGACAGAGCAGAGCAACTGAAAGAGATCATCAGTTTTCAGGCGGACGACAGCTCTGAGCACCTGCAAACCGACGGGTAAAGAACTTTTTCACTCAAAGAACTTAAAGAAATGGTTGAACTCAAAGTGAGCTAAAGCCATCAATGTGCAGCGGAAGTCCGAACACTGACTTAGCGATGCTGTAACATTATTGACGCACTCCATGTGGTCCAAAGAGAGCTGCAACAGTCCAACCCACTGCAAATGGACCACACAAGAAAGATGGACCCTGCTGAACTTCACATTAGCAGCGTAAGCTTCCCCAGCCCTGCACAAAGGGGGGGGAGGAGCCAAAGCCCTCGGCTTAACACTTCACCAGACAGTGTCCTGAGAGCCCCTGCAGCTGCAGGAGGAAAAGGTAACTCAGACAATCCCTGAAATGGCACATGAAGTGACACTCAACAATCTCAAGTGAAAGGTCAGAGACATCCCTGCCAATCCACGAGACATTGATTTTCACCTGCAGTCTGCACCTGCAGCCGGTGTGGCACACCGAGACAGACTCCATCTGATCTAGACACATCTAGCCCAGCTGGGCCCTGCCCAAACACCAAGCAGGACAGACCTAGAAGGGCCTGTGCTACCACCACCGACTCCGAACGAGTTTTCTGTGGAACTTACAACGAACCTGTGACGGAGGAGGACACCAGCTTCAAGAAACTTTTCCTCCAAAACCAGTTAGTCACCATATTTTCACCTGCCCCCACGCAATGCCCACTCAACGATGCGTGACCTGATGCAGAAGGCCTCTAACACAGAAGGCCTCCCCAGAAAAGGTTCCTAAGACCCCATTGATTCTGAACTGCAAAGCCAGAAGGCACACAGCATGAAAACAATGCAAGACTCTGCTAAAAAGTCCCTGGTCAACATAGGACATAAAACTTTTAAAGTAGATGAAAATGTGTGCTCAAAGAGCAGCAAGACTCTGCATTAGTAAAAGTAGAATTTTACTGATATAAAGAAAATCTTGAATGGACGTGTAAGCCTCACCTGCCAACAGACTATGCACGACTCTTTTGAAACAAACATTTGCTACATACTGGTTGAATTGGCACTGCTACACATTAGTTTCCATGACAATGAAGGGTTACAGGAAAACTAGCATGACCTAGAGCCCCTTCGTAACTACTGTTATCCTAAAAAAGTGCTTATTTGATCATTGCGGTCCAACTGGAACACAACATGCGATACGCATTTTGATCACTGGTTGCTGGCTTGTCTAAATGCAGATAAAACGATAGCGGGAATTGACATCTCTACTGTGAGTGAAAGAGTCTTAGATTTCCAACTGGTATCAGTAAGTTCAGCATTAAAGCGTAAGTCTGTTTGACAAAGGAATCTCATCTCAGCAGCTTGTAAACTGTACCGACATCTATCCTGCTTTGGTTAAAGAAATCCAAATTGCAGTATTGCTAAACCTGTTTCTGACAAAGAAAGCTCAGGACAGTGTTATATACACGTAGACCTGGGTGATGCTCCCCTTTCTACAATGTAAAGGCCTTACAAATTATTGTTAGATTGATGTAATTCACCTAAATTTTTAGCTGCATCCACAAGCAGGGAGCTACCTAGTGATCAAAACTGTTCACTCGCTGAAAAGTCAGCATTTATGCATGAGAGGGACGTAACTATATAGGCTTAGACAAGCTTTGACTTACAGCAAATCTATTTCCTTACTCTGTAAACAAATAGAATAAGTTGTGTAAAGTAAAGAGTAGAGTTCCATGAGTAAAATTAGCAAATGCCAAAACACATTAGCATTTTACTGAATGTAACATCAAGTTCTTGAAAGACTTAAAGTATAGGCGCCCCCTTTTAACCCGTTTAAACATGCATAACTCATTTAAAATGTGCGGACATTTTTCATGGACTGTTGAATTGTTCTGACATGCACTGGTTCCCATGACAACGACTTGTCACAGGAAGTGCTAACTCGTGACGTCATCTTGTAAACAAACCAGCCTAGGTGGCTAAGCTAACTTAACCTAGCGTCCATCCAGCTTAGGCTAAGCTAAGCTAACCTAGCATCAATCCAGCTTAGGCTAAGCTACATAATAACTTCTACAGTTAGCGGTTAGCATCATTTACTTGAAGCCTTAATTACAGCTTTTATGTATACAGCGCAAAGTATTCTAAAATACTTTCTTTAACCCCATTTAGGGTTTCTAATTTTTCTCTTTCCTTACTTTCATTTCTTCTCAGCTGAATTTCACCTTCACTAGTTTAGGCATAGTCCTTGCTGAGCGCTGTAGGCTAAATTTGCAGATGCCCTGTCAATTAAACCCAAGTTTAATTACATGTAAGCTGTGTAGCTAGAGAAGAATTCTTATAGTTATGAGAATTTTCATCAGCATGTTGACTAAACCTTTGGAGGGACACACACGGTGTGGTCTTAAACACGCAACAGCTGTGACCCACTATGGAGTGTTGGTCCAGGCAAATCTAAAGGTTAGTCACTAGTGCTATTGATTACTCTCAATTTTAGATCATTCCGGCTGTTTTGATCACTTACTTAAGTCCTTTTTTATTTTTATTTTACTTTGATAATAATAGCAGTCAGCTATTCACTTGTCTATACTGTCATGTATATGATTTATTTCCATTTCTTCTCTTGTTCAAATGTGGTTCCATTTCCCATAGGGCCCAGAAAGGAACCAGAGACACCTTTATTTGTGATTTTGTTTATTTTCAATAAGTGCACTAATTTTTATGACCCTGCAACACAAGTAACTTCAACGATTACTAGGGCATAACTATAGTCCTGAGGATTGATAATAAGCATAATTTGAATAGGAAAGCTGTCCTTTTTCCTCCTATTCTTCACTTCGTCAAGCCGTAGTGAACCACCAGTTAAGTCCAGAGAAATATTTTAGTCATAAGAACCATCTTAAGTCATTTATTTCATCTCGGCTATGCCCTTTCCAGGAAATACTCTCGGAACCACACAAGTCTTAGCCTCCTAACATTCACAGCTAAGATGATAAGGATACAATACACACTTCACTAGCTAGCTACACATGAAATACCTAGCTTTATGCTACATATCTAGCGAACCCATTAAACCGTGGCTCTGAACTTTCTAGGGTCATGCATTAGTCTCTCACCACAGGTGTGCCAAAATGTTGCAGATCCTCTGCTTAACCTGACCTTAACCGGTTAGGAGAACGAAAAGACTGACAAGCCATCGCGAGGAACACTGTTCCACCCATGGCTGCTGACATCCGACGGCACCGGAGCCAACGGAACTGCACCATGAGAGAAGAGGACAAACGACCCATGACCCAAGCCAGAGTTACAGCCACACCGGGGTGATCAAGATTCTCATCTCCTTACCCCACCTTATGGGTATAAAACAGAAGGTAAACAACCTCACATAATAGATCACAGCGTCCCACAAGGAGCGGACCTGTGCCCAAAGCCTTACAGACCAGCTAGACACTGAGGTTCGAACCAGATTCAATGCAGCTGGACTGAGCATGCCCAGGACCAGCACAGAACTGTCACCATGGCAACAACCCAGGTACCAGCCAAGCCCCTTGGAGAAGCCATGGAGGACAGCACCCTCAACCTGCAAACACCACAGGAAGACCACGGCTGTCAACGACAGCATCCTCTTCCATACCCTTCACACAGGTGTCAATCTGAGGCTCCGCAAGGACAGCTGGACGCCCCTGCCTCAGAGTTACTGGAGCCGCTGACACACGCAAAATAGCTCCCTGCACAGGACTCACCCGAGGAGTCCTGTAAGGTACAAGCTTCCGACTCCTTGCCCACCCCAGCTTAGGCAAGCTTGCGTCGGCACCACCATAAGGACAGAACAACTCTTCAATCCTTCAGACCTCTCGTGACTGAGAGGCTAACAACCACCTTCTGACCTCCGGCCACCAGCACCATGTCAGCTTGAAAACCTCTCTATGCTACATAGAGGCCTAACCACTTCCTGCAACCACAAGGAAACACCTGCCCCAAAACTAATGAACTTCAGAATGTCCCAACACCTGCTGCCTCAACACCTGCTGCAGAGACCTGGACTTGGCTACTGTCCACATCAACCGCCGTGGAACGACCACCACTCCAGAAGACGCGAGCAACCAGAGGCCACCATGGCCTTCCAGCCTTCTATGACAAAGGTGTGTCTGATCTGTCGGCACTTTCAACTTCGATCATGGTTGTCCTTGAGGGGGACAACAATGGTCGAAAGGGGGGGATGTAGGGTCTGGACCAATCAGACACACACTAATTATTCATATTCACTATATTTAATGAATATAAAGGTCTATGAAACTCTCCCCCAAAACTAACCTCACAAATGAAGTTACTTTGTCAGCCGGGTGTCCGGTTACAGAACACTTTAAGACTGATAACAGACTTTACAACCTCAAAGGAATGTGGCCACATGCGCCACATGCTTAAGAGAGAGAGACCATCTTTAATTAAATAAACTTTGCGGTGTTACTCTGATCTATGAAGGAACATGCCTCACAGAAACTGTGATGATTTACTGTCTCGTGTACTATTAGGTATAACAACATGGTATGTTTGATTGGGGTGTATGTGGTTGAACGACCACCCAACGGTCAATATAACCTCACCTGTATCATGCTTCCTAGCAAATTAATCCTCATTTAATGACACGCTTTGATGTACATCACCTTCTCTTAGAATGCAATGTGAATTTGTTATGTCTATTTGAGCTTGAATGAACAGTCTAAGCATGCTGGGGACAAAGATCCGTAAATCAACTAAGAGCCACTTTCCCTCTCAGGCATGTCCCCTTTCTGATTGGTCGAGTTCAACCCTTAGGGGAGGATCTTCTCCAGGCCTTATTAGAGACAGTCCACATGTGACCTCTCTTTCTTAGTTTTTTCATCCAGCCGCAACACTGTTCTGGTGATTCTGGGGAGCCCCCTCCCCCTCCACGGGGGCCCTAGGGCCCAGCAGGCCTCGATTCTAACCAGATCCGGCCTCATGGAAAAGAGAGAAGACTCTCTCTCACAAAGAACCAAGGACAATCTCAGGAGTTTTGGAACAAAGACTCCAACCAACAAAGACTCCAACCAACAACGACTCCAATCACCCATCCTTCCGACTTCCTCACTTCTCCTGGGTGCTCGGCGTGGCCTCAACAGAGTCCCAGGCCTTGCCCAAACCAGCCATGCGGTCCTGGAGAAAGAGAACGCTCAACCAACTTCCACTTGACACTGCCGGAACCATCAACGACTTCAATTTTCAACAACTTCAAGAATTGTTCCCATTACAAATGCAAGTATTCAATTCAATGAAATGTGAAAACGAAATTCTGATGGTTCTTCTCATAGACCCTCTTCCGGTTTCCAATTTCATCCTATCACTAACCTATTTATGTATTCATGTGTGTATGCTGTTTAGTTTATTTATATTCATATAAATATCTATATTTAGTTAATAAAACTTGTACATAATATGTATTTGGTTCTGTTTTGCTTGCAATACAAGTCACTTTACGATCACGGTTTTTGCTACTGGCTCAAAGTACAAGTACAGGCGAAGAAATAATTATTCTTCGGTGGCCATGGAAGATACCCTTTTCTTAGAATAAATTAATAATCAAAAGAGTTCGTTGGAAGAACTGATTAATTGATTGTAATATTAATTCAGCCACATCAAGTTAATCCAATTAACTGACCCAAATATTTCTAATTAATAATAACAAGATATTATTGATTATTAATATTTCCAAAAAGCTGAGTTCCTTACACACCCAAGTACTTTTTAAGCTGCTATTGCATTTTGTTAATTTCAGTTTTGCATTTGGAGAGGCAGGGTGACAACGAAATACTGTATATTACTTAGATACGTTTTAGGCTATTGGAGGGAAAAGCTTAGCGTTCATGTTAGCATGGCTAGTAGCACTGGCTTTAGCGCCTCTAACTTAACTTTTCCATAATATTCATCTGATGATGGACGTCTCATGATATTATTTTAGCACAACTGGGCTGTATTAGGCTATTGATTCCCATGATTTTGCTTATAAATTCCGATTCAGCCATTAGCCTACCTTCGAGATCACGCAAAGAGGTCTGCCATGGCGGTCTGTTCAGAATTCACTTAGAAGCTAGCTCCCTCCTTCTGATGAAAGTGGCCACCCCCAGGACCACAACGTGAAACATGATCATGTTAAGACTAAGAATATAATTTTAAGATTAAGCCATACACATATCATCAGGACCATTCATTTACGCTGTGCATGTACAAATGAAGACCAGTATAAGCATCGCAAAGGGCCTCACAATACAGACAATTGTTGACAATTCAAAAGAGGTAGATATTTCAGAAACTTACGTCCCTTTCGTGGTCACTCCGAGTTATGTCGGAGTACGACGAATGGGGTTTCGCTTAGAAAGCCTATCGACTTCGAGTATACAAAACGAGCAAAGGCAAAGAAATGCCATGGGTCTAGGGAATTTGCATAGCGTATCTCCGCCTTACCTCGTGGGTATAAAAGGAGGACGCCGGCAACTTGCAGATATGTTTTCGCTTCAGAGCCAAGAGTATCTTTTCACTCCACAGCCATTTCTGACTTCGCTCTACGAGATGAGCCACTCTTTGGTGTTGGTGTGACGGCGATCTGCAGCGAGTTCACATTGCCTGCTGATATTTGCCTGCTGTGATCTGCCAGTGAGTGTGTTTCTCCCTGCTCGCTTCGACATCGCAGAGTTTTTTCTCCTCGCACAAAAGAGCTCGCACGCGGCACGTCTTTTTAAAGAAGTCTTCGGCCCTTGCATTTCTGGTTGCGGTCGACTCATTTACGATTTTGATGGGCACATTCTCTGCTCTGCGTGCTTGGGCTTGATCACGCTAGAGCAGCGCTTGTGGATGACTCACGTTCTCCCCACTGGAACGTGACCATCGCGTCATTACGGTCGAGACTCAATGATCTCGTCAGAGAGAGAGTCCCTCATCCACACCCCGATCTAACACTCTCCACGTGAGGTGCTACTTCGGCTGGTGGCCAGGGTGACCTGAGGGTACAGTGGTGTGGAACAAAGGCGCCGACTATCTGTCCGTGCCCCACGCCACCCTCTTCATTGATGCAACCCGTGAGCGATCACGGCGGGACGCCCGCTGGCCCGTCTTCGGACCCCCCACGGGTTTCCTTTGACGTTCCAGAATCGGATCTGTTGTCCATCGCAGCATCACAGGGCGGGCAAGAATCTTCAGGAAGTGAAGATTCGACAGTGCTGCTACTTTCGGGTGTGCATATGGCATTTGTCAAGTCAGATCCTGAGATGACGGCCATGCTTTCCCGGGCCGCTGCGAGCATCGGACTAGAGTGGAACCTTCCACCCTGTCCTGAGTGCTCACTGCTGGACAATTATTTTTTGGGTGTGAACGCTGACACCTGTCAGCGTCCACTCCAATACCTTTCTTCCCGGATGTGCATCAGGAGATCTCGAAATCCTCGAAGACCCCATGTCTTCCAGCGACATGGGTACACTGGGGTCCCCCCGGTTGAACGCTCTGTTGCGATGCTACTGTGTCCTCAGAGTGCTTCTTCCTTGACGCGATCCTAAGCACCCGTCCAAAGCCTGTTGTTTTCATCTACACAAGTTGTGGCACAATCCTATAGCGCCACAGGACAGGCAGCCGCCTCACTGCATGCCATGGGCATTCTGCTGGTCTACCAGACTCAGATGCTCACGGGCATGCACGAGGGCGGGACTGACCCAGGGCTCTTCAATGAGCTGCGCGCCACCACTGACCTTGCTCTCCGAGCGACGAAAGTGGCCGTACGCTCCCTGGGTCAGGTGATGCCCACCATTCTGTGGCTGAACCTGTCTGATGTGCAGGATGTCGGGCGGACCCGTCTGCTCGACACCCCCATGTCCCAGGCTGGCCTCTTCGGTTGAGGGCTTTCCCAACAGTTCTCAACCGCGCATGAGCAGACTGAGGTTTATTCTGCCCCGACGGCCCCGCCGTCCGCTCAGATCCTTCAGTCTGCCCACCGCCGAAGGCGCCCTTCCGCGGCTCCCACCCCGCCCGTTCACCCGGGCTGGCTCTGGAAGCCGCAGGGGGACGCCACAGCCCTCTCCAGCCCTGCCCCCAGCTATACGCCGGGTTAAGCGGCACTCTTGAGATGGGCTGCTCAGAGATGGGACTTTCCAGGAGCTGGTAGCAGGGCCACTCCTTTCCCCGGGGAAGGGGAAGAATCCTTATTCTCAGAAAGAACTGACTCTCCCGTCTCTGAGCACACAGAGTTCACAGATGACACGGTGCGCCATCCCCGAGCCGTGCACCCCTCGTCTCCCTCTGTCTCAGAGCCGGATGACAGTATGCGCCATCCCCGGACCGTACCGCTCTCATCCCCCTCTGTCCCCAGACCCCTGGCAGAGCAGGGCCCCGCGGAACGCTGATCCTTCCCTGTCCTCCTCGTTCAGGGTGCGGTTTTGACCGTGCCCCCACACCGGGCCACTTTGCCGTCCACATCCGGGCCAGTCATTCCGCTTCGCTGCACCACCGAGGTGACATCTGTGGTTTGCATGACTCCACTGGTACAGCTCTTGCGCGAACATCAGGCTCGACTAGGCAATTCAGTTCACACGGTCTCCTCCCCGCTTCTGGGGAGTCCGCTCCACTTTGGTCGGTGGCAATGCCCCTATCATGAGAGCGGAGGTTGCTACCCTACTGGCGAATTGTACGATCGAGACTGTCCCTACAGCCGAAATGAGGTCCGGGTTTATAGCCCATACTTCATTGTCCCGGAGAAATCTGGTGGGTTACTGCCAATCCTGGACCTGCGCATGTGAACCGCCCCCTTCTCACGCTGCCGCTCAAGATGCTCCTGGCCAAACACATTTTCGGATGTGTGCGGCTACCGGATTGGTTTGCAGCGATCGACCTGAAGGATGCCTACTTTTATGTCTCCTCGGCGACGAGCAGGCGGAGGGACTATCACCGGCGGTGGGGTCGAGGCAACAGCAGGCCGCCGGGATAGGGTGTGTCGGGGAGCCTCCGTCTGCGCTTGGATGGCGAAGAGCTGTTGGGTGCAGCTCTCTGCCACGTCGCCGAACAACCCAACCTGGGAAATTGGGGAGTCCAGGAACCGAACCTTGTCCGCATCCGCCATCTCGACCAGGCTGAGCCAACGATGGCGTTTCTGGACCAATAAGGTGGACATCGCTAGACCGGACTGCACATGCTGCGACGTTTACACTCCGGAGAGCGAGGTCAACAGCAGTGTGGAGCTCACTCCTGAGCGCACGGTCTAAACTACCCTCGTGCATATCCATGAGTGTCTTGGCCTGGTAGACCTGCAACAACGCCAAGGCATGCAAAGAGTAAGCGGCTTGCCCGCAAGCTCTGTAAGATCTGACCGCCAAATCTGACGCGACTTCACAGGCCTGCGAGGGGAAACAAGGACTCCCTGTCCAGGACACAGCGGCTGGAGGATTCCACTCGAGCCCGACAGCCTCGGTGGCCCGTTTCAGCATAGCTGATAATTCTGGATCTGGCTCGGGCAACATTGTGCTCCCGGAAGGGGACAACGCAGCCGAGTCATCATTTCCAGAAATCAGCTCACCCTCCGATGCTGCAATTGGCATCCTGTCCTCTAGAGGAGCCTCGGGTGAAACCGCCGATCCACCCATTACAGATGAACCTGCAGGCAACACTGGAAGCTCCAGCGGTTGCAGGGAGGAGTGAGGAGCCCACAGGGAATGGTTACCGGGTGAGACATCCAACACTATCCTCCGGTCACCCATCCCACACGGCACCCGAGGGTGGGGCATGGTAATGGGGACTCGCTCTTCGCGGACGAAGGCGAGTCTCGCCCTCAACACTGCGACAGTCATATTCCCACAGTGAAAACATGAACTGTCCACAAAAGCTGCTTCAGCGTGCCCTAAGCCAAAACACGTGATGCAACAATCGTGACCATTAGAGAGAGACAGGGAACGACTGCATCCAGAAACGCACGGGTGGAATGACATCTTGAAAAAGATGCAAACGCACCCGTGTTGCTCTTTTAAGAAGTATAAAACTCTCACCAGTGCCGGAGCACACAGGGGAGTGCCCGCGGCAACACTGACACAGGAATGGTGCAGCCTGTATCAGTGAAGCACTCACACTCTCGCCCTCAACCGACCGACCGCCAGACAAACAAACACAAACAGAAATTTGGTTGCTGTGAAAACAGCATTTGAGAGCTTGAAAGCTCGCGATCACCGCTGCACTCGCGCTGTAAACACTGACACCAGAAGAGACTTCCCAAAGAAGCGTCGACACACTCGCTCGTTGTATAACAACTCTCTTCAGAAGACCACACATGAAGCTTGGCTCCGAAGCAAAGGCAAATGGTGTGTGCATCTACTTTCGTATTTATTCCCGCGCAGCGGGGCGGAGTGTGAGATGCAAATCTCGCACGCCAATGTGCAATTGGCTCGTTCAATAATGCTCGAAGACAATAGGCTCCCTGGCGTGATCCCATTTCCGTTGAGTCGACTACGTCTGATGTTATCGACTGAAAGGGAACGAGGGTTACATACGAAACCGAGACGTTCTGCATGACCATATTTTACATCCCTTTATCCTACCCAAACTTTACAACTACCTTACTAACAAGCAGTAATTAGGAGTTTATTGAGGCAAAAGTCATAGTTAATGGTTAGTTAATAGTGAGAATTGGACCCTAATCTAAAGTGTGACCAAAACAATTTAGATGACTAATTGTTCAGACAACCGTCCTAGGAAACTAGAAATTAAAGTATTTAGTTCATCCATATTTTTCATCTAAAGTGTCTTACTTGCTTCTGCTGGTCCAAACTGGGGTTAGATGGGACTAAAGGTCACTGTGATATAGGAGATTTGCAGAGAATTGCAGGGTTTGAGCCTTAAACCTTTCAGCCCTAAAGGGCTTTTTTTGAGGTTTTTTTTTTAAGTGACATTCACAAAAGTAAAGAGTTACTCCAAAACTATAGCAAAGAGAGTCAAAAGGTAGATATTGTTTGATAGAAATCTTCTATTTTTACAATTAACATTTGTACATTCTCATGCTGAGAAACTGCTGAGAAAAGACAAAAAAAACATACCGTATGTATTACTTTTTTTTTCAATTATAATTTTACTTTGTAACTTTTATAATTCTTTTTTGGTGAAGTTTCCCTACATGTGAGCTGCATCTGTGTCAGATTTTGTGGTGATAGCATAAAGTAATCAAAAGTTACAGCATTTGTAACCAAGGTAGCCTTTTTGTTTAGCCCTTGAGTTGATGAGATGATCTTGCTATAACAGCAAGATCTTTGCTGCCAAAATAAGCAATTTCTTTTTTTCATTTGACCATAGAACCTGTCCCATTTGAAGTTTCAGTAGTGTCAGTTACTTTTCAAACTTTCTATGGACAAATGAAACAAAAACAAAAAAGAGCTTTTTGGCAGCAAACACTAAATATGGGTTAGGTTCATACAGGAATAAAAAAGTACCCCAAATGTAAAATGAAATACTCTGCTGTAACTTTAATGCTGTAGGCCTAATTTTCTGCCAGAGGTCCTGGACATCTTGTTCAGATACATGGCATCATGGATTCGATCAAATACCAACAGATAAAGAATCAAAACCTGACAACCTCTGCTAGAAATCTTGTAACGGGCCATGTTTGGATCTTCCAACAGGACAGAGATCCAAAAACAAACATCAAAATCATAACAAAAATGGGTCACTGAGCACAAAACCAGCTCTTTACAATAAACTCCAGGACATGAAATAGGTGTCTGGCAGAGGGTACATTCAAAATGTGCAGTTGAGAGCATCCTCCAGAAACAAGGTTGAGAAACACTGCTTTAGATAATAATCAATTATTACAAAATGGTTGTTCTCTTAAACTTGCATCAAAAAAGGTGTGTGATGTTTCTATGGCAGTGTGAGTGGTGAAATACTCTTCTCACAGATCCATTGCAAAGCTGAATTACATGCAATATCAAGCCACCCGGATAAAGTTGGCCACCTTTGGTTATGATCCACAGTCAGAGCACAGTTCTCTTCTCTACCTCCATTAGGCTCTCCAGACGCCCAGAAGCTGAAACTACAGATCAGCATTAGATGTTCAGTGCTGCTTTCTGTGTGATATGAGAATCATTTATCAGATATTAAAGAGTAACTAAACACTAAATCAACTTTTTTTAGTTACTTATCTGTAAGAATGGAGCTTCATAAATGCTGTTCATTGATTCCAGTATATTTTTTGACATTTGGGTATAAAGTGTTTTAATTTTCAAATATATGGTGTAAAAACGTCTGAGTGCTGCCCTCTTCAGGTTAAACGGAAAGCTCCTGCAGTAGGGGTACTCTCTGACGTAGAATACTCTCTGACGTCACTCTGTCACGGCCTTGGTGCGAGCTCACCACGCCCTTGGCAGCCCCTGGTATAAATGCATCTGGTTCCGTCAAAACTACTGTAGTAGCGAGTCAGGAGTTGGAATTATGAGTACTGAAAACGGATATATATATATATATATATATATATATATATATATATATATTAGCATATAGTTAGCATAGCATTTATATAGTTATTTAGATTATTTCGTGTAGCCGAATAGCAGAACTATAGAACTATCCAGACTATAGCAGAACCCAGGGGCGTAATTTGTGGGGGGGATAGGGGGATATAACCCCCCCAATATTTAAATCTATGCATTACAACCCCCCCATTATTTATACCATGATCACAATATCAGGAGGCATACCCAAACTTCAACCCCCCCAATGTTCAAACCAAATCTACGCCCTTGGCAGAACCAGTCATGTTCTTAACAAAATCCTGGGCAGATGAAGCAGTTTCACATTTCTGTAACGCTTTAGATTACAGCCAGCAAAGTACTGCAAAAGTAAAACAAATGTAAAGCTTACCTTTCTGTAATTACAGATTACCTATAAAGTACCTATCTGTAGGTTTAAGGGATCAATATGTAAAGTTTATGGAATTAAGATGTATCAACAATTAACACATTTTTTATACTGTAAAGGCATCTTTACACAGACGAGTTAAGGCTGCTCTAAAGCGGCTCTGTGTCTGCTCAAAATTCTGTGTAAAGACACAATGGCGCATAAAAGCAGACTTAAAATATGCCGGGTCAGACCCGCATCAGCTCCTAGTATCAAAGGCGACTCTGATACTGTTTTGGTTCAGTGTAAATGAACGCAAACTTGTGCCTTCCTAAACTACGTCATTGTCATGACAACCTAAAGCAACCTGTCAGCTCATGAGCCGCGATAATCAAGAAGAGGGAGACAAAACATATAGGCCTAGCTCGATATTGTTTTAGCCAAATTAAAAAATGTCAGTCAACAAGGGACAATGAAGTAAAAGAGTCCTGTACTCATATCGTGAGGCAAACCACCAAAATAACTGAGTCGTCGATGTGTGTAATCAATTGGTTTTCGATGTTTTAAATCCTCATTCGAAGAGAATGGCAGATCAACGCGCTGCTACATTTCTCTCAGATACGGTAAATGCTTATTCTTATCAATGCACTGTGATTGTGCTTTGATATATTATATTCCAAAAATCATCTACTTGAGGACAATATTTCACCCACACATAACAGTGAAATCTGCTGTCCTGCCTGAAACACTAACGCTAGCATAATTGTTCATGCTTTCTGGATCTTTGAGGAAAAAAAAAACAAAACAAAAAAACTTTTAACCTCTTTTTATCCTGCGGTGATCTACTATGTGTAATAATTCATAATTTCTTTTTACCATTAAGCATTTAGCATTAAATATGGAGAGAACACTGCGATTGAAAAAAAAGTCAACGTTTCAAACTGGATGACCACAAACACAGTCGCTGCATCTGAAATCAAATATTTCTCTATTATATAGTATGCGAAAATCAGAACGGCAAAGGAGTAGTATTTCCAAATACATGCGGTGCATCCGAAATCTGATTATGAGTGGGTGCTACATTTGTGAGCGTTAAAAAAGTATGTTCTATATAGGATGATTGTGTGTAGTATTAATGCAATTTGAATATACTACATCCACCATGTTGTCATTATCACATGATCTACCAGTGTCAAAAATCACTTTACTGCCATTCACAAATCCTCTCCCGTGGCCTCATGGGATAGTAAAGTGTCCATTGTCTGTACAAGTCAGAATCTCACCGGAAGTAGTAGGTTATTTTTGTTTTTTCGAATACTATAAGACAGAGAACGAGTAAAATTTTTTAATTTACATATACTACTCGAAAATCGACGAAGTTACACTCATATTTTTATACATAGTTTTTGGCCATTTTTAATGTAAACATGTTTTTATTGTCCAAAATATATTTTAAAAGCAACATTTTAAAGTCACCTAAAATGTATTTTAAGATTTAAAATGACATTTCTTGACCCTTGAAGTACATTTTCAAATATATTTTGTCATTTCAAAAGTTTAAATAATACGTATTTTAAATATGAAAAGAGAAATCTTAACAGCAAGCCAAACTTTTTCAACATATATTTAACATACTATATATTTTTACCAGAAAAAAACAAAAATTTTGCCAGATGGCATAGACCTACTTTTATAGATCACTCTTATAACACTTTTATGGTGCTTTTGCCCTCTTTTTAAAGTTTGAAAACTTCAGTCCGCATTATTTGTGATTGCATGGAAAAGAGCGACCAGCACAGTCTTCAAAATTTCTACTTTTGTGTGAATTTTAATTTTGGGTGAACTATTTCTTTAATATGATTTAAACAAAATCTTACAGCGAAACTAATGGCTCCATATTCACACTAATCACAAAATTGGCACATATAAGCATAATTATATCTGAGAATATATGAACGCTACTGATTCAAGAAAACAGATGTAAATGTCATCTCATATTGTCATTTAGTCATTATTTTATGGCCTGGTCCTGTGTGTGAGACATATTGATGGAGATTACTTAGTAGTAATAAGAAAGAAAAAAAAAGCTAATTCCTTCCTGCCATATTGAACACATCAATCATCATGATGAATATGGTACTGATTACAAATTCTAATGAAAAAAGGATGGGGTTTGTATTGACCTGTAGTGTGAATCTACCAGAGTAAAAATGAGGTCCAAACGGAAGCTAGGTTTCATTATGACATAATAACTGAGAATGAATGATCACAGGGTGCTAGGAAAAGAAATTAGCTTTGACCTTTTGCGCAGTCTATAGGTTCGAATCAGTAGTTTTCCTCATCTACAGTCAAACAAAGAATGCTCTTTCCCTAAAGGCCTGAGGCAGCTTGCAAAATGAATAATAATTTCTCTGTAAAAGACAACTATTTTCCATAGGTTGGACTAGTCTCATTAACCTTGTTGGTGCTGAAACTGCACACTAAGTTTCCCAAAAGCATCTTTTCCCATTAAATAACATTCAGAAGTCCTAAAAAAAGGTTTAGCTCCAACACTAATCAAACCTGTAACTCTCTAGTAATTCTGAAGTCCTTAAGTAGCTTGTTCTTGTGTGTTTGAATAGGAGGTCATTAGAATTAGAGCAAAACTCGACAGGAGCTCAAGGGCCAGATTTGAGAAACCCTGTCCTAATCAAACACACCCAATTGAACTCATCAGCTCTTGAAGAGCCAGTGTTCTGCAGAGTTTAGCACTAACCCCAATTAAACACACCTGAAGCAGCTAATCAAGACTGTTCTTTTAACAACTGTCCGGTACACATTGTACGATTTTGGGCGATTTCTGTGGTTGTGGGTCCTAAACGGTGGTCCTATTTCGTACAGTGAGAGAGATTCAAAGACGGCCGTTGTAACGGTCTTGCGACCAAACATAGACTGAGATAATTTTCTGTCAGTGTCAGAAATTTATCCTGATCATCTCACAGTGTGTTTGTTGCTAACATCTACCTTTACTGACCGGCCAATAAATATGAAACATAATATGGCGTATTGATCAACGCGACATGCTGAAAAACCTTAAAAACAACTAACCTTGAGCTCCATTTCCCTCTTTTCCCTTTAGCCATGACCGCATCCATATCCTCCTCTTTCGCTTCCTCCTCTTTTTTTCAGCGCACATAAAAACCACAATTACCAAAGTGTGATTCATCTTTCTCTATTTGATTACCACTTGCGCATAATGATGACGTTTTATTCTTCTATACTAACTTGCGTCGTAGCGTACGATTCAATAAGTGGCATCATTGTACAGTCTACATACATGTCGCACAGTGTGATTTGTAATGATCTTACAGGATTGCCGAAATGACACGGTCTGTAGCAGGCATGAGTCTTCAGTCTCGTCTTAAGTAGAGACTTCCAGGCAGGTGTGTTGGGGTGAGTTAGAGATAAACTCTCTAGGACATTGGCCCTCCAGGAAAAAGATTGGACACCTGTGCATAAACTCATTAGAAGAAATGTGTCAGGTAAGGAAGACTTCCAAAATGTGCATTGTAGAAACATTATTTGGAAGGCTCTTAAGGCTATGCTGCATATAACATTGAAGTCCAGGATAGTCACCACTGAAGTTTTTGAGAATGTACAGGTTTTCGTAGTGTCATCATTGCATAATTTTGGATGTTTAGAGTGATTAGTCACATGGCATTTGTAGCTTAGTTGCAAACAATTGCAGTTATTCTCGGAATTATCAGCTTTACGTGGGTTGTGCCTCGGCATGGCACAGCGCGGATGAATCCAATGTTTTGAGGAGAATGTGCGGCTGTCAGTCGCCGCGCCGGTGTGGATACTGTCATTCCGAATCACAGATTTTACTTTTTGGAAGTATGACCAACATAAGAATTTTCACCGGAAAAAGTAAATAACATCCACTTTTGTCCTGACCAACTAAGGGGAAAAAAGCATTGCAGTAAATCGCGCTGATTAAATCTAATGATCGCTTATGTCTTACCTGTCCAGCAGAAGTCCGAAGTCTTTTTCATTTTACAACGGGTGAATGTCGTTTCAACCTTTCTGGATCCGCCATCAAATTGATACATTTAATTATATCAAGTGCTGTGAGAAAAGGCTTTAAATCTCCACCTTCAACATCCCCACACGCAATATAGCCTACTAGCCGAGACACCTTCTTTATGTGTACAGATGTGACGTACTGTAATGATGCAAAGACGTCCTCGAAGTTCCTGCAGAAATCCACCAGTACCATAGCCTGGCTCAGCTCTCCTACGTATTTCCGCTCAATTTTCATTTTCAATTTTCATGTCTGGGAGTCTGCTGTAGTCTTTGGTTTTCTCCGGTCAATTTTTTACTGGGCCAATCAGCAAACAGATGGAGTAGCTGAGAACGAGGACGTTGATGTGTGCATTATTTTGTTGTAGTTCAGTAATGGCAGCGGAGAAAGATACGAGCGAAGCCATTCAGTCCGTTGTGGCAACGCTGCCGAATATAAAGAAGTTAAAGCCGGAGAAAGAACAATCTTTGCTTAGTTTTGTTGGTGGCCATGATGTTGTGGCCCTCCTCCCCACGGGGTTCAACATGACACACGTTATACGTTAGCAATTGGTTATGGCCAGAGTGACTCTGGGAAGATCCAATAGTTTTAGACTTCAATAGAGTACCTGCAAACAAGGAAGTTAAGACTTGTCAATGGAGCGGTGCCAGACTCTATGTACAAATGAAATGCACAAGAGTCTGGTGGGACCAGGCTACCAGTACCACTGGAATTAAAAACATTATTACAGGCTTACCGTTTTGAATCGAGCTTAGGCAAGCAGATAGTTTTAAACACTGGCTGGTTATGTACTTGCTCAAAAATTTATTTAGGATAATTTGTAACCCAGCAAAGTTAATGACTGCAGCTTTAAATGAATTAGAAAGAACTGAAAGCCCATGAGTAATGATGCATACTCCCATCCAAGCAACACCTTCAGGCAGCTGTTTTCAATCTAGGTAATAGACATGCAAATAGAAGTCCAATCTGCTTGAATATGGTAAGACCAAAATGGTTGGTATTCTAAAAGCATATTTCAAATTGCTTACAAAATATATCAAAAGTAGTATTCTGTCATAAATCAGGCAAAAAAAAGTCTGATTTTAGTCCTACATTATACTTGTTCTATAGCAGGGCATCTCAACACACTTCCAATCGGGCCACAAAAAGCATGATATTTCTTTCATTTGTTCTCTCAAGAACTGACACTGTATATAAAATCTTTGACAACCATGTTACTGTGAGGGAAATTGTGATTTCCACAAGGATTCCTCACAAATATCTCATGAACAGAAAAACTATCAAATATACAGGCATGAACAAAGAACTGAACAAAACAGGGCTTAAATACAAACTCAAACCAATCAGGGGAACAAGCAACAAGTATGACTAATTACCAAACTATGAACAAAGCAAAGCAAAGAAACTCCAAGAAAAACACACAAAAAAAAGTAACTAAACATAGACAAAACCCATTAACAGAAGCAAACACAAATTTTACACATTATCACACGATCGTCATGTAACATCATGTAAATTCACTGGTCATAGAAAGAGTGAACCCTGACCGAACATTCAGTTCTTGAAACACTTGGAATCAGGGTTATTATTGTGAACTAATACTAAAAACAAAACCATAAAAAAATTGCTTGAAATAAAATAAAATTTAACTGAAATAAAATGCCAAACCTTTTTTTTTGTTAAACTAAAATTGAAATAAATGTTTATGAAAGCTAAAGGCATTTAAAGAAAAACGAATAAAAATGACAAAAACACAAACTTACTAAAACCTTAACTAAAATTAAAATTCAAAATTATAATAAAAACTATAATAGTAATTAATGATACTGAACTTAAACGTGTTATCAACAAAATCCTTAATGTGAAAACGGTGACGTCATGCTCATGTGTGTTATGTGTTCAGTTTATAGGCGCATATATCTTTCTTTACAAAGTGACATCGCCAACTACTGGCCTGGTAGTGACAATATTAATATATAATAATGTATGTAATTTTATATTAAGTAATACACTTCATTATATATAGATGTACATATGATCATATATGATACTGCATGTGTAATATATTGGAGAGGTTTTTACTCATGCAGCAAAAACACACATAGAGATATATATTGTAATATATTTTTTAATTATTTACGTTATAAATAATTCATATTTTTAAGCTAGTTTATAAAAGCACAAGCACACCTGCATGTACTAAAGTATTTAACCAAGAGACTACCACTGTGATGAGGAACGCACAGCCATTACTTATAAATATAGTAATTATAGTCTTATAATGTTCAGCCAATCATCAATCGAACCACATGCTCTACTCTTCAGCACAATGATAACCCCAAAAACTCAGACATAAAAACCTTTTAAATTCCAAAACAATAGAACATTAAACACTAACAGATCTCCCACCTATATTAATATTGAGCAAGAAATAACACTTGATTTTAACATTTGCTCTCCTTTAACAGTCGGAAGCAAAGCATGCTAGGAACTAGAAGTCAGTTGTAACTCATTCAGTGAATGTGAGTGTATATATATATATATATATATATATATATATATATATATATATATATATATATATATATATGTGTGTGTGTGAACATACATTCACATTTATATGGGAACATGTATGTGCAATATATGTACACAATAAAGGATAACACTTGGTGAATATTACATGCTATTTGTGTCTTCATTTATAAATAAGATTAAAAATGTATTAATATATAGCCATACATGGTCAATGGATATATTGCTGTATATTGAAAAATACAAGCACTAGTTTTCCATATATGGAAATGTATTATGTAATGTATCACATCATATTTTGCAGTATATTCCCATATATTGTTGTTCCATAAGGGTATACTTGTAAGGTTTATGCTCCATAGCCATTTGCAGCTTCACTATGATCAGTAAATGTTCAGAAGCAAAAGCAAAGCAAGATTAAACCGTCTTGACTGTTAGCTCTTTGAGCTATCCCAAACAATTAAAGGATGATACAAGCAACACAATTATCAACATATGTATACTGTACTGTATACATATACACAAACATAGTCTTTAAGTAATCTTGAAGCCTTTTTCTAAGGGCCCTGACTCCCAGTTGAGAACCACCGTCTAAAGCCCTATTCGGACGGGACTAATTTAACATGGAGAGGTGGGGTAAAGTAATTATTACCAGAGCTTCTCTGTGATTTTAGTCCCGTCCGAAAGTGCCATCTCAGTAATCATTACAGACAATAGCCCTATTCGAACGGGATTAGTACTATCTGGGGACCTTGTGTGATTTAGAAATTACCCCCCCCCTCCCCCCCAAAAAAAGTATTTTCGTTATAGCCATAGGTCTAGCTGTATGATATATTATGACATAAACAGAATAAAGTTCCTTACTGCATGCTGCTATACATGTCATTCATCTCCATCTAATCATTATTTTTTGTTTTTGCTCTTCTGATGATTTTCAGCTTTCAATTTCTGCAAATTGTGTAGTTGTGTAGGCTATAGCGATATGACCCAGCACCCAAAATACTATCAAAACACTCCAGCGCAGCCTCCATTATTCACGAAAAATGGATAAAAAGGCGCACATGAAACAAAAACCTTGAAAAAATGATATACGATCCGGCCAAATCGCAGAGATGCCGATTCGCAGGCGAATGAAGCCTAGCGCAAGTTCTGCCAGGAAGACTCAATTGTTCACGTCATGCATTACCTTCTCATTTATCCAATATTACCCTAATAGCCAGTATTAAAGGGCGGTACTTACACCTGTCTGAGTTCACAGATGCTGTCGCTTCAACCACCTCCATCCTCCCTCTCCACCACCAAGACAGGACTCTTCCTTCGTCTCCCTAACATTTATATGTTGGTTCCTCCCCTACATCCTTCCCATCACCTCCAGACGGGCTCTCCCCTCTACCTTGAAGACGTCAGGATGTCCTCTCCTCCTTCCACTCCACCACCACTAGATGGCACCCTTCCTTACTTCGCGGGGGTGAGCTGCGCCCCTGCCTTCGTCTTCAGGCAGGATATGCAGATTCCGTACCCTCAGAATGCGAGTTACGGACGGGGCCTACGCCAAAGAATTTGATTGTTTGCTGAGCTCTTAAATAAATGTTTATTGGCACAGTATTAATTCTCCCGAGTCTTTCTAGTAGAACTAATATTACCACAGGACCTCGGTGTTCGGCGAAATATAGTAGGTAATTTGCGGGGGAATTTTTACTTTACAAATTACAGACATGGCCGATTCGCACGTGATTAAGATCTCAGACAAACTCCGCAATTATTACAAATGACTAGAGGTCACCAGGTAATACTTATCCCGTGCGAATAAGACTAATGTCACAAAAGATTAGGGCGACTTTTACCTTCAGTAAAAATGTCCGGAAAAATTACCTCAGGTAATACTAATCCCGTGTGAATAGACCCGCTGTACATATGTACATACATATTTAGTAATTTCCTGTTTAAATGTAGTTTTCCGCAGTTTTTCAAGTATGGAAACGCTTGAAAAAGCATCCAGTTTTGTTCTAGATGCTGGGACAAGTATGTGGCAAAACTCAAGTGTTTCCCACATCCTGTTAAGATCAGAAAGAGGATCGAAAGCACTTGTTAGAGGCACGAAAGCTTTTTAGGTACCAACACAATCCAATTTGAAGTTAATTTATACATCGTTAGACTGGACATAATTGTTTTATATATATATATATATATATATATATATATATATATATATATAGCAGGAAGCAACGTAATACGCACATGACGACAGGAGGGGGACGGTGATGCGCAAATCGAGTTACCCCTCCCACTTCTGCTAGCTTTACTGAGATATCTTATCCTGTGCCAACAATTAATATTAAATATGTCCTGTGGTAAAATTGCATTACTCCATCTACCCTTTTAAAGTTAATCCCGTCCGAATAGGGCTTTACAAGTCAAGTCAAGGCCCTTTATTTATTTAGCGCTTTTACAATACAAATTGTTTCAAAGCAGCTTTACAGAGATAACAGGAAAGTAAAGTTGTAATAGTATTGTTAAATTCAAAATTAAATGTTAAATGTCCCCAACTAAGCAAGCCAAAAGCCAATGGCGAATGAAGGCAAAAAAAAAAAAAAGGCGACAGTGGCAAGGAACCAAAACTCCATCAGGTGACAGAATGGAGAAAAAAACCTTGGGAGAACCCAGGCTCAGTCGGGGGGCCAGTCCTTCTTTGGCCAACAAACGAACAGTGTACGATTATGATTTAGGCGGCATAATAGATCAGAAGTCAGATTGGATCAGAACTTTCACAATATTTATCCAGTTCATCTGGTTAGGGGTCGGAGTCATCACGCCGGTATGGAGATGAGTTTGTTGAGGTGTCCATGAGGCCTTCACATTGTTGATGAGGCTGGCACTTCAGGGATGCGTTGTCGTCGTGTCCATGTGATGGTCCTTCCTCAGATCTAGATATGGCCTGGATCCGGCGGTTTGCGGTAAACCTCGGGATAAACAGAGAGACTAATATTAGCGTAGACGCCATCCTTCTTATGATGTACAAAGTACATCAGGATTTATGGGAAGTGTTCCCGGTTCCGGCTGATCTAAACTATGCAGCCTAACATTGAATTATAGCAATCTATAATGTGTTATGTGTATGCTAAGCCAAAGAGATGTGTTTTTAGTCTAGATTTGAACTAACAGACTGTGTCTGCTTCCCGGACAATGTTAGGAAGATTGTTCCAAAGTTTTGGTGCCAAGTAGTAAAAGGATCTACAGCCAGCAGTCGATTTTGATATTCTAGTTATCAACTGGCCGGAATTTTGAGATCGCAATAGACGTGAAGGACTATAATGGGTTAAGAGCTCGCTCAAGTACTGCGGAGCTAAACCATTTAGTACTTTGTAAGTAATCAGCAATATTTTAAAATGTATACGATGTTTAATAGGGAGCCAATGCAGTGTTGACAGAACCGGGCTAATATGGTCATACTTCCTGGTTCTGGTAAGAACTCTAGCGGCTGCGTTTTGAACTAGCTGTAGTTTGTTTATTAAGCGTACAGGGCAATCACCCAGTAGAGCATTACAATATCTAGCCTTGAGGTCATGAACGCATGAACTAATTGTTCTGCATTCGTCAATGAGAGCATATGACGTAATTTAGATATATTTTTAAGATGGAAAAATTCGCTTTTACAGATACTAGACACGTGACTTTCAAATGAGAGATTGGTATCAAAGAGCACACTCAGGTTCCTAACTGACGACGAAGACTTGACAGAGCAGCCATCAAGTGTTAAACAGTATTCTAGGTTATTGCGTGTGGAAGTCACTTTACAGTATATGTTGTGTAGGTGTGACACACTTCAGTCATTATTTTTGCTCTTCTGTTTGGTCATGCTAGCGGCTCAGAAGTTACACAAGAAATTATGAGTAAACATATTTTTTTTCATATAATTTGTTTATTTTTTGAATAAGTAAACGTACACACATTTACAGCTAAATGTTAGTGAAAAGAAAATAAAATCTATCAAATGACAAGAGTAATTATAAGGCAATCAGCAGTAAGTCATAGAGACACATAAGGCCCTATTTTCTTATGTCTCTTCACTATATTGTCATCTTATCTCAGATGTGCCCAGGAAAGATCTATCTCTGGGGGTTTTACTGCAGTGGTAGCTTTCATGAGCAGGGAGTATTAGAGGCATTTTATGAGCAATACTTTCTCAGAATAAAGATCAATAAATAAACAGCCTTCAATGTCTTCAGAGCTACCCTGGAAAAAGCTTTCAGAAGCACATGCTCCATTTGAACTCAAGTGACAAATTTCAGTGTTTGTTTGCTTGAAACTATTAAACCAGAGGAAAACCAGCATTGGGGTTTCAGAGAGACGGAATCAATAGTTGTAATCCGCTCTCAAACTTTGAATCTATCCTGCTGTAAATTAACCCTGTCACTATGATTTCTCTGCCTCATCTTGGATGGAGGGATATAATGAACAGAGTGACACCAGAGAAACAGCGGTGTGTCTTATCAGTATGAACAAGCAAACACATTCTCTGAGAGAATGACAGTTCATTGTAATGCAGAGCTGCTGCAGGACAATTTTCTTCACATGCTGATTTTAGATTGGTTTAACTTCTCAAGAAGTCTGTTCAGTTGCTACACAGCAAAATCCCCAGTGTTAAATTAACACTCCTCAGTGTTCATATGTGTCCACACTACAGAGTGTTAAAGTAACACTGAACCAGTGCTGAAGTTAATGAGATAATTGTGATTAATGAAGTGATAATTAACCATTAGTGGTGAAACCTTATGTTAATAAGCAGAATCATTGAAGGGAAGAGGAACAACAAAAACATAAAAAAGCTACAACTGACTTCCAGCCATTCAACATTACACTTATTATTAACCAGTTTTATTTTAAGTCTGTCATACATCTACAAAAGTTATTATATACAATTAATAACACAGTTTAGATGTTAATGTAGTAAGGAAAGTTTTTTTTATTTTTTTTATCATTATTGTGATCAGTGTTAAGTTGGGCTCTTTACCCTTTCCGTTTTAATATTAGTTTTTCTCTGGATGCTCCAAGATACTTTTTGATGATGACATTATCATCATGTAGTGGCCTGATTCACAGATGTTGTTCAGAGACTAAGGGTGTACTCACACTAGGCACGGTTGCCATGAACCGAGCCCGAGTACGATTGTCCCCCCTCCCCACTCCCCCTCTGGCCTGCACTCACATAGGGTTTCAGCATTCGTACCGGAGCACGATTACGTCATTATGGTGCGACGGTTTCGGGATAAACAAGAAGAGCGGCGCTCTCTGAACACAATGGAGTCCATCGCTCTGTTTTCTTTGTGGATAATTTTGTGTCGTTTGGTCCACGGTGATCCACAGCCCTCTCACAGCCTGTTGTTAAACAGATTTGTCGCCTTAGTGGCGAAAACTTTCACGTAATCGTGCTGCTCGTATGAGGAGGTTTGCAAGGTACGAGCTGAAGTGCAGCAAGGACTTTGCAGCTTTGATTACGGACTACAGTTCCCGTACATCACGCGTCCTGTTCCGTGCTCCAGCACGGTTAGCGCTCACACTGCATGCGAACCGCGCCCGAGTCCAGCTGAACCGTGCTCTGGCCCACCTCTTCCAAGCGGGCCAGGGCCGGCTAATCGAGCCGCGCCCGGGCACGGTTCGGAGCACTCACACTAGTCAAACGAACCGCGCTTTGGTGGTCAAACGCACTCGGCCACGGTTCAAACTGGCTAGTGTGAGTACACCCTAACTCTCTCACTATATGGCTGATGTGTAACTTTAGTATTGTTGAATGTAGCCCTGTGATTTTGGAACTTAAAATCCTACATCAATATGAACAATTTAAAAAATACTTTGTGCACAGAAGCTATTATGCTGAGACACACACATACATCTACAATCAGCATATGATTCTCAACAGCGGTGACAAACAAAATCAACATCACAAAACAAGCTACTGAAGTCACAACAAAAACAACAGCAAAATAAAAGCAAATGGGAATGATTCATGAAAATCACAAGACAATTGTCATAATTTATTCATGCTGCAAAGCATGATGGGAGTCATGGATGAGTTTTGATTGGTGGCTCCCATCATGCACTGCAACATGAAGCATTTTGTTTGATTGTTACCATTGTTGAGGTTCATATGCGGATTCTTGATGTGTTTTTTTTTTTTTTTTTACTTTAGATTTAAAAGCACTGCATGATCCTGCATGAACATGATCCTCGCTTTTTGACAAATTAGTAGACAATTTGACGGTAGTCGTAGGAGGTCACACCACAGGACTGTGTGTCAAATCTTCTGACACTGCCAGAATTTCTTCTGAGGTACAATTTGATCGCAACAGTCATTAATGGGCTGTCTGTGAACATATCAAAATAGCGGTCAACGACTTTGGATTTTAGCCAAGGATCAGTGGAATCTTTTAGGATTTGCAAAACTTATCTTAGACTGCCAAATCGTAGCCAAAATCGTACAGTGTGAACCCGGCTTCAGGCTTATGATGCTTTTGGGAAACACAGTTCATAGTTTCTCTTGCTACAACAAATGTGCTTTACAAACACAATGTTGGACTAGCCAGAGAAAAACCAAGGTTGAAAAGTAAAGGATCAAGAGCCCAACTACAGCCCAAAACATTGATAATCATAATTAATTATCATTCCGTTAATTCTTAATAAGAACTTTTGTAGATGTATGACAGAAATAAAGTCAAACTGGTTAGTAATAAGTGTAATAATGTGTAATGGCTGGAAGTCAGTTGTAGTTGTTCAGTCTCTCTTTTTTTCTGTTCTACTTGTTTCTCTTTCCTTCAGTGATTATGTTTATTATCATCAGGTGTCACCACTAATGGTCAATCATAACTTAATTAATCACTCAACTTCAACACTGATTTAGTTTTACTTTTAAAACCATGTAGTGTTGGCCCATATGTATACTGAGGGGTGTTCATTTAAAACTGGGGATTTTGCTTTGTAGGAAGAGCCAAGGCTGCCATTGCTACTGTTGTATCATTTGCACACGAATGTGTTTATTTACTATACTAACTTTTATTGGTGATAACTGGTTTCTGGACATTTTATTGTACTCGCTGTACATTTTTATTCTTTCATTAGCATAACTGTTAAAAGCCCTTCTAGGGACAGGTGTTGCGAATTAGCCATGGCTATAAACATTGTGATACAGGCATCGGATTGTTTCTTATGTAATAATCTATGTTTTTTCTTTGTATCTGTCCCTATTCAAATAAACAGCAAATACAAATAAAAAAAATTCTGCCAAGCATGAAAATTGAGAAATTGTGAGAGTGGAAAAATTTAAAGTGGCACAGTAGCTTTAGCATGCAGCACACAGAGCACACACACCGGCTGACCTTTGCTATAGCCCTTTATTCCTCACAAATGGGTTGGAGGTTGTGATGAATATTTGCTCCCTTGAGAAGAAGTATAGTACTAAAACTAGGTGAGACTGTTGAAATGAGTTCATGTTGTTGTGTCTTTGAGCCATGCTGGAGCATTAGGCAGTTGAGGTTTGGAAGGCACCCAACTCGACTGCCGTTTGAGCCAAAATGAAGCATCATGAAGCATCATCCAGACCATGTTCATTATATGAAACTGGTGGAGGATGCTTCACATACACACAGTCTCATAGTGCCAGTTTAGCTGGCTCTTTGCCTTTAACGGGCTGGGAGTGTATCTGAGCAATCATAATTGGTGCATGGAGAATTCATCACACTCTAAGCAGTGATAAGAAACACTGTTAGTGCCAAATACATCAAACATAAATAGGCTTTCTTCAGAAATGTGAGTTTTGTCTCTGTGGAAAACATAAGAAATTGTGGCATTTTTTTCACAGAGATTGTTTCTCATTGATTGATTGAGCGCATGCTTTCACTAATGCTCAGTTCACACTGAATGATTTTAGGAGCTGATTTTCACTCGCCATAATGTTTTTCGAGATCACCGACAAATGGCCGAAATCATTACCAAATCGGTGCTCATTCACGCGAGTGACAATCATACAGTGTGAATGATCAAAGACACAATCTGAGAGAATCAATGATGCTTCGTCGACACCTGTGACATATTTGGCATGCTCAATATCTGGACATCTCTGCGGTTCAAAATCCTGCTGTGTAAATGTGTTCTGATTGAAAACTACATCGGCAATGACCTACAGCCAATGAGAGAGCAAGATACAGTTCGGGGAGGAGTTATCTGCCTTATTCTGCTCTAAACAATGCGCGCCGCCATGACGACTTCTCCAGATGCCTACTTCCAGTTCGTAGCGATAGACCTACTTCCTGTACTAGCAGCGAGAGAATGAGTTCAGGCTCCACATGTGCTGTTGTTGGTTGTTTTAACAATTCAAAGAAGATAAAAAAACTTTTTAGAAATTGAGTGCTCCGAGCATAAGATAAGAAGGAGAGAATGGCCATATCCGGTTCCGTATCAGCTAAATTCAATGCCAGAGAGTAGATTTAGAGTGGTTAGCTGCGCTAAAACTGAAGCATCCACCGAAAAAGGTGTATGTCTGTTCGCACCAATTTGTTGATAAACGCCCCACGGATGTCCATCCCAACCCGGAATTATACCTTGGATATGACAGACCAGTGGTGAAGAAGAGACGTACAATTGTTTGTGTCGAAGCGACAGGTAAGCCACATTTAATGTTGAATTGTGCACTTCACAGCTAACCTAGTTAGCTACCTCCGGTTGTTTACACTTTACGAGCTCCACCGGCCTGCTACAAAAAATAACCTACATTTTTATGAACAATATGCCCATTATGTCGCTGGATAGAGTAAATGTTTTAAAAACATAGCCATTCATGGTTTATGTCTTTGTCCACTGAATATTACTTTAGGTTTAGTGCTATGAACTCCACTGAGGGCTATCGCAGAGCTAGCTGCTATCGTTATGTGGGCCAGGTAGTTGTTAGCCTGAGCGAGGAAGAGCTTCCAAAAACCATTTATCATAAGCTTTTACTGTAATGTTTTCAGTGTGAGAAACATGGACAGAAGCTGTAGAGTTTAACATGTAGCCTATGCGCTCTTTTTTTTTACAGCAACAGCAGAAGTGACAGACCAGGAGGATGAGGGCATACCTGAGGTGCCACAACCATCACACAGCACTGTTTCCACCCAGTGGGAAGATCCATCGCTTTGGGACCACAACTATGGTGAACAGCAGGGTGTTGACGAGACGGCCAAAGATGCCACAACATAAACTGAAGATTTTAGCTACTCCATGCTTCAGAGTGATACAGATTCGTTCCTGTACACTGGAGTCTCACTGGAAACCTTCAACTCTCTTGTTTCCACCTTAGATGTATTTGCTGAAAGGTTTTTGTTTTGTCAGTGCGTGATCAGATACTAATGACACTGATAACATTGAAATTATATCGTGTGCTGGGTGACCTTGGTAGGCAGTTTCATGTGTCTCAGAGTCTTGCCAGTAAGGTTATCTCATTCTGGATTGATAAAATGGAGGAGGTCTTGCGCCCTCTTATTATCAGGCTCCCAAAAGAAACCATTCAGGTCACTATGTCAACTGAATTCAAGAAGTGTTTTTCCAACACCACCTGTTTCATTGAATGTAGCGAAAGTTTGTTACAGAAGGTGAACAATCTTGACACTAGAGCGGAGTCCTATAGCCTTTACTCACACAACACAATCAAACACTAACTGAGGAACAAGTCACAGCAACTCACAAGGTTGCAAATGTACGGATTCATGTTGAGAGGGCAATCGGGCGACTTAAAGTATACAAGATCTTGTCTCAAGTGATACCAATAAACATGACCCCCAAAATAGAAAAAATCCTCAGAATCTGTGCGGCCCTCGCCAACTTGAGGGGTGATCTCATCCGTGAGTGAAACGGTGATGTTCTGATGTTGTAGTTGCATCTGCGCGCACACACACACACACACACACACACACACACACACACACACACACACACACACACACACACACACACACACACACACACACACACACACACACACACACACACACACACACACACATAAATTGCTCCTGTATATTTCATATTGACACTCGCTGCCTTTTGTAATTTTTTACTGTTTATATTTACTCTGAATATGAAATTTATTGTTATTCTTTGTGTAGAATATATTTGAACAGATTTGCATACAATTTTACAAGAAAAATATTCTGTATTTGTAAATATTTAATTATGTACAACAACACTTATGCTCAGCATTTTTAAATGTATGGAATTTATTGAGTAAAAAAAAAGAGTTGTCATACTGTTAACAGCAGCAGCACAACCCAGTTGTTTTGTGATTTGAATCAAATGTTTCTGAGGGATATTTTCTATGAATTCATTATGCTCATGTGTCTGTTCTGCAGTTTCAGTCACTGACCGACAAATTCCTCCACAAGCTGGGGCAACATGTTTGAGAAATTAAATTTCTTCAGATTTCCTACCCTCTCCTGAACATAGGGCTCATCAAATGGTACAGTGAACATAACTGTGTCATTTGGGCTCCAGATAAACAATTTGGCCATCTTCAGACTTGCACAAAACATGCCTAATTGTAGCTGCATGCAATATCTTCGGCTACCTGTTTTCTGAAATTGTGGTACTCCATCTACTAGCTTGATATCACTGCAGTTATGGTCAACTTGATCCAAGTGGGTAGAATGGAGTTTCCTTGGGACGGAACATTTTATTTCGAGTAGGACAGATGAGTCAATTACCCCATCTGGGCTGGCTGACAACCATGGCTCTGTGACACTAACAACAATGCCCCTTTGTGTAATACTCATGCCTTGCTCTCGAAGTGCATTACCAGCAACCACCTCATTCTCCTTACCATTATTTGTGGCATAGTTGCCACGAAAGGAGGTGTAGAGGTGCTATGCCATAAACTTATCAGGATTGGTGGATGCTCTAGAAGGAACCTTTTTAGCTGAACTTGCAGTTATTCTCAATTTTCTTGCATTGTGCCACAAATCGGAAGAACTCTGCTCCCTTGTTTCAGATTCTAAAGTAGAAGCCTGTGCACTGCTCACTTGAACATAGAAACTTTTACATGTCTCACATGTGAGATCAGAACCGGCATGGGTTTGATGGGGTCTTAAAAATATTGCATCTACTGCAGTATTTACAAGGCTACAGGGTTGCACTACTGGTTTTACACTGTAACACTTGCCCAATAGACTGTTTTTTTAACAGGAAATGTGGCTTTGTTGGGTCTTTGTCTACATTATTTATAAATTCTGCATGTGACATATATTGTGGGGTATTTGGTATTGGCTGAGCACCTGACACCCTAACGCTAAATTCATCCCCTGCTCTGTGGTGGCGGAAGTTTATGTCCCTCAGTCGTTTTGGCTCAAGGTTCCTGACTGTCCCTGCATTCCACGTGCGCTGCTCATCTGTACATGCAAGGCCTGTCTTACCGGCAGTAACTGCATTCTTAAACTGTAATGAGCACAGTCACCTAATACGTTACCAGAGTCTGATCTATATCCATTTGCCATTTGTGTCAGATTGTGTCATCCCCACATTGCTAAAATAAATCGAAAAAAAAAACATTCATCAAAAGTGATCCGATCACTTTGTTTTTATTAAATGACAGATAAAAACAAAATGAATCTTTTTCTTCATACCTTCCAAAGGATAGCTGCTGCACGACTGCACAATCTCTCTAATCCAGCAATACATGAACATCTGACAGTCTCTATCACCCCCGACTGCTGCAAAATAACCCTAGCAATAAGCTTAGGCTTTGACTCCTGTTTACCTCTGCTTTCAAAAAGACATAGTCTCCATGCTTCAGTAAAGAAATGCGCCTGACTTTATTACTATAGAAGTAATTGAAGGCCTCTGTGTTTTTGTAATTGCGCATCTCCTCACGATCTACACCCTCCGAAAAGATAAAATAATTAATGATGTCAATATGGCTTACTCCTGGCCATATTTTATCCACCCAACATGTCAATTGTGAGGGATGTGGCACTCAGATACGGTCGCCTTCACGATCTTTTGAGATTTAATTGGCGGTCTGTAACCACCGACTACTTCCCATCTTAACCGAACAATTATCTACTACTTTAATAACTTTAAAAACTATCACCGTAGCCTTTACGCTGGTGGTAGCATGCTATGTAAACAAACACTTCAACCGGAAGTAGAAAACCGTTTAGTCAGTTGAACCCACTATGAATCATGGGAAATAGAACAGGCGAAGAATAAGGTGAATAGACCAGTATATCAGTATTTCAATAGATATATTTACAATTGTATCAAACAAAAACAAACACAAACATTAGCTTGATCGGCAGCTACAGCAGCACATTGCAAAATAATTTATTCACCCCCAACTCTTTTTGAAGAACACACAGTCCTTGCAGTGCTTTAATGATTTTCAAAATGTTAGCTCAAAAACATTTTTTTTTCTTTTTCTGGTATACTAAATCAGATACCAGTCAGTTTTCTAAAATGTGGATGCCAACTTTGTGATAGATAGAACAGATGGTTAAAGCTTCGATAATATATGGCAGCTAATTTGTCTAGATCGGATGAACATTAAAACAGTTTGAAGGGAAAATAATTACTATTATTTTTACACTAAAGTCCTTGAGGTCTCTGGAATCCACAAAATAAAGAAAGTAACATCAATCTCATCATAACATGAGCGTTAAGATGTAACCATGCGAAAAGCAATTCTCATAAATTATATGGTTAACAGTCTGCATACTGCAGATAAAGTATTTTAAATTTTTTTATGCAGTCACCAAAAGGAACAACAAAAAATGGATGGTACTTGCCTTAATGCATGACATTAAAACCCCTTTAAAAAGAGCAAAAGCAACGTTACTCATCACTCATTGATGCAAATTCATGCTAATCAGACTTGCAGCACCCTTTGCTGACCCATTTAACAATTTCACTTGGGAAGAATCTCTGGCTTTGTCTCTAATGCACATGTATGTATGTATATTAATATTATGGATGTGTGAAGGATGATCGTTTGTTTTATGCTAATAAAACAATGCTAATAATCAGGGAGTGAATCATTGTAACCTTAAAGGAATGTGTTCAATGCAGACTGAGCTCCATTGACTACATTTGTGGTATATTGTTCATGATAAATCATTTGTCCCTCAGTTTGTAAAGGTGTACATAGGAATTTTCCCCTCATTAGTCATTTAAGTATTTGGCTTTCCCCAGTGTTTTCAAAACTCTTTTGACAGTCAGCTTTTTAATTAGTATGATACAACAATTATGAAATCTTTTTTTCCACATTCAGCCATTAGCAAAACTATGTATCTACAGCTATTTTGCACACATCTATATATTGTTTATGTAACTTAAATGTATTGTAAGGAACCTAGCTATATGAAATATTCATAATCAATAATAACTTGTTATGATTAATTATGAATATTTGGTTCAGTTAATTGGATTAACTTGACATGGCTAAATTAATATTACAATCAATTAATCAGTTCGTCCAACAAACTCTTTTGATTATTAATTTATTCTAAGAAAAGGGTATCTTCCCTGGCCACAGAAGAATAATTATTTCTTAGTATATACAGCGTTTTGAGCATGTAGCAAGAACAAAAACCGTAAAGGGACTTCGTATTGCAAGCAAATCAGAACCAAATCCATAAGGTGCATAAGTTTTATTAACTAAATCATAAACATGAATAAACTAAACACACATATATGCAGAAATACAAAAATAGGTTGGTGAGAGGATTAAATTGGAAACCGGAAAAAGGGACTATGAGAAGAACCATCAGAATTTCAATTTCACATTTCATTGAATTGAATACTTGCATTTGTAGTGGGAACAATTCTTGAAGTTGTTGAAAATTGAAGTCGTTGATGGTCGTCCCCAGAATCACCAGAACAGTGTTGCTCCCCAGAATCACCAGAACAGTGTTGCGGCTGGATGAAAGAACTAAGAGAGTGAGGTCACATGTGGACTGTCTCTAATAAAGCCTGGAAAAGATCCTCCCCTAAGGGTTGAACTCGACCAATCAGAAAGGTGACTTGTCTGAGAGGGAAAGTGGCTCTTAGTTGATTTATGGGTCTTTGTCCCTAGCGTGGTTATACCTTCATTAATGCTCAGATAGCTATAACACATCCACACTGCATTCTAGAAGAAGGTGATGTACATCAAAGTGTGAGTCATTAAATGAGGATTAATTAGGTAGGAGGCATGATACAGGTGAGGTTACATTGATCGTTAGTTGGTTGTATACCAGGATACATACCATAATATATACCTAATAGTACACGAGACAGTAAACCATTTACTCTGTTTCTTTAACATTTTTATGCATGTTCATTTATAGATCAGTTAGTCTATGATTAATGCAGCAAAGTCTTGTGCATGTGGCCACATTCCTCTGAGGGGCGTAAAATCTCCTTATCATGCCCTGTAACATGACACTGTTTCTGCCCTTGTGTTTGTTCATTTGGGCTGTGTGAGGAGTTTCATAAACCTTTGTATATAATGAATAATTAGTGTGTGTCTGATTGGTCCATACCCTACAGTATGTTCAAAACACAATTGTCGATTAAATGTGTTTAATTTGTGCAATCTATAGAAGATTTACAACACTTTAGGGACGATAAAGGTTATCCAGGTACCACTAGTTTTAATCATGTTATCCCTTTTTTATTTATTGGTGCATTTTTTCCTTCACTGGATTTGCTGGTGTATTAATTAAAATGCCTAAAATGCGAAGCACTTAAAAGTGATCTTGAAATAGAATTTCTAGTGTAATCTATTGTCTCATGTTCAGTAATTTTTCAAGGTAGAACCTAAAGTGACGTGTGTGGGTAATGGTGTGTGACATTTTAGTGTGACATTAAAATTCATTTATTTCTTACAACACTGACAATGAATTCATAGAACAGTGAGCTAAAATTAAATCACAAAAGCATCTGAGCACTTAATGCAGTCAAGCATTGAGTGACTATCTTCCTTATGCACATACTGTAAGCCTAAAACTGCAGGCACACACTATTACTGTATAGAATTTTCGTTTTTATTCACAATGTGGTCAGTTGTCACCTGCCAATAAAGTATATATGTCTCAAATTACATACAGTATGTGGAGTGGGATTGAAGAAATGGAGAGTGTACCTTAATTTCCTAAAAAGAAACCGAGAATTTTTCCCTCTGCTGAAGTTGGCAATGTCTCAGCACTCTCCACCAAAATGTGTTTTTCCCCAGACATGCTCAGTAAATCATAAAATGAGGGGGCAAACAGAAAGAGCTCTGCAACATACTTTGATTCTCACCAGAAGTGTTCCCCCCGAGGAATCATGTCACAGATTTTGTAGTATACATTTCAGTGTGAATTTCGCTCTAGGCTATCTGGCACAGTTTAACACTGAACTTTGCTCTTTTGTTCAAGCTCAAGTCAAAAACTTTTAAAGGCATTGGGCTATGGGGAGACATGTCACATTAGCAAAGACATCGAACACAAAGCAATGCATGGATCTGAAAAGACAGTGACAGCTCTTACGACAGCCTATGCCTATTCTCTGCCGGGAGAATGGAGACCAGCTGATACGAGACCTCTTCGGAGCAGCACAGGTAGACCTGTTTACCTCTCCGGACACGTCCCACTGCCAGTTGTTTTACTCCCTGACCAAGGGGACTATCGGCATGGATGTTCTGGCACACAGCTGGCCCCGGGGCCTACGCAAATATGCGTTTCCCTCAGTGAGACTACCTTGAGTGCAAGGTCAGTGACTATGAGGAGCAGGTCTTGCTAGTTGATCCGTACCGGCACAACCGAACCTGGTTCCCAGAACTAATGCTCCTCGAGACAGCCCCTACCTGGCGGATTCCTCTGAGGAAGGACCTTCATTGGCCAGAGAATAACTTGCCCCCCGACTAAGCCTGGGTTCTCCCAAGTTTTTTTTCTTTGTCGCCTCCGGTTTGCTTTGTTTGTGACTTTTGTTTGGGACTTTACTGATGGCATTCTCGGTCAATGAAATGTGGTTGGAATTCGGATTGGCCAACTCTCACGTTATTCTGAGACCCTGGCCCAGACACGTGCCCAAGGTTCCCACCACTCCTTTCAGGGGCCAGGTGGTGAACCTGCAACCACTGCCCCTGGAACAGGCATACCCAGCCCTTGCTTTGCTCTGTCTCGCCTGCGCTATGCACCTGTACGTGGAACTAATGCAGAGCTTTAGGGCCTCAGACCAGCTCTTTATCTTTTACGGAGGCCAGCAGAAGGGAAAGGCTGTCTCTAGAGCAAAGGTTGGCCCACTGGATAGTGGATGCCATCGTCTTGACATACCAGACTCTCACTCTACCAGGAGTGTTGCTTTCTCCTGGACACAGGCACACGGTGGCTCGCTGGCAGACATCTGTAGAGCTACGGACTGGGCGACACCCAACATGTTTGCAAGATTTTATAATCTTTGTGTAGAGCCTGTGTCTTCCCGTGTACTTGCCACAAGTAGCCAGTAAACACCGGGGACCCGCTCGGTGTCTCACTTACTGTGCCATACCCCTCCAAAAGACTGGCTACATGTGTTTATCTGGCTCCTCAGGTGAATTCACCAGCTGGCGAACCCTGTTGGAGTTCCTCCAGCACCCCACATGGCAATCCCATATGTGTATTTTTCCACGGTGGGTCTTCCCAGTCGTCGAGCCCATGTCTTTCCCATTGTTATCTAATAGTCTCATGGTATGGGTCAGAAGGAAAAGCTGTGATCGACCTTCTCTGCGTAAAGCCCTGTCCCATCTTCCACCCCAGTAGGTGCAGGGGGTTCAGGTAGCTTACTCAGAGCACTGGAAAGTGCAGCAATAGTGGCACTTTGGTAGGGATTCCAATTCTTTAGTTCAGTTCTGTCCAAAGCCAATTCTTACTCGCTTTTGGCATGAACTGAGTGTAATTTTAGACCCTGTTTGTGAGACACATAGATTTTAGTATAACTAATCTCATTATTCTTCCGTCATTCCATATTCTGTCAATCCAGATTGTAACTTTACTTTCTTTCCCTTTCTTGCTTTTTTGTTACCCATAATGTTGTCAGAATGACTGGCCATCAGCTAGACTGCAGTGTCAGGCCGAGAGACAGTGTGCAGATAATAACCTTTTTTCTCTGCATGGCGTTCTTGCTTTGTTTTATTCACAGACACAGTTATCTCCACTATCTCCAGCAACTAGGGAAGTCAAGATGCTAATCTTTGTGAGAAATTCATCTTAACGTTTTATGTCTTAAGCGAATGTAAACACACATGACCAAATTCAGCAATCAAACAAAGTTAGGCATAAAGGAAAATAAAATAAACTATTCCAACGGAACTAACTTTGTTTAATTTCTAGTTTCTCAATGTTTACCCAAATATGTTTACCCCTAACATTTGATGTTGCTGTCAAATAAACATGCTTATTTTGTGCCTTTATTTTTATGCCGTCTATTTCCTGTAATTTGCTTCTTTGTTCTTTATTTTATCACCAACTAGTCAGATAATTCAAATAATTAAGCCAACAAGTCAAATTAAATAATAATAAGCCAACAAGTCAAATAATTACTTGAGAAACTTTTTTTAATGTTTAAAGAGGAATTTTTAATGTTAAATGCTAGTGTTTTTATAAATGTTTTAATGAAACAATATTATATTTATTTTGGTATGTAACTTTATGAATAAAGGCATACTTTAATATACAGTTTTGCTGTGGTAATAAAAAAAATCTGAATTGTGAACTTTCACTTGTATTGCCCTTCTGAAAAAAAAAAAACACTTTAGCTCATTTATAACTGAAATATCATGTTAAAATAATGTTTAAAGAGAATGTAATTTTTTCAGACACTTATTGCATATTATTTACAAGTAAATTAAAATGTAATCATCTGAACTTTAGAGTGTTTGTTTTACATAAGGTACATCTTTAAAATTTGATAATTACTAATACTGTCTTAAAAATATTGTAAATAGTGACAAGCAAATGGTAAACTCAAATATAATTTAATGTCATTTTTATTTAAACTTTATTTCATGCATTTAAAAAATATTTGTAATTAAACGTGTATTAACTAAAATGTAATATTACAACATACACTACTGTTAAAAAATTACTTTACATGTGCTTTAGTAAGTTGGTTAACACTTTAAAATAAGTGAATTTAATTATCTATAATGAAAGTATAATGATTTTAAATCTACATTAATAAACCTTTAGCTTGACATTATCACAAATTACGCTTTTTAAAAGTGTACTTAACTGTGTTATGAACCATAGTTAAGTGTGTGTTCTCTTTCAAGTGCGCTTAACAGTGGCTTTTTGTTTCATTATTGTCGCAATACTGTTCTGTCTTGTCTGCACCTGTTCTTGTTAGTCCCTAATTAGTTAACAGCTAATTAATTATTAGCCTGTGTATATATTCTCCCCGTTCAGTTCAGTCCCTTGTCGGTTATTGTTTGTGTCTTCATGTTTATGTTTACACACTGTTACATTCTGTTAATCTGCTTGTCACATTAAATATTATCGTTTGAAATCGATATTCATCTGTCTGCTTCATCTGCCTCGGCGTGACAGTTATATAATAGAATCAGCAAGTATAGTTAAAAAAAACATACTAATTTGAAGTACACACTACAAGTACAATTAAGCACACATCTTTTTCCACAACTGAGTGTTGACTGTAATTGCAACACAATCCTACTTACACATTTACAGCATCAATCACAAGTACTGTACACACGTCAAAGAATTTAAAACAAAAGGTTTTGTTACTGTTTGTCAATTAAACATCAAGATAAGCGTATTGTGGCCAGAACATGACTTATTAATCACAAACCGTGACCTTCATGGCTCTGGATCAAATCCAGACTATCATTAACGTTGTTTAATGGTTTGACACCCATCAGAGTGCTGGTTGAAAGCCATTCACAACTTATTAAATATCCAGCAGCTGCAAGGTCAAGGTCCTTGGCCACGATCCTGGACACAGTCAAGCACGGTGGAAAGTGTAGTGGAGAAATTAATTAGCTCATATAAAATGAAAAAGGATCCATACCCCTCATTTCATGATGATAGGTTGAATGACAGAGAGTCATTATGTGAATACGCTGTCTGAATACATAAAACGGAAAAGATCCATTACCAGCGTTTATTGATAGCAATGAACCATCTGTTAACAAACACATTGTAATACAGTCCTGGATGACCTTGACCAAGGTGCCTATTCTTCAAATGTGTCTTTGGCAGATACATTACAGGACAGTTTGGTTTAAAACTTAGTAGAGAGATTGCGTATGATGTGACTTTATATTGATGGTCCACTCTGGTCCGCCAACAGACATTCTACTAACTATAAGTCACTTTACAAGTAGTTCAACTTATTCTACTAACACCTACAGTCTACTAATACTTTGAGAGTTAGTTGACAATGTAGGTGCACCATTTTTGCTTTGTTAATGAGAGGATTCGCGAGCGTGCAGAACTCTGCAGAGCACTGAAAAAAATATTGACATTTTGAGCAGAGAGTGGATTCTGAATAAAATACAGTAAACAGAGATTGGTCACTGCGTCCAAGAAATCAACAAACATGACTCTGATTGGCTACATTTATCACTGCTGCAAAAACACATTGTAAATAGAAATATTTGACGTTCTCCAGAGCGCAAACCACCTACTCACTGGAATGTTTACCAAACCTGTTTTGGCCAATGTGATATTATTACAGTATCAACTGAGGAAGCTCTTCCTCTTCTTTGTTCTTCAAGTTCAAACATATATAGCTGAATTAAACGCATATTTCATCACCTGATCATCACCTGATCTCAGTTCATTTTAGCGTATTGCAGTACTACCACAGTTATATTGTAGTATTATTGTAGTAGGCTTCATTGCAGTAATACCACAGTTATAGTGCAACAATAATACTGCAATACTTCAATTGCAATACTCCAGCTATACCACAATAATGCAGATTTTTCGTGTCCAAAAAACTGCATTTTTCTACATGTAACAAAAACTGCAGTATTAGCTACTTCTAAAAAAACTGCAGTATTTTTTTTGTAAACACACACTGCACTAAACACCATACACTTGCAACTGTGTACAGTTGACTGAATTGATCAGGTAGTCCGAGGTGGTGTGATTGAGTGGAGGCGGAGACTAATTTGCATATTCATGGGCCACGTAGACTAAATGAGGCAAGGGTTTAAAGTTACATTCAAGCTATTTTAAGGGATGAAGAAATTATTTTAACAGGATTTTTTTTTTAAATGTAATTTTGAGTATCAGAGATTTTTTATGTAGAAAGCCTGAAGTAGGATTTTCTTGTAAAACAAACAAACTAAGGGTGCTTTCACACCTGCCTCATTTAGTTTGGTTCAATCGCACTAGTGTTCGTTTACTAACCCCTCGGTGCGGTGAGTTTGGGCAGGTTTGAAAGCAGCAATCGCACTCGGGTGCGCACCAAAAGCGGACCAAATAAGCGTACCGAGACCTCCTCGAAGAGGTGGTCAAAGGTGTGTGACAATCACTTCTAATTAATTAAAATTTAAAATGTAATTGGCTATCACACTCACTAGCTGCATAAAGTCATAATATAAAGTGTAACTTTCAGTGTGGTACTATCATGATGCTACCAGTTAGATGGTATGGTTTGGTGTGGAAAAAAAGGACTGTGCTGTTTTGGCATTCACTTTCGACCACAGAGTGTACTTTCCCAATGAATCCCTCACCTAAATCTTGCAGTTACAACTAAATGCGTAGGGTGGCGTTGTGGATACTGACACTGATTATTGATACTGAGATCATTCTGTGTGTTTTCAGCTGCATCCAAGAGTGGCAACATTTTGTTTCTACTTGTTATATATGGTTTTATTAGAGTCATGCATCCCATCAGATGAAGGAAAGAAAGCAAAGCAAAATTCTGCTGTTTATCAGACCTATATCTGTGTGTCCCTGCAACCTTTGTGATGATTTTCAAAACAGCAGGATGTCTTGTTTGTGTGTGTGTGTGTGTGTGTGTGTGTGTGTGTGTGTGTGTGTGTGTGTGTGTGTGTGTGTGTGTGTGTGTGTGTGTGTGTGTGTGTGTGTGTGTGTGTGTGTGTGTGTCAAATGTATTACTTAGCAAATTGGTCTCTATGTAGCTCTCTGTAGCTCTCTATGTGTGTCTCTGAGCACAAATCTGAGCACAACATTTTCAAAGGAAAACATGGGGGTGTTGAAGTTAAACCATTACAGGCAGTGCTTATTTAATAAAAATGATTACCTCAATCGAGTGGTTAAAAACGTGATGACTATATATGCAATCTGAACAAAGAAAAAAAAAATGATACATTACAATCTAAGTGGTCATAAAAAGTCATATTTTGGCTGTTTACAACCATTGAAATCTTCACATCAGCCACAAAACATACAAGAAAAAGGAAAAGGTGAGAATATAAAACATCCAGAGTGCAAAGATGGTGCAAGTTACCCAAAACCCTGAAAGAAGGGCACATTTTTATAGTTACCTCTTCAAGGAAGTTAGAGTTAAAATATTTTATTAAAAAATGTCTGAGTACAGTTGGTCACGGGCAGGGCTGGGACTAAAAATCGGCCCAGGCCTTTTGGACCAGACTGGCCCACTACATATAATCATAAACACAACTGATCTTTTCACTCCGCTGAATATGTATACTGACTCTTCTTATTAATATCACTAATGCCATGCAATGAGTGAGTAGGAATGAGTAAGAGTTAATAGATAGAATAACTACTAATTGTAAAATTCAATCAAACTACTCCAAAATGATGAATCCCAAAACAAGTGTCACCGGTGCGGGCCCTGATGACCAGCCGCCCCTGACTTGCACACCACCGTGAAGAGCCGACACCACGGGCACGCAACAGATAGATGACGAGACCAGAGGTAATTTCAAAGGAATAACAATCTTTATTGAACACAATATATCAATGAGCATTGACGTAATAGACCTCCGTGTCTTCCAGGTCTTCTTCAGCTACGGGTAGATACTGATTACTTGTCACAGTTTCGCCCTGACGGCAACTTCACCCATAATACGGCTCCATTCAGGGCTCAGACGGTAAGTAGGACGGTAAGGATCCTTCTCAGTACAGGATACTTTCGTCGGTGCACAATAGTGAAACAGTGGTTTAAAAGCTTACTTCACCAGCGATGCTGCATACTTCCAGGCTCAGATTCACCAGCGATGCCGCATACTTCCAGACTCAGACGGTAAGTAGAAAGGTAAGGATTCTTCTCAGTACAGAATGCTTTCGTCGGTGCACAATAGTGGAACAGTTGGTAACACTTTAGAATACGGTTCCTTCGTTAATGAATAACTACACAAGAACCAATGAGTAACACAATATTAACAATCTAGTAACTTTTATTAACTAACAAGAAACTCTGATTAACGAACTAGTAAGTAATAGCGCACAGATTGAAGTTGTAGTTCACTATTAACTAATCAATAACTACTATTTTTTTAATGCTTCCCAGAGAACTACTGAAAAAGTATATTAACAATCTAGTAACTACTATTAACTAAAAATAAACTGTGATTAATGAATTAGGAAGTAATAGTGCACATATGAAAGTGGTACTTCAATAACTACTATATTTGTTATGCTTCTCAGAGAACTACTGAAAAATTTAATAATTCATACAAAACTAATCAATAACCAATGCAGGATAAATGACTAGCACTGCATTAACATTTGAACTGCTACTGCAAACGAATACACAAGGTTGTTTACATTATCAATATGTAAACTGTTAATAATTGACCTATGCTGTCTATTTATCAACTGAATAATTTTAAAGAAATTGATTTTTAAATACAGTAGTCTGGACCATACTTGTCCTGTTGCCATTTTTCCGGCATTCCTCTGGACTGGCATTGAATCACTAGAGTCACGGTGACGACTGGAACATATTGAGTCATCAGTCACCCAAATACCATATATATATATGTGTGTGTGTGTGTGTGTGTGTGTGTGTGTGTGTGTGTGTGTGTGTGTGTGTGTGTGTGTGTGTGTGTGTGTGTGTGTGTGTGTGTGTGTGTGTGTGTGTGTTGTGTGTGTGTGTGTGTGTGTGTGTGTATATCTTGTGAGTGAGAAGATTCTACACTTTATTGGCTTCTCATTAGTAACTACTGTAAGAATCATGGGAACAAACTAGTAATGACTCAAGTGTTACTACATACTTCTATGGGAATTACTAATTATTGGGATCCGTATTCTAAAGTGAAGATCATGGTAACTAACTAGTAATGACTCAAGTGTTACTATACTTCAAAAGAAAATTTCTAAAAGTATACTAAAGTTCACCAAAAATCTCAAACGCTTGAAATGACTTTTGTGTTTGGTTGCACAAATCATGACTAGATCATGTAGTAACACTTGAGTCATTACTAGTTAGTTCCCATGATCTTCACTTTAGAATACGGATCCGAATAATTAGTAATTCCCATAGAAGTATGAAGTACCACTTTCATCTGTGTACTATTACTTCCTAATTCGTTAATCAGAGTTTATTTTTAGTTAATAGTAGTTACTAGATTGTTAATAAACTTTTTCAGTAGTTCTCTGGGAAGCATTAAAAAAATAGTAGTTATTGATTAGTTAATAGTGAACTACCACTTTCATCTGTGCGCTATTACTTACTAGTTCGTTAATCAGAGTTTCTTGTTAGTTAATAATAGTTACTAGATTGTTAATATTGTGATACTCATTGGTTCTTGTGTAGTTATTCATTAACGAAGGAACCGTATTCTAAAGTGTTACCGAACAGTGGTTTAAAAGCTTACTTCACCAGCGATGCTGCATACTTCCAGGCTCAGACAGTAAGTAGAAAGGTAAGGATTCTTCTCAGTACAGAATACTTTCGTTCGCCCAGCTGTATCACTCTAGACTTCTGATAGAGAGCAGATATAATGACTGGCCACACTGGTGTAAGCAGGGGTTGGGCCACTTCTCAGCAAAAACACATCAAGCTTGTGTTCACTTCAAACCCACAGCAATGAATCAATGTATATAAATAAGGCAAAAGCACTGCAATTCACTCACACGATAGGGCTGATCAGAGGCTTCAATCCATGCTATTTCACCACTCTTGCCACTAGATGGCCTTATATCTCTATATGGAGTTGTTCCGCTGGGTCCTAAAGTCAGTTTTTCCTTCAGTATGCATTCAGATACACATGTAGACATTATAATTTTTATTTTTATTTTTGGTAAAATTTTAGCATTTTAGTTTGAATTTTGAGCATATTTAGGTTTTTCTACGTATACTGAAGCATTCCTCATACTACATTCATCCATATGGGGGTCACATTTTTACATTTCAACAACAAAACTCTTCGAACCAATTACATTTTTTTTGTGTATTTGTGGTTCAAGTGGGACAAAAGTCCTAGTGTCTTGGACCCCTCTGATGAACACTCAATTTACAATTTCGGGTCATTAAATAGATTAAGTTTTATTTCCAATGATTTATACTTTTGCTCCAAGCAAGATGATACAGGGTAAACTTTGGATTTTAATACAATATATTGCAATAATGTAGGCAAAGAGTAGGTGGCCTTTTTGTGGCCAGAATAAGCTAAAAATGGGTTCAGACTTAAGGTTGATACTCAAAAGTCGGTCTATGTCAGACTAATGTAAACACATTGACTGCTACCATTTTTTTACCCAGCTAGAAAGTATGATCTTTTCCTGTAGACTAGTCCAGCTATTGAAAATAAAATTCTTCACCACACGCTCCTGAAGGGTGGCTGACATAATTCAGTGTGACGTCTCAGTGAGATTGAAAAGAATCATTTATCCGGCCATGTTTGTACACAGTGTGAGTGTCAGAGTTGTGTGTTATTCTAGAAAGCTCCACTAACAGCCCAATTACATTCCTTCCATGCACAATTTACTCTGCCTGGAGTCGCCCAGTCACCCTCCACCAAGAGAGGACAGTCAGCGAGCCAATTTCATTTCAGACCCTTAACCAATTAGGGGTGAAAGCACACATTCACTGTCACACAGGGGAGGGAATGCCAGAGAGAGAACAAGATAAATGGAAAACAGAGAGTTAAAAGAGAGCACGGTTTGTTCATGCAGGTTGTTTTGCCAACACCTTGTCTTTTGTAAGACGAGGTAAAATTAAGATATTTCATAAAAAATAGACACACAGGTGCACCACTAACATCTGATAATATTTCTCTAGGTTTTTGAATATTATATGGTTTGTCTCCTTAAATGCTCATTCTGCAGACAAAATATGATGTTGCACAACATGCTTTATTACATCAATAAACATTTATCAGCTTGTTTCCAGAGTTTCAATAGGCACATTACATGAGTCAATGGGAGTATTTGGCCAGTTAAGATTACAAATAGATCATGTTACATTTCTAGTGAATTTTTTATGCTTTCAACTCATCTTCTGCACCTCTCCTGTCTCATGAATTTAACATTCATCTTATGCTACCAATGACAGGAGGACCTTCATCTTTTGCCTTTTGCCTTATGGAATCTGTGCAGGACCTGAGCATAATGTTAGCTTGAGGTCATCTAGCTTGAGCAGATTTACCGTCACCCAGCTGAGATAGTGGCAAAAGATGAAAGCAAATCACAGACATGGCTGGTGGATTTTTCTGGTCATCCTAGTTTCTCTGTGGCATGACATTTCTCTGAGGAAATGGAAATCTGGAAAAACCAAAGTGATTTTCTTTTGATAGATGCCACTGTTGTGTAGGGGAGAGTTGGGAAACTGTGCCATATTTGCTTAATGTCCTCAAGAGGTGAAATGAGATAAATTAGGTAAATTAAATAAAACATACAGTAAATAAACTAATATGCCTAATTATATGATATTATATTTGTCTGCGGTCAGCTGGAATGAGAAGAAAGCAAATTAATATTTCATTGAATGAGAGTTTGTAAAATACTTCATTAATACTGGCTTCAAGTATACTCCCAACGAAACACCCTGCATAAGACGAGTGGCTCGGAAAAATGAATGGATGAATCACAAAATATCAAGATAAATAGTAAAAGGAGCAAGTAAACAGAATAATCAATGGCACAAATCCACTGGCAGTGCACATAGGGGTTAACTTTAAATCTACTTGAAGCACAGTTAAAGCGTTATATATAAAGCATAAACGTAAGTAGCCAATTAGGAACCTAGTAGTATACTTAAAGTCCCTGTAAAGACAATTCTAAAGAAAATTCTAAACACATTATAAATGTTAGAAATGTATTGTTAAAACATATTACAAAGACTGTGAACTGTGAAGTACTGAATTGTTAAGTTAGACTGTTAAAAACAGATTTTCACCATTGCTGTGTTCCAGATTTTTTAGGCGGGGTTAAAACGGGGGCTTGATGACGCACTGGAGCCACTGAGCTCCTGGACACGCCCCTACTTTTTTGATGCACTGTTGCCCCTGAGTTCCTGGACACACCCCTTTTTGATGACGCACTGGAGCCCCTGAGTTCCTGGACACGCCCCTACTTGATGACGCACTGGTTCCCCTGAGCTCCTGGACACGCCCCTACTTGATGACGCACTGGAGCCCATGAGCTCCTGGACACGCCTCTACTTGATGACGCACTGGAGCCCCTGAGCTCCTGGACACGCCCCTACTTGATGACGCACTGGAGCCACTGAGCTCCTGGACACGCCCCTACTTGATGATGCACTGGAACCCCTGAGTTCCTGGACACGCCCCTTTTTGATGACGCACTGGAACCCCTGAGTTCCTGGAAAGGCCCCTTTTTGATGACGCACTGGAGCCCCTGAGCTCCTGGACACGCCCCTACTTGATGACAAGCCCTCAAGTGGGGGCTTCCTGGACAAGCCCCCACTTGATGACGCACTGGAGCCCCTGAGGCTGCCCCTCCCCTAAACGCAAGTTACTGTCAGTACTATTAGTTACTACAGCCTACAGTTTGCTAGCTAGCTATGCCTTCGTCATGGAAATGCATACTACCTGGATGCGAACCTGTACAAAACAGATCATTGTCCTTATTTACATTTCCGAAAAACGATCACATCAAGAAGAGGTGCATTAATTTTGTGAAGAGACACTTTGATGGAGAGCTGAGGATCCCCGCCAAAACCCGCCTCTGTAGTGATCATTTTACACAGGATAGTTTTATAAACTTTGGTTGGAGACAACTGGGATTCACTGATAATCCGCTGTTACTGGTGAATGGGGCCGAACCAACTATCTCCTGCATCGGCCTTCATCCTCCCGTCGCGCCGACAACTGGTGCCATCATCGGCAGTGCGTGCCCACCGTGTGGGCATCCATTCCGGCTGTAGCGGTGACAGTTGAGTGTGGCGACAGCAGCTTTCCCGCGAGTGGGTGTGGTTTCAGAGCAGCCAGCAGACACGCCCCCCAGCGTTTGAGAGCAGAGACTACTGCTCATTTATTCAACATTTTGATAGCTTATTTTATGTACTTGCCGGCTTTTTTGTCATTCAAATTTGGCGGTGTGACTAATAACAAATTTTTTCTGTGGTGTGACAAACTCAGAACACATACTTAATTTTACAGGGACTTTAAAGTTAAGTTTCCTTGAATGTTCTACTTACAAGAATACTTGTAGTATAAACTATTAAATTGGTAGTATACTAGTTTACTGTAATAAACTAAACAACTAGGATATAAGTAGCCTATAGAACTAGTAAGCTAACAGTATATCTAGAAGTTTACTTTCAAATCCCTCTCGATGCGAGAAGGATCAGTCACATTCAAATTATAATTGCAATACGAAAGAAAAATACTTAATGTTGTAAAGTAGGTGTGTACATACAATTTACCACTTCTACACTTTAAAATATACTTATAAAAGATTAAAATGGTCAATTTAGTTGGTCAAATGTTCAAAAAGTACAATTACAAGTATACTGCCCTACAAAGCAAAAAGGCAGTAACTACGCAGAGTGCAGAACTGAGAAAAATGACTTTAAAGTTATCCTGTTCCCTATCGGTCAGTCACTACAACGTAGGTCATGACTGACCAATAGGAATCTCGCTAGAGAGGCCAATCTACTTCGAGTGAAACTAAAACAAGCCAATACACATTGGCGTGCAATCATTTGCATCAGCTGCGCGCCCTCGTTAGCGCGGGTATAAACGAGCAGCTGGTGCGATTGCACACTAGCTTTTTGCTTCGGAGCCAAGCACTTCGTATGCTGAACAGAGTGAATTTGAAAGCAAGCCTCTTCTGGATCTCTCCACTTTGGTGCGGGCGTGACGGCACAACAGCGCGAGCGGTCTTTTTCTCTTCTCTCTCTCTCTTCTTTGTTTGTTGTTTTAAAACTGAGCAAACAAAAAAGCTGTTTTCACGGCTGGTAAGGTGCGCGGTTAAAGCGCTCAACGGCCGTTTTTACGGCTGGTAAGGTGCGCGATTAAAGCGCTCAACGGCCGTTTTTACGGCTGGTAAGACCAGCGAGAGAGAATCGCGCACAGACAGGTGCACATTCCTGTCTGTGTTCGCTGTGACCGTTCCCCTGCGTGCTTCAGCACCAAGGAGAGCAGTCTCTAAAAGAGCTTACACAGATAGTTTGCGTCTTTTTCAAGATGACATTCTATCTGTGTGTTTCTGGATGCGGTCGTTACCTGGGTTCGCGGGATGGTCACGATCGCTGCCTTGTGTGTCTGGGCCTCGAACACGCACAGGCAGCGTTCGTGGATGAGTCATGTACCCATTGTGGGAAGATGACCATCTCGGAGCTGAGGTCGAGACTCACGTTCCTGCAAAGGGGCGGAGTCCCCGTGCCTGCACCTCGTTCCAACCCCCCTTCGCGGGTTGCTTCGGGCAGTGACACGGGTGACCTGAGGATTACAGTGAGCGCGCTTCCTTCGGGGAACCAACCCCCTAGGAACCCTCACTCCTCTCATGCTCCGCAACCAGTTGAGCTGCCAACGGAACGTTCTGGACCGTCCTCGAGATGTGTACCGGTCGTTTCGTTCGGCGCTCCCTGCGAAGACCAGATGTCGATCGCTGCATCGGAGGGTGGGTCAGACCTCTCCGCGGACGACGGCTCGGAGCCGCTGCCTCCTTCAGGTGTGCCAGCGGTGCCCGAGTCGGACCCGGAGATGATGGCCATGCTTTCCCGGGCCGCCAACAGGATCGGGCTCGTGTGGAACCCTCCACCGTGTCCCGAGCCCTCGAGGTTGGACGATTGGTATCTCGGGGTGGCGCGCGCTGGTTCTCAGCAACCCACCCCAGTGCCTTTCTTCCCGGAGGTGCATGAGGAGCTCACAGGGACGTGGACGGCACCTTTTACTGCCAGAAACCGTCTCGGTGGATCCTCCTCCCTCACCACCCTTGATGGCGGGGCAGCTAAGGGATACACGCGTATCCCGCCAGTGGAACGGGCCGTTGCTATGCAACTGTGCCCTAACTCCACTTGGCGTGGAGAACCGTGTCTTCCTTCCCGGGCTTGTAAGTACTCGTCGGACCTGACCGGCAAGGCTTACAAGGCCTGTGGGGAAGCTGCCTCTGCCATGCACGCCATGGCGTTGTTGCAGGTTCATCAGGCCAAGGCACTGAAGGACCTGCACGAGGGTGGTCATGATCCACAAGTTCTCCAAGAACTTCGTGCCGCAACTGACCTCGCGCTCCGTGCGACGAAGGTCACTGCGCGGTCAGTGGGTCGTGCGATGTCCACACTGGTGGTCCAGGAACGCCACCTCCGGCTGTGTCTGGCTGACATGCGGGAGACCGACAAGATCAGGTTCCTTAACTCCCCCGTGTCCCAGACCGGCCTCTTCGGCGACGCGGTCGAGAACTTCGCCCAGCAGTTCTCGGCTGTACAGAAGCAGACTGAGGCCATTAGACACATCTTGCCGCGGCGGTCAGCTGCTGCCTCCACCCCACCGCCCGCAGCTCCTCGGTCTGCTCGTCGCCGTGGGCGTCCGCCTGCGTCTGCCCCTGCTCCCGCGCCGCAGCAGCAGCCTCCGTCCAAGCGGCACCGTGGAGCCAGTCGCAGGCAGGGCGCCCCGCCCGTCCAGGCCCCCGCCAAGAGGGGCGGCAAAGCCAAAGGTAAGCGGCCCTAGGACGGGCGACCCAGAGGTGGAAGGGACTGCTCTCCAGGAGACGATGACTGCATCGCTCCCTCCCCCGGAAGAGGGCCGGGTGGAAAATCCTTTGTTCCGCCGCTGGCCTTAAAACCAGCGGTACCCAAATTTTCAATAAAAGAGCAGTTTCTATCATCTCTGGGTCCGAAGAGGGCCCGGAGAGTAGTGGGGGGTCAGAATCCTCACCACTCTCATCCGCCTCTTCTATCGCCAGCCGGCAGCTGCGTACGGTCCGAGAACGCCATCGAGCCGCCTCCCGCACCTCCTGCCCCGTGGAACCAGGTAAGTGCTGCACAGCACACTCAGACCCGCTACGGGCCGCCTCCCAGAGAGAGCCTCCCGAGCTGCGTCCCTGTGTTCCACCTCGCTGCCCCACTCCGGGTACGCCTACGGTCCCTTTGGTCCCGCTTGTACGGTCTCTGCGAGCCTGGTTAGCGCTCCCCAGGCCGTCTCGCTGGCTCATTCGAACCATCAGGCTCGGCTATGCGATTCAGTTCGCCCGGCGTCCCCCCAAGTTTCGGGCCATCCACTCCACTACAGTGAGAGCAGCCGATGCCCATGTCTTGCGTGCGGAGATCGCAGTCCTACTGGCGAAGGATGCGATAGAGCCGGTCCCTCCAGCCGATATGAGGTCAGGGCACTACAGTCCCTACTTCATTGTACCCAAGAAAGGTGGTGGGTTACGACCGATCTTGGATCTGCGAGTTTTGAATCGGAGCCTCCACAAGCTACCGTTCAAAATGCTCACGCAGAGACGCATTTTCGAATGTATCCGTCCCCAAGATTGGTTTGCAGCGATCGACCTGAAGGACGCGTACTTTCATGTCTCGATTCTTCCTCGACACAGGCCATTTCTGCGCTTTGCGTTCGAGGGTCGAGCATATCAGTACAAAGTCCTACCCTTCGGGCTGTCCCTCTCCCCCCGTGTCTTCACGAAAGTCACAGAGGGGGCCCTTGTTCCCATGAGAGAACAGGGCGTTCGCATCCTCAACTATCTCGACGACTGGCTCATACTAGCACACTCTCGAGATCAGCTATGCGAACACAGGGACCTAGTGCTCAGGCACCTCAGCCAGTTGGGTCTTCAGGTCAACTGGGAAAAGAGCAAACTCTCCCCTGTGCAGAGGATCTCTTTTCTCGGTATGGAGTTGGATTCGGTCGCCCAGACAGCGCGCCTCACAGAGCAGCGTGCTCAGTCGGTGCTGAACTGCTTGAACACGTTCAAAGGCAGGACAGCGGTCCCACTGAAACTCTTTCAGAGGCTCCTGGGGCATATGGCAGCAGCATCAGCGGTAACCCCGCTCGGCCTGCTACATATGAGACCGCTTCAGCACTGGCTTCACGGCCGAGTCCCGAGATGGGCGTGGCGTCATGGCACTCACCGGGTGGCAATCACACCGGCGTGCCGCCAGACCTTCAGCCCGTGGTCAGACCCCTCGTTCCTGCGGGCAGGAGTCCCCTTGGAACAGGTGTCCAGGCATGCTGTGGTATTCACAGATGCCTCTGCCACCGGCTGGGGTGCCACGTACAACGGGCATGCAGTGTCAGGGGTGTGGACGGACCCTCAACTGCGTTGGCACATCAACTGCCTCGAGTTGCTAGCAGTACATCTCGCCCTGACCCGCTTGAAAAGACGGCTACAGGGCAGGGACGTGCTGGTCTGTACGGACAACACTGCGACCGTTGCCTACATCAACCGACAAGGTGGTCTACGCTCCCGTCGCATGTCGCAACTCGCCCGCCATCTCCTCCTCTGGAGTCAGAAGCATCTGAGGTCGCTTCGAGCCATGTATGTCCCCGGCTTGCTCAACCGTGTGGCCGACGAGCTATCACGAGCTGTGCTCCCGGGAGAATGGCGACTCCACCCCCAGGCGGTTCAGCTGATCTGGAGAGAGTTCGGGGAGGCTCAGGTAGACCTGTTTGCCTCCTCAGAGACCTCCCACTGCCAGCTGTTTTACTCCCTGACCGAGGGAACACTCGGCACGGACGCACTGGCACACAGCTGGCCCCGGGGCCTTCGCAAATATGCGTTTCCCCCAGTGAGCCTACTTGCGCAGACACTGTGCAAAGTCAGGGAGGACGAGGAGCAGGTCCTTCTGGTGGCTCCCTATTGGCCCACCCGGACTTGGTTCCCAGAACTCATGCTCCTTGTGACAGTCCCTCCCTGGCCCATTCCTCTGAGGAAGGACCTTCTGACTCAGAGACGGGGCACCCTATGGCACCCGCGTCCAGACCTCTGGAAACTCCATGTCTGGTCCCTGGACGGGACGCGGAGGTTTTAGGTGACTTACCCCCTGAGGTACTTAACACCATCACTTCAGCACGGGCGCCGTCCACGAGACGTGTTTACGCCCTGAAGTGGAACCTGTTCGTCAAGTGGTGTTCTTCTCGCCGAGAAGACCCCCGAAGATGTCTGATAGGGTCTGTGCTTTCCTTCTTGCAGCAGGGGTTGGAGCGTAGACTGTCTCCCTCCACCCTCAAAGTACATGCTGCCGCTATTTCAGCTTATCACGACCACATAGATGGCAAAGCAGTGGGAAAGCACGACCTGGTCGTCAGGTTTCTTAGGGGGGCGAGACGATTAAATCCTCCTCGACCCCCCTCCATACCCTCTTGGGATCTTTCCCTGGTGCTTCGAGCACTTCAGGATGTTCCCTTTGAGCCTCTGCAGTCAGTAGACTTAAAGCTTCTTTCCATGAAGACTTTGCTGCTGGTTGCACTGGCCTCTGTCAAGAGGGTAGGAGACCTGCACGCATTTTCGGTCGACGAATCGTGCCTAGAGTTCGGGCCGGGTGGCAGCCACGTGGTACTAAGACCCCGGCCTGGCTATGTGCCCAAGGTTCCTACCACTCCCTTCAAAGACCAGGTAGTGAACCTGCAAGCGCTGCCTTTGGAGGAGGCAGACCCAGCCCTGGCTTTGCTCTGTCCCGTTCGCGCTCTGCGTATGTACGTGGACAGAACTCAAAGCGTCAGGACCTCAGACCAGCTCTTTGTCTGTTACGGAGGCCAGCAGAAGGGAAAGGCTGTCTCCAAGCAGAGGATGGCCCACTGGATAGTGGATGCCATCGCCTTGGCTTACCAAGCACAAGGCGTGCCCTGCCCGCTCAGGTTGCATGCACACTCCACGAGAGGCGTTGCATCCTCCTGGGCGCTGGCACGTGGCTCCTCGCTAACAGATATCTGTAGAGCTGCGGGCTGGGCGACACCTAACACGTTCGCTAGATACTATAGCCTACGTGTAGAGCCGGTGTCCTCCCGTGTTCTCACCCTAGACGGGTAGAAGCACTGAGAGGTCTGGCTCTGTCGGCTTGCTGCACCCTACTGTGCACCCTTATTGCTCCAGAGTAAAACCTGTTGAGTCCTCCAAAACCCCTCGGCCCGGACTTGGCGGAGCGTCCGGCGCCAGGCCCTTATCCGCTGAATCCTTGAGAACCGGATCTGGGCTGGGTTCCATTTGTGTGACCCTACGGGGATCCCATATGTGTATATTCCACGGCTGCTCCTATCGGAAGCCCGTGTCTTTCCCTTGGGCTAAGTCACCCTTTATTTCATATGCAGTACAGCCTTCGGCTAGTCCATATGCATTTCCACATAACTCTTTGAAGAAGTGGCTTCCGCAGCGTTCCTTCCTAAACAGAAAGGGCACGCTTTCCCAGTGTTATCCAATATCTCACTGTATGGGTTATTACGGAACAACAGTGTCAGACTCACTCTGTGTAAGCCTCCGCCTATCGTCCTTCCAGGCAAGAAGGTGTAGAGGCTTGCACGGGGGCGCTGGATGGGGTGCAGCGGCTGTGGCGCTTTGGTAGGGATTCCTATTGGTCAGTCATGACCTACGTTGTAGTGACTGACCGATAGGGAACGTCTCGGTTACATATGGTAACCCTCGTTCCCTGAGGGAGGGAACGGAGACGTAGGTCCCGTCGCCACATCCGCTGCCGCCCGCCGGGGCGGCCAGCTTCTCAGGCTTGGCTCCTCAGCAAAAAACTAGTGTGCAATCGCACCAGCTGCTCGTTTATACCCGCGCTAACGAGGGCGCGCAGCTGATGCAAATGATTGCACGCCAATGTGTATTGGCTTGTTTTAGTTTCACTCGAAGTAGATTGGCCTCTCTAGCGAGATTCCTATTGGTCAGTCATGACCTACGTCTCCGTTCCCTCCCTCAGGGAACGAGGGTTACCATATGTAACCGAGACGTTATCCAGCCTAAGTAGTTGTAGGTAGATTATTGGACATGTGGCTGTTTTGTTACTTTATATTAGCTTATTCTTTGTACATATCAATCCTCATATTTAATTTGATATTTTACCCCTATTTTGCAGTTACTGTATTCTTGCTTTGTATTACTTAACAAAAAACGTGGCACAATACCAAGGAAAAAGGCAGTAACTACAGATTAAATGAAAAAGAGAGAAAATTAGTGGCATGAATGTAAATCCACATCTGTCTGTGTCTGTCTGTCTGTCTGTCTGTCTGTCTGTCTGTCTGTCTGTGTACTGCAACAATTTGTTATTATTATTATTATTATTATTATTATTATATGGACCTACAGGACAGCATCTTCACTCTGATCAATATATGTATTGATGTCTGTATATCATAATATTTCATTGTACAGGAAATAACTTAAATTAGGTCCATGACAAAATAATGGATGAATTAGGCTAACACAATAAATTAATAATTTTGCACCTTTAATGAAAATGAAGAAAGAAAAGCCAACACACAAAAAGCAGCCTGGCTTCATAAGTTACATTAGACCTATAATAGGATAAAACATAGAAGCTTGCTTTCATGCAGAGGGACAACATTTTCATAGGTTAATATAATTAAGGGGAATCCAAATTAAATATATAATTTTATATTCTGAAGAAGAAACCGTGCAATAAATAAATGCTTAGGAACAGGAACCAATGTGTTTGAGCCTTAGCGCTAAGGGGGGTGTAAATACCTGCCGGCTCGCTCTGTCTGCAGAAGTTTGTTTTTGTTGAAAGCATGGATGCTTACAACAGTAAAGAGAAAGATGTCAGTTTTGCTCACAACTTGCTAACTTATCTAAACAGCGGACATAGTCTTCAAACAGCGGCCGCGAAGAGAGTGTGTTTTAAGTTGAACAGACACCTGTCACGTTAAAGAATAACTGTTACACCGATAGCTGTGTTTATGGACACATATATTCTCCTGCTGGACAACAACGCTGTGAATGATTAGCCTATGAAAAAAGAAGACGCCGTTCATGTAGGCTAATAAGAGCGAAGAAGATCACGCTGACTGCTTGGATGTTATGGGATAGCCTGATGCCTTAAGAAGTTTTACCTCCGCCCAAAGATTATCTTTTGGTGCTGTGTATGTTTGTCTGTTCGTTAGTAAGATAACTCGAAAAGTACTGTACGAATTTGGATGACATTTTCGGACAACATGGGTATTAGGACAAGGAACAGATTACTAAATTTTGGTGGTGATCCGGAACACGGGACATTTGGAATTGCCTCAGTGAACCTATTAGGCTACCTTGACAGAGGTTAGTGCTCTCCGAGTGCTTTTCTAGTTATTGAATATTTTTTCACCGCTGGTTGGATTATAACTTTGTGACATGAACAACAAAATGATGACATGGCATCGGCGATGATGTGAAGTTACAGAGAATAAAGTTACAGCTCGAAGCAGGGAGGATCAGGGGCAGGTTAGCAAAGCTATTTAAAACATCGCCTGTCAATTAGCATAATGCTATCTGAATGGACCTCTGAGAGGAAGTCCCGCCCTGGCGGCTGACAGGAGTTTATATTGTGATAGCCTAGCCTCTAAATGTTTAATCTGTCACTCTTACTTACCATTCTCCGGGTATTTTCTTTTCAACGCCAGTTCGACCATCTTCTTTCCCCGGCTTTGTGCCATCTCAAACAAAATTTGTGTGAAGTTAGAAGGGTAAAAATGTTAAAACCGTCCCGTGAGGATGCCGCGAAATCAGCTGTGTGTTCACCATGGCAACAGTAACTACACTGCGCAGCAACACGGTTATTTTTTGTTAGGTAAAACATAACAAGAATACAGTAATGGATGTTACTGTATTCTTGCTTTGTTTCACTAGGGCTTTTTGCAGTTACTGTAGAAACGACTACCATTTTTCTCCAAAACAACACACATTTGAGATAAGATGTTTTGTCACATAACAAAGGATGCCTTGAATGTCATGAAAATGATAATAACTCATTTTTGACCAAAAATGCAGTTACTGCCTTTTTGCTTTGTAGGGCAGTATAGTCCATAGATTTTAGTATATTACTTACTATTTACTTGATTTTAGTACATAACTATATACTAATTGATAGTGTATTTGGCCGATTCTTTAATTGTAATTTCCACAAAAGAAATCAATCACCTTCAAGAACAGCATGGATTTTTTACATCTCTTGCAGTACACACAATTCAAGTGGCATTCTGTGCATGTAACGTTTCGCTAATAGATCCAAAGCGACACATATTTTTAAAGCCAGTATAATTATCTAGATGCAGTGCTAAACAGCTGCAGCCTAGTACACAAGTCAAGTTTGCTAGATGATAAAAAATAGCATTCAGTTCCCGACGCTAGAAACAAAATGACAAAGCTATCGTTTGGTTTTCAGGTGTTCAATTGTCAATTGGTATCTCGGGTCGGGCCGCGCTGGTTCTCAGCTCGCCGCCCCAGTGCCTTTCTTTCCCAAAGTGCATGGAGAGCTTATACCTCATAAGCTCCGGGCTCTGCTCAGCTCCTCAGTGAAAAATGGTGCATACACTTCCATATTTATGCCCGTGTCGCGGATCGGAGTGTGAGATGCAGATCTCGCACGCCAATGTGCATTGGCTCATTTTAACAGTACTCGAAGATGACTGGCTCCCTGAGCGTGATCCGAATCAGTTGACTACGTCTCCGTTCCCTCCTTCAGGGAACAGGGTTACATATGTAACCGAGACGTTCTGAGGTTTGTTACCACAACACAAGAACAGTTTTAGTCTGTTTGCGAATGAATGTTTGGAACATATTGGCCATGCATTCACATCAGTGTTTGTGTATTCATGTCAATTATGTTTCTGGTCTAATACATCACACACTCAACCACTCACAGCTACACTCTGAAAAATGCTGATTTAAATGATGAGTTTAGACCAAGTTTAGAATGAAAATCATTAGAAATCAGTAACCCAATGGTCACAAATAGATATAGCTTCAGGCCGGATATCTCCAAAAGGGAGTGGGCCAGTTATGGTTAGGGAGGGTCTCCCTCAGTGTTTCCCAACCCTGTTCCTTGAGGCACGCCAGCACTACACATTTTCCAACTCTTCCTAATCAAACACTCCTGATAAAACTCATCAGTTCATTAGTAGAGACTCCAAGAACAGAAATAGATGAGTCAGATCCAAAATGAGCACTGTTGGTGTGCATCCCCTTACGGAACAAAACTAAATTGGAATATACTGCAAAATATAATGCGATATATTAAATAATTAATTTCCATATATGGGAAACTAGTGCTTATATTTTTCAATATACTGCAATATATGCATTGACCATGTATAACTATATATTAATGAATATATAGTATTTATAAATGAAGACAAAAATAATATTACATGTAATATTCACAAAGTTTTATCCTTTATTGTGTACATATATTTTTCCTCACCTGAACTTCGTCTCCGATCATCCGCTTCCCGTCATCCGTCTTCTGTCATCTGTCTCCTGCCATCAGCCTGCCCAATCCTCTTCCATCATCTGCCAACAAGATATTAAGATTATTGTTCAGCTAAGTTCATCATCCAGTTCTGATTCTCTTTTTCATACTCACCAGTCTCCTCTGCTGTTCCACTCTGTGCCTCTGTTCATTTAAACTCTGTTTGAACTATTTTGCTTTCTGTTTCTCTCTGTACCGTGACAATATGAAAAGCGGCAATTCCTTATGTATTATTCAATATATTGTAATATATGAACACAATATATTATTCTGTATATTTTAAAATGTACGGTTAAACCATTTAATATATTGATCATTCATATATGGGAAAAATGTGCAAATATGTCCTGTGAACAGGATTGGGAAATACTGCTCTGTCTTCTATAATAGTTTGTAGATTCCCTACCCCTTTTAAAGCTCCAGTCCTTTGGATATATCTAGACTGCGGTGCTGGGTTGGAAATGTGGACGTTAAAGAGTCACACAAGTTCCAGCCTTTCTCTGAGTGCAGATACCACTTCGTCTATGTCAAGGGAGTCCAAAATCTGTCCTGCAAGGCCACTGTCCTGCAGAGTTTAGCTCCTGCTTGCCTCAAGACACCTGCCTGGAAATTTCTAGAATGCCTAGTAAGACTTTGATTAGCTAAACTCTGCAAGACAGTAGCCCTCCAGAGAGCAGGATAGGACACCCCTGGTCTATGCACTCATGACAGGAATGCATGTGAAAAATAGAAGAAAACTAATCAAAAAGGAGAGGAGAAAGAACTTGTTTTTTAAAGCTGGAGGATTTTTGTCAGTGAAACATTTTCTCTCACGAAAAATCACTCTGATGGTGACTGGTGAGCGGGAACTGAACAAGCCGGAATGGCCACTCCTCTTGAGTGATTATAAATTCTTTACTTCTGTCGATTCTCTACAATATGGTTACAAGAAAAAGCCAAATACTGACTGCACGAGAGGAGCTCGTGGAGAAGGGTGATTAGCTCCTGAGAAACGCGATAGCTGCTGATAATACTGAACGAGTTTATGAATATAGTAATGGGCATTGGATCAGCTGAGAGTCAGTTGATGCGAGCTTGACTAACGTGACCTGCCAGAACTGACGGGAACTTGATTTCTGTCAGGACCACTATCGTCAAATATGATTGACAGTTAGCATTCAGTTTTGATTGGCGGTATGGTTCTGTTCTGCGGAGAGCAGCAATAACCCCCCAAAACAAAATGATATGCCGATATCCCCCAAACACAACTGACAGCGAAAATCTGGATGCCTTTTTTTTATTTTTTATACCCCCAACACGACTCATGCTGATAGAAGGGCTAATACATCCTGATGTTAGCGGCATTATACAATGACAGACTTGTATTTAAAAAAAAACATTTGTCCGATCGGGGAAGCACACACCCAGCAGAAATAGTTTGGACTAGCAGCATCAAAACAAAACTAGTGTAGTTTGTAGTGTAGTCAGATGCAGTGCGCAGCTAAGCTATGCAGTGTGCTTCCTCATTCATGAACATTGATTTCTGCTCCTGTCGTACTGATTTCATCGGCTGGGGAGGTGAAGATGACAACTCCCATGATTCCACACTCCTTCACGGGACCATCAAGCTACGATTTTGTTAGTGTTGAATAAAATTACAAATTACAAATGATTTACTTTTAGCTTCTGACCAAGGCTGTATCTCAATACTAGTTCTACTCGATCTTAGCGCTGCGTTCGACACTATAGATCATAAAATACTCTTGGATCGACTACAAAACTACACTGGTGTTCAGGGACAGGCATTAAGCTGGTTTAGATCGTACTTATCAGACCGTTATCATTTTGTTTGTTTAAATGGGGAAAAATCAAATATAACGTCAGTAGACTATGGAGTGCAGCAACGATCGGTGTTAGGCCCTCTGCTATTCTCAATATATATGCTGCCACAAACACAAACATGGAATTAATTTCCACTGTTATGCTGATGACACTCAATTATATATTTCATCACGACCAGATGAAAACACTAACTCATCTAAATTGACAGAGTGTCTCAAAGATATAAAATGCTGGATGACGTGTAATTCCCTGCTATCAAATTCTGATAAAACGGAGATACAACTTTAATTTAGAAGGATGTCCTGTTACTTTATCCACTACAGTAAAATACCTGGGTGTTATACTAGACCGCAACTTGTCTTTCGAAAATCATATTTCATATGTTACAAGAACAGCCTTTTTCCACCTTAGAAACATTGCTAAGCTACGTAACATGCTATCTGTTTCTGATGCAGAAAAGTTAGTTCATGCATTCATGACCTCAAGACTAGATTACTGTAATGCTTTATTAGCTGGTTGTCCTGCATCCTCAATAAACAAGCTACAGTTAGTGCAAAACGCAGCTGCTAGAGTTCTTACTAGGTCAAGAAAATATGATCATATAACACCAATTTTATCATCTCTACACTGGTTACCTATTAAGTTCCGTATCAATTACAAAGTACTACTGACCTATAAAGCCCTAAATGGTTTAGCTCCTGTGTATTTAATGGACCTTCTATCGCCCTACAATCCATTGCGTTCTTTAAGATCACTAAATTCGAGGCTTCTGGTCATTTCTAGGATATCTAAGTCCACTAAAGGAGGGAGGGCGTTCTCCCATTTAGCTCCTAAACTCTGGAATAGCCTTCCTGATATTGTTCAAGGCTCATGCAAGAGAGTCAGCTGATGCAAGCTTGACTTACATGGCCAATCGTGCAGCACAAATGCTGAAAAGTGAAGCCATAGCGTCTTGATCGCCCCCCGGTGGCTGGTTCCAGTATAGGTCATAAAGCCTGCCTCCCCATGAAGTCTAATGGACGCGATGGAAACTAAACAATCAAATTACACTTCAAATAAAATTTTTCTGTAATTTTAGGTAGTTTTTATCACGTTGATTTAAGTTTAAGTGTACGTTTTCTAAAATAAGTTTGATCTTAGTTTGTTATTTGATGCTATAAAAAAGGGAATGTGACGTCATGATTGACAGCTGTGATTGACAGCTTCTCTAAACGTAGTCACTAAGGCACCAACTGACTTTTTTGGGGATTTTCAGGAGGAGATTGGAGCTTCAACTTTAATGTATACATGTCCATAACTGTTTAGTTTACACAGTAATCTTTGTACTAACCGTTTCTGCTGGAGTGAGGGCGGGACCTTGATATCACGGCTTTACTTCCTGCTCACTATTGCGCAGACTCAGGTTCCGCGTTCACTACTGCAGAATCAGGTCCCAAATCAGCCCAAGATGTAAGCGCCATATTGAGACTTTGGCGGCTTCACTTCACCAGTGGAAGAGAGTGAAGGGGCGTCATACATCTTTTTTTACAGTCTGAACATGACCGGCCAAAACTGCCGGTATTCTTGATATTTTAGAGTGTAAAGTTCCTAAGTTTTGAGTGTACTGTATATCTACATGATTTATTATTACTATACATGACAATGTGCTTTAAAATGTAGCTCGGATCTACTCTCAACCATTGGTTTATTCAGCTTTTTAACTCGCTTTTATATTGTATCAGCAGACTGTTAACTTGTGAAGTTGGGACCATAGGCTTCATTTATAAAAGGTGTGGACGCACAGATTTTAATTTAGAGTGTGCATACACTAAAATCCACGCCAATGTTCATATTTATAAAAACAGTCTTTGACATGGAAAAGTGCTTAGGGTCTAAGCAGACTCTTTTCCTTGTGAGTCGGAGCACTGGAGGCATTTGGAATTCTAAGCAATTCTTGCCTCTTGCCATTCTCAAGTAAAGGATTTAGATGTTAAATGATGCTCTTTTATATGTTAATACATTTAATTAGGAGTCATTTACAAGTTGGAGATCTGAAAAACTTCAGCTCGACACATTTCAAGATTATTTGTGATTTATAAATGTCACATCTGGAAGAGAGGTGTACCCACATTTTTTGTGCGTAAATTCGTTCTCTGAATTATGGAAGCTTGTTATAAAAACAGAATTGAGAGATATACACTCACAATTGCGAGAAATAAACTATTTTTTTTAACTCTAAGTTTATTTCTCGCAATTCTGACATCTTTTCTCAGAACTGTGTTATATAAACTCGCTATTGCTAGTTATAAAGTCCAATTCTAAGGAAAAAAAGACAGACTTTTTTTCCACAGAATTGCAAGTTTATATCTCACAAATCTGATTTATAACACGCAATTGTGACTTTATATCTCCCAATTGCGCATTATAAAGTCAGAATTGCGAGATATAAACATGCAATTCAGGGGAAAAAAATGCAATTGCGGGTTTATATCTCACAATTCTGACTTTATAACATCATGTATAAACACGCAAATGTAATCTCGCAATTGTGAGATAAAAAGTCACAATCACCTTTTTTTATTTTTTATTCTGTGGCCGAAACAAGCTTCCAAACTGAATCACATGTACAGACATTGGAGAAATTAACTTAAGATCAAATGTTTAAACGCAACATTTTATAAATGAGTTCCCATGTGTCAGTCAATGGCCTGTCAAGGTTACTTTTAAGCTTGTATCAGACCATATTAGGACCCAGTGTCGAATTACAACATCAAAGCCTCCAAATTATTGAGAGGCACAGCCCATTTCCTCCAGATGGGACCTTACACCTCTATTATACTGCTATAATATAGTTTATATTCTGGGATGGCTTGTGTGCAGTCGCTTAGTCTTGAGCTCAGTATATTTGATTTCGGATTCAATGAATGCCTCTCTTTTGGTTTGTGTGCCATTTACTAAATTAATTTCCTGCTTTTGGAATAATGCCAACTGGAGTTTGATTCAATTGTATGGAAAACAGAGGAAACAATAGTCATTTATGTGCTTAAAAGTAAACATTGTATTTCAGTTTTGAATTTACAATGAATGTATATTCAAAAGTTATGTAATATTCATAATCTTGAAATCATTTAAAAATAAAAATAAATTAAAAAAAAAGGAGAGACTGGAATTGAAAATTGAAAATTGAACTCTCTTTTCTGAAGTCTGCGAAATATGTGCTTTTAATAATTTTTGGCAGATGTGTATGTTTTTTTAATGGTCTTCAGAGTTTTTGTCAGTCTGAAAGCCCTCAACAAAGTGCTTTGAAATCTACAGTTGTCTGTGAGGACGAAGGTCATAAAGTGTGCAGTAATAATCATTTTGAAGTTGGTTCCATATGTGTATAATGCTTCTTTGTCCTTCAGGTTTTAAAGGGATCACATCGGAGTCAAATGTTCCTTGATCTTTTGAGATAAAAGAGCTTCATGTACTATGAAAACATACTGTAACATTCAGAACTCATCATTATGATCACCACATTTACTAGCATGACCTTACAGAACAGTTTTAGTGGTTTGTCTCCGGTTGTTACTGTCCCCATTTAAGTAGCTTTTATGAACATGCCTTAAAAACATTACTGGTGTGCATCTTGAGACAAAACAATAGCACTGATGTATTCTAAGATATGTCAGTGCAAGTTGCTTTTTACGTTTCCAAAAAAAAAAAATGATGTGTAATATCTAAATAATTTTAATTACACTGGAAATGTTCCTCGACGATGTGTGATTTTGGGGCATGGGAGTTCCAAAACATGATGAATTATGGGATACTCTTAGCATCAAATACCAGTCTGATGCATTATTATGGATAGTGTGGATTAATGTTAAGGGCACTGAGCTTTGGCATTTTTCAGACCTGTGACAGACTTCGCGCGCACAGGCCCTTAACATTTTCTTAAAGTTTCACATAAAGACCAGGCTGTCAAATTTGCTCTTTTATTCAGAAAGACTTTATTTACTAGAGCTGCCATATTGTATGTTCCAGTTCTGCCATATATTGTAATACCAGTGGCCCATGTAATCTATTTACAGTCTCAGGCTCCCTCCAGCCCGTCCTAGAAACTATTAAGCTACTATATTGTTTGGGAAGTGGTCAGCTGGATCAAAACTAATAAAGTAATTTAACTGGATTTCAGGGTGAACGTATGATTTTACCTCTTTAAAAAAAGCAAATAGTTTTAACAGTAATCATAATAAAATCATAAAGTAAGCTTAAGCTGATGAAAAACCCTGCATTGCTGCTCACCAGCATAAGGTTTTGCTGGTTGCTGGTTTGCTGATTCCCAGCCTGGGAAGCAGGAGTGCTGCTGGACCAGTTACACCAGCTCAGTTTTGCTAGATGACATTATAATTATCCTGTCCACCAGCTAGACCAGCACAATATACACTCTAACCAGCCCGGACCTACTGTTCAATTCAACTGTTCCAGGTAACTGCTCAACACCATTAATGGTTTGGGTCTTTGAGTGTTTCCGCAAGCCTGAACAGTTTTTCTGTGTTATGACACATGCTGAAGAAGCAGGAGACAGCATTATTCGGTGTTCCTACACGGGTCTGTCTGAGAGATCACTCATCCTATCGATCAAGACAGCAGCTCACCAGCACATGGGTAAAAACACACGCTTCAAGAACAGGCTCAGATTTCATCCCAACATCAAAAGAAAGAAGGACAGGTAACACTTTACAATAAGGTTTCAACACTTTGTTTTGATAGTCTACTTTAGACATTCTATTAACTATAAGTAACTTTACAAAATCCTGGATCAACATTCCAATCAACCAATCAGATTTGAGGGACAAGTTTACAGTTTATGTCAAATTTAGGCTTACAGCCAGGGTTATGCGCTTCTACATCCGTTCTATTCACCCATCATTTCCCTCTGATTTTAGGGATAACTTACGGGTAGGGTTAGGTTTAGGGGTATGGATATGGTTAGGATTACATTTTCAGACAAGAATGTTGTTCCAGGATCAACAAAATATGTTGACCCAGGAATCCCAGCAAGCAATAGCCATCATTTCAACGTCTAGGTTAACTATAGACCCGATATAGTCCGGCTATGAGTAACCCACTTCTAGCCAAAATAACCTTGCATTTGGTTACATGTCGTTTTCCCCAAAATAACTTACGAGATGTACGATATTCCATCATGTTAGTAAAGTAAACAGTGATTACAAGGTGTTTGGTTTCATTCATTTTATTTCATTGTTATCTAATTGATGACTAGCCTATTCTTGGGCTGTGGTTTAGACGTCTATTAAATTTTCACTGACAGCCCAAATTTTGCTTTGTTTTAGCCTAGACTCTGGGCTGTGTTTGGACGGCTATTAGACGTCTTTTAAATGCAAAATTGCTTGCTGGGATGCGTCTGCAAAAATCAGGATGTGTGTCAATGTGTCATCAGACATGCCCAAAATGGTTGAAGTCATGTGTTTTCATTGCCGTATGTATTTTAAATCACTCAAATATCAATACCCAACCAAATTACCCAAGCCCAGCCCTACCACTACGCTGGGAAGTTTTTGCATTATAAATGACCATGACCTGCTGGTGGGTAATCTCCAGGAATTCTCATAAAAAATCTTGACAAATTTTGGGGAATAAACCAGCATGCAGTTGAGCGTTTTCCATTCGCAACCGATTCAACCTTTCGACCCTGCGTCCAGAGTCAAAACTGCTGCGCTTCAGCTCACTGCTTGATTTGCATCTTTTGTTATCTTGTGCAGGGTAATTATGCACATTATGCATATTCTTGCCTGGTGCTCTGATAAGAAAACCATTTATGTAGAAAATAAATATAAATGTAAATGTAAATGTGAGGGCACCTCCTAATGCAATATCTAATGAATTGCAAGAGTGGACTTGTTTAGTGCATATCTCTGCATTTCAATAAATTCTATTAAAAATACAACCATTCAGTAGTGTTATCACTCAAAAATGTTCACGAAAGTCTCAGAGTGGCTTTTTTTTGGTATATATTAAACTATTTCTGTAAAATATATACAAAATTCTTCTTCATTTTTGATGCATTGTTGTATTACCAAAAAAAAAAAAAAGGTTCAAATAAACAACAATTAGAGCATAAAACATTCTGAATCTACTTGGAATAGAAAAACTATTCAGAACAAAAATTTACATATATTATATATTAAATGTCATTGAAAAAAAAAATATAAAGATAATGTTTTATCTATATTGCCCAACTTTAATATCTCTTAGTAGATGAAGCATCACTATAAATGCAAAATAATGCATTCACAAGAATTAAATGATTCCAGAGAGCTCATTGTTTGGTAAATGGACTGTGCAAATGATTTTACACAGTCACGATTTAAATGATTTCCATCACAGAATATGCTGATCATTTGAAAAATTCATAGCCTTAAACTAAGAAAGCTTTGTTTGAGTTATTTTGCTATGAAGAGCAGAATGACGCGAGCATTGATGAAATGTCTTAAATTCACAGGTCAGTAGTGAAGGTCTTAGTTGGCTCCCCAGACACCGGCCTGGATTCACGTAATGTGATATTAGTTAAACTAGTAAGGTTGAAGAGGTAGAATATTATGTAAGAGTAGTGGAAGAGTAGAGGAGAGGCATCGCTTTTTTTCATCTTTTTTTTACAAACCAGAGAACTTTAAAGTAGAAGTTTACTACAACTGCCTGTAAAACTATAAGTGCAAAAGGACATATTTACTTTTAAACTCAGTCCAGCGTAAGACATTTGAACCTGCTGCAGGGTTTTGTGTATGAAGGCTCTAAAGACTCTCTAAGCTTTTCTGAAATCTTTTGAAGTTTTGAGTCCATGGCTGGAATTGCTCGCTGTTCTCTGCGGCCATGCACTTCTCGTTCTCCTTTATATACAGTATATGCCTGTTTTCTCTTTTAGAGATGTTGAGCTATCAGCTGAACACAAACCTGCACAGACAATTCTGTACCTGCTGAAAATTCCTGAATTGGGAACAAAAATCTTCTGAAAAATAATGGCAATAGATAGTACGGAGCCCTGGACATGACATATTGCTTTTTTATTGTGGCCACAAATAAAAAAATTGTATATATATATACGGCGTTTTTAATCCATATTTTTGCAAAAATGTATTTGATTGGCAGCCCAATGCAACACAGCCTGCAGCCAGTAAATTTAATGCTTTAAATAAGTAGCTACAATTTAACTACCCCTTTGAAAAATAGCTACTCAAAGGTTTCTATCTTACTGTCAAAAAATACCAAAGACATTGGGGTTTTGGCCTGACACCCTGTGAAGAAGCCTTGTTAAGAACATGATTTAAATCTGAACTGAACAGAAATTGACATGAGGAATCAAGAATGAGAGCTGGATAGAGACAGACGTGTTGAGGGGGAGGCTGATCAATTTATGAGCTTAATTTAGTCTGTAGTTCATAGATAAACTGTGAGTTGCAGAAGATCCTATGATTCATGGTGAATATTTTTGTACATGATTAAACAAGCTGAACTTTTCAATATGACTTTTTATTATCTTGCTACTTTTACTGAACAATTAGCAATGTCGTGTTGCAATTAAAGGTAATATTAATATGCATGGTAAAAACAAGGCTTTTGATTAAAACACTATGGTTTTGACACTTATAAGTCAGACTCGCGCCATAAATTAGTGTGTTTACTACTTTTATTAGTTGTATTTAGTGTAATCTGTTCAAGTTTACTGCCAATCATCATTGTTTTTAGTTCTAGATAAAGATGAATTATATTTTAAAAATCCAAATCAAATCCAAATCATCCTTATTGTGTGTGTGTGTGTGTGTGTGTGTGTGTGTGTGTGTGTGTGTGTGTGTGTGTGTGTGTGTGTTGTGTGTGTGTGTGTGTGTGTGTGTGTGTGTGTGTGTGTGTGTGTAGATAATCACATCATTACCGCATGCCAGAAGCTGATTGGCCTCTGCTGATCCTCCAGCCAATGAGATTGCTCATTACTGAAATAGTGTGGTTCAGCGCTGTAAGCTAGTCCTGCATCAGCATTAAAATTCAGAGGAACTATCAGAGTTGATTTGAAACCCTCCATCCCCCCCCAGCTCCACCTGCCTCGAAGCAGATCTAGACAGGTGGAGTAGGAGGGAAAAATACGGGATATGTATATCTATTTATGTACCAGCAGCAGCAGCGTATCTTCCATTCCCACAGCAGCGTGTGTGTTGGTAGTCCATACTTGATCTGCAGCGTAGCACATCTAGTTCAACAAGACCAGACACATTAACACTGCATATTCATTAGCATACAAAAAAAAGACGTTGTGCGTCTCTCAGATATCAGAGATTTGACAAGAGTAACATAATCTAAACTACTACATCATACACATTTTCTAGTACTTGATTGGTTTATTTAAAGGTTTTAAACCTTGTATGATATGTCTCAGTCTCGCCCTGAGACTGCAAGCATTATGAAGCCTATTCTTTATCATTTTTGTTCAGATTTGCATTTGTATGCCTACAAGTTGTTTTATTCAGTTGTTCAACACCTGAATATTTTATTTCATCTTCTATGTTCTCAAATCAGATTGTTCTGACATAACAAATACAATTTTAGATTGAGGATACGTTTACACAACAATGATAGGCTTAAAGGGATAGTTCACCCAAAAATAAAAATTCTGTCAGTATTTACTCACCCTCATGTTGTTCCAACCCCGTAAGACCTTCGTTCATCTTCGGAACACGAATTAAGATATTTTTGATGAAATCTGAGAGCTGGATCATTCCTCCATACTAGTCCATAGGCTTCTTGAGGGATTGAACTTGCCGGCCTCGAAAAGTTATTAAAGACATCGTTAAAATAGTCCAAGTGACTACAGTGGCTCAATCTTAAGTTTATCAAGCGACGAGAATACTTTTTGTGCGCAAAAACAAACATAAATAAAGACTTTATTTCAACTATTTATTTCCTTCTCTGTTGGCCTCGAGTCAGTTAACTTAGTGTAATAGCGTAGAGCTACGTCACACGTAGGCTCACTATTGGCCGACGCTGGTCATGTGGGTGATGCGTTTGACGTACAACAACGGATCATAGGCTGTTAAACTAGTAACCTGACTCGAGACCCAGAGATAAGGAAATGAATAGTTGAAATAAAGTTATTTATTTAATTTTTTTCGCACAAAAAGTATTCTCGTCATTTGATATAAACTTAAGATTGAGCCACTGTAGTCACTTGGACTATTTTAACGATGTCTGTAATAACTTTTCGAGGCCGGCAAGTTCAATCCCTCAAGAAGCCTATGGAGGAGTGATCCAGCTCTCAGATTTCATCAAAATTATCTTAATCCGTGTTCCGAAGATGAACGAAGGTCTTATGGGGTTGAAACAACATGAGGGTGAGTAAATACTGACAGAATTATCATTTTTCAAGTTTTTCCTTTGAATTTTCCGCGTACAGACGACACCATTGTCAAATGATCCCCATTCACACGGATACGCGAAAATGTCTAAAAACTTTGTATTCTGCTGCCAGGCCATTAGATGGCGATGAAACGCTATAAACAGAACACGTAATACGCATGTGCGTGATGTCATCGTCTTCAGAGATTTGCATTTTTGTTGTTTACACAGAGACCATTTTCAAAAACTTGCACTTTGAAACCCGTTTTCAGGCACCCGAATAGCTGTTGTCGAGTAAACGAACGGCCAAAACGCACAAAAAGTTTTACTCTTTTTTTTTTGGAAATGGTGTCGTGTTAACAGCCCCTTAGTTTTAGATTTTTCTCTTTTTTATTTAACATTAAGTGTTCGTGGTTTAATTAGAAAACATTTCATTACATGTTATAATTATTATTTGATGAGGTACAAGGCATATTTGTTGAATGAAAAATATAAAGGGAAATAATTGCATTTTAAAACGGGCTTCTGGTGTAATTTCATGAACTTCGGGTTAAAGCCACGCCCACTTCCAGATTTATCAGAATACTTTTAATATTTAATATTAACAGAATCATTTTGATATTGTTACAGATACAGATATTATATCCCCTGCACACAACTAATGTATGTATGCAGCATTATCCCTCTCCTGTATTATCCCAAAAGAGAAGCTACACAAAGGACCCGAGTTACACTCCAGGGATGTACTGCACTGCCAGTATAATTTATTTATTTTTTAAAGAAAAGCTTTGAAGAAGAGAGCAGCTCGTCTGTGTCTCAGAGCTGCATGAGTTTCTATTCTCAGCAGGTTTCTCAGATGATGCCTCTGATGGCAAAGCTGCATCATCACTGTCAGATTTCCCAGAATTCCTCCTGCTTTGAGACCGTCAGCTCTGCGTGATACAGGAGCGAACAATGAGTATCACACATATATGAGTCAACAGCTTTAAAAAGACACACACACACACACACACACACACACACACACACACACACACACACACACACACACACACACACACACACACTATAGTCAATAATCCCAATGCTTTCTGAAGTTGTACACTTATGAAACATCCCACATTCATTTTCATCCCCTCTACAGCAGCTACAAATGTAAATACTCCCATTTTAAAAGTATATTTTATTTTGTACAAACAATAGTGCATATGAAATATGTAAAATGCACATATTTACATAATGACTTTGAGTAACTCCATAAATAATTCACATCTCTTCTTTGCAAGCATAGGGCTTTTTGTTTGTTTGTTTGTTTGTTTTCACAGCAGGGAATTTCATTCCAAACTTCGAAGTTAAAAGTCAACATGAAACCAAAACTGACCCTAATTATGTAATATGCATTGCTGGTCTTATAGTACCGTACATTCGTAAGAAAATGTTCAAAAAAAAAGTCTTTGTAATCTTTCATCAAACCATAGTAATATTTTCGGCCTCTTAAATGACATTTCAGTCAATGTCACCTAGGCTGTGAAGGTTAATAAGTATATATGCAGGAAGTAATGCAGGACTGATGAGTAGTTCTACATTAACACTTCAACTACGTCTATTAACTAATAAAGAAACAAGCTTAACTAATCAGTAAGTAATATCAAATTTAGGAGATAGTTTTTCCTTATTAGGTAATCAATAATCACTTAATGAGATTGGCCTCATTAATAACTATTAACTGACAAATTATAAAGAACATTATCATGTGTCTGAGACATAATCAGTTATAATTTTTACTCTGAATAAAATGCATTACTAATTACTCAAGTGTTACCTAGTCACTCTTCAAGGACTACTAGTGATCTGGACCGTTATTTTAAAGTGAAAAAGTTTCTCACTTTAACATAATGGTCCAGATCACTAGTTGTTCCTGCATTGTGACTAGGAAACACTTGAGTAGTGAGTGATGCATTTTATGACCACGTTGAGAGTAAAAAAAAGACAATTGCTAATGTCTCAGACACGTTAATGTTGTGATTAGTAATTAATTAGTAATTATTTATAATTTGCCATTAATTATGTCACTGAATTAATAGTAGAAGGTGAAGTGTTAATGTAGTACTACTCATCAGTCCTGCATTACTTCCTGCATAGTTACTTATTAATGATGGACCATTATTCTAAATTGTTACCCAGTTTTTCTCCTCAATTCAAAGCATTCAAAGATAAGATAGGTCACTGGGTCTAGTAACACTTTTTTTAGGTGACACATACACATCTTACATGTACTTACTATATATTTATACATTACATTATATTATGTATAATTACAAGGAACTAACCCTAAACCAAACCCTGACCCTATAGTAAGCATTGATTGCGATTCATCACATCTTACATAATGTTTTTGTTTGTATAATATATGTGTGTGTATATATACAGTATATTATTTAATTATCATATTAATCTAATTAATCACAGGATGGCAATTCATTCATATAATTAAAGGCAAATTAATCACACATCAAATTTGACTGAGAAATTGCCCTCAAATGATAATTTCAATAGTCAGTATTGTGTTAAATGAGAAAAGCATCAAATACACATTATATTTATGCATTTGGCAAACTCTTTTATCCGAAGCGACTTACATTGCATTTCAAAGTACACATTTACATTTTTATCATGTCTTGCTTTCCCTGGGAATCAAACCCCATGACCTTGGTGTTGCAAGCGCAAATGCTGTTTGAGCAACAGGAAAGCGACATTACAAAAAGTAGCTTTAGAATGTTTTATTTTTTATTTGATTCAACATTGATTTTATTACAGATAAACGTTTAGGCTCCAGTGGCCCTGAGGGTGAGTAAATGATGACAGAATGTTCAGTTTTGGGTGACTATTAATCAGTTTTTATATGGAAATATGATTTTTATTTTTAATGGAATTATACTTTAAAGCCTGGATTCAGAGAAAGGGCTTAGATTAGGCCAGAGTTAGACTTAGTTCAATTAGGAAAACACAAAACGCGGAGTCATTAAAAAAACGAAAAAACGCTTTGTGTTGCTCAGAGAAGCACAACAGTTCTGCTTTGTCTTTACAGGTAATATTTTCTTAAAATTGAAAAATTGAGCAAAAGCAGAATGTATCTTGTGTCTAAAAATATAATGTCAAATGTTCGCATAAATGTTCAAAAAAAGATTGAGGTGGAAGGCTGCAGAGACCATGTGGACACAAAGTTGCATAGAACCCACAGCAATACACCACTTCCTATGTGCTAGTGTCTTTTTAAACTCCTAAACAACATAAGAAATGCTTATGCTAACTAAATATCTCATGCAAAACTACTGTTCCTTAGCAAGGTTTAATGTTAACCAATAGCCAAATAGATATTAAGCACGGTTTCAGGCTACTGTTGTTGCTAATGCAGGTGAACGTAACACATCCTGGTCAAAAAGCCTCCTAAAAAGAGGATGAAAGAGGTGTTTCAGTTAGAGAAATGTTCTCCACAAACCACTGCAAAGTCATGTTCAGTTCTGACTCCACTGCATCATTTCTTTCTCCAAACCATTTCAGGGCAAACCAGGCCAAAGTTGATTCTACAGATTTCACTGGTCATGCCAATCACAGTGCTGATACATACACAACACTAACAAAAACTAGCCCAAATCTAAATCGAAACCCTAAACTTAGCATTGGTATAGCGTTAGTAGAACATACGGTTTGCCACGATTGGATCCATCCATGATTTATTTGAACGCTGAACTGAATCCATGAAGTATGTACTTTGAAGTAAGAACATTTTGGAGGAGAGATGTAGGCTGCTGAAACGGTCATCAGGCAGCGACATTCTCTTCTTGCATGGATGTTTAAATTTATGGATTGATTCATTTTGCAGTCTAGCTAGTAAGCCAACAGTTTTCGTTTATTCGTGTTTTTGGCTTATAATTTTGACAGATGACAGATGTCGTAATTTATTTAGCCTATTTTTCTCTGTGACATTTTTTACTGTGTTGACAGTATCATGATAAGACAAAAATAACAAATAAAATTCTTGCATTTTAAAGTGCCCCTATTATGCTATTTTAAAGGTTCCAGATTTTATTCTGGAGGTCTCCTACAACAGGTTTACATGCATCAAATGTAATGGATGAATCAGTCTCTCTAAATCCCTCTATTCTGCGAGCCTACTCTGCTCTGATTGGTCAGATGGCCAGTCTGTTGTGATTGGTCTACCGCTCACAGCGCACATAAAGCGCTGTGAGGCTTCCTAAAGCTCAGTGATTGTACACACTGTTAAGACAGTAACGATGGCGTCGATTTTACCATATCAATCCGAGCTCGAGTCCGATGATGAAATATTGGAAGAACTAGTTATTGAATCCAAACCTCCATCGAAAGGATGACTTGAGGAGGATGTTTCTCATTGATACAATACTCAGTTTGAGGTACATTATGATATGTTGCAACTGTAATTCCTCACCATCAGGATTAACAAGTGTACTTCCATCAACAAACCCATGTGTATATTTCTAATTTATTGTGGTGCACATGCGGGAACTGTACGTTAGCCGTGCACTAACGTGAATGACTGATGTAACATTAAAGTTTGCAAAACAAATCTTGCTCCATCCTTTATCTTTAATCAATGTAGTAAGAACAAAAGACAATTTGCATTAATAGACAAAGTTTTAACCAAAAGTGGCCCACAGCTGCTTAGAATAAATATTTCAGTAAGACAGTAATAACGTGAGTTAGCCGGTTAGCCGGAAACTTACACAATATAAAACACAAAACTATGTATTTTTAACACCCGGTAGAAAATCTATACATCAATAATTATTCAGACTTACAGATTGTGATTCTGAGGAGCAAGTTAGTCCAAATAAACTGAGTACTGACCCATCTTTCAAGACCAAGCGTTATGCGAATCCCGCTTTGAACTCCGAGATTTGAGAAGCAGTCATCAGTAAAATGTCGCGTTCGAAGGCAGGACAAGTTGTTTGTGGGCGGACAATATACAACATAGGCGGCATTATGCAAATGTCTTTTCTAGTGACGTAGAGAGTCATCCAGTGGGATTCAAATTACAAATGACTCGTTTAGGTGGTTCAGAGTCGATTCTTTCTTTTGGGAGACAATAACATTACTTATCGTGCACTTTCGACTTTACAACTTTGCAGAAAGTTTACATTCACAGACAGCTATAGTACACACTGCATGAAAGGGAATATTCGAAAAACCATAATAAGGGCACTTTAAGAGGGAGCGGGCATGTGGAGAATAAAACCTACCCGGAGCGGACGGGAGTGGGACTCAAACAAAAAAAAGTCCCACGCAGAAATCTACTTTCAATCTCCTATTCTACTCCAAAATCTAACACATTAAAATGGGTTGTGTGCCTCAGTGATAATGTATTTTTGTAGGCCGAGCCGTAAGTTAAGCATCACACTGGTTCCATCAACAAAAAACAAATTGGACAATGGATTTTTCCATTGGCTTTTGTACTGTTGCAGAAAATAAGCTCTGTGACCAGCAAATGTTTATGATTTTTGCATGGATTGTTTATAATGATAATCTTCACAAATGAACACAACTTTTGCCAATTTTGAAGCCTAAATAAAATTGTTAAAGTAAAAAGGTAGGGTAGGGTATAAATGTACTACACAACAGTCACATGACTTGCCACCACCATTAAGCTTTAGACAAATCTTTCAGTCTTTATTTAAAACCTCTTCCCTGGAAGTTGGAGTTATAATAGTTTGTAAGAGTGTGATTACAAATACAACGAGGCTGTGAAAGCGACTAGTGAGTAGATGAGTTTATTTGTTCAGATGATGACGTTTAATGTCCTCAACAACCTCTATAGTCACATTTGTGACTCACATTTGTGACACACTTGTTAGCAGCCATCTTTTACAAGACAAGTAAACGCTTAAAAAAAGGGGGGGAGGGGGGGATTAATGATGTATTTCATGTTGTAGAATAAAACATGAACATATTTTGAGCTTGTGTTAATCACATCCCTTATTTCAGACATTTAACCAAAAACTCATTCAACAAAGCCATTGAGTTTATGACGACCCAGCCAGAAGTGATAAAATGCTAACTCATTTTCCAGTTTTGGCCTACAAAAATATGTCAACCCTCCAGTACTCTATAATGTTTCATGTTGACTTTAAAATTCATGTTCAATTCTGGCACTTTCAGCATTCATAAAACTTCAGCTACTAGAGTCTGGTCTGCATCACACAGCAGCCACAAACTCAAAACTGTATTTTGCATTTATTTTCAGCTCACACCGTCCAACCTTGAAGCCACCACCAGCCGAACTCTTTCAGATTGACTCCAAAGATGGTGAACATCAGGGTTACCATCTCGCTTACCATCAATAGCCCATCTGGAGGCAAAGTTTTGCTTTGGATCAAAGTAACCAAGAGTGAAGACACCTCTTCAGACGCATCTTCAAGCTTGATGTCAATGACCTCAGTCCAGCAATTCCCATGAACCTGTTGATACCAGCGATCTGGGGATTATGACATGTTTGACTGCCCTGGACTGGCCCCAGTTTACCACAGACATCTTTAAAGGTCTATGGTGAAAGCTCAAAGGCAGTCCCTGCACAGCGCCACCTGGCCGTGGAGGTAGTCTCTGCAAGGGCAAATCCGCTGGTGTTTGGCACTGACTCCAGCGCAACTGAACAGCAACGGATCCTTTTGCTGGAAACACTCTCTCCTGTCCACCTGTACAGCTGGAAACACATGGTTCTTCTCCGCTTCCAAAGACTCACACTGAGCATTAAGCCTGAAATGGACATATTCACACACAATGCATCCGTTACAAACAACCACAGACAAGAACAGGGGGAAATATTCAATAGAGAACAATGACTGCTTATTTCTACAGCGGTCGTGGTTACGTAAATACTTTTCTCATTCATTTTCTTCATAGAGATCTGTCAGCTTTAAACCAAACCAACCTGCTGCGAGATGAATAACACATTACACATTTTGACTGAAGCAAAATATTACATGAAATTGCTTATCCCGTGAAGCTCTGTAAATAAAAACAAAACTACAGTGACATAAAACTACTGATTCATTGATTTCAAGTATAGGAATTATACTCTTCATGTTTTTATTCAAGACTTATGTATATCTTATTACTAAAAAGGCTATTTGGTAACACTTTACTTTACAGTGTCCTTGTTACATGTTACATGTGCAGTACTTACCATAGTAATACCAGTACATTATACATAATTATATGCAACCAGAGGTGTCAAGTCCAGGTTCAGAAAGTAAAAGTCCTCCTTAGTATTTTGTTCTAATCACCTGGATTTGCTAATAAGCACAGTTTTTCAGCCAGGAGATAGAACTAATTAGTGAAATCAGCTGGCTGAGTTCATGGGTGGAATAAACATATGGCAGAACTTTTACTTTCTGACCCCCAGACTTTACACCTCTGCATGCAACTAACCCTCAACCAAATCCTAATCCTGCCCTATCCCTATAGTAAGTACATGTAGTCAATTAATATCACTCAGTACTTAAATGTATAATTACACTGTAACAACTACATCTAAAAATAAAGTGTAACTGCCTATTTTTATGTGGAGTAAATGATTGGGACATTTGCTTCGCGATTGCTGCACTTTATCATGTTTCAATGTAAAATTACCGGCCATTCAGAACTTCTACTAGCCAAAAAAAAAAAAAAATGGATTTCACATTAATTTCTTATTCAAACAAAATCCTGTCATGAAGCCATCTCCTCCCTTCCTCTTTCATCCTCATCTCCAAAAATGTGTTTTAGGAGGACAGATCAATAAAGTGCAAAGAACATCAAAAAATGTTGGATGTATGGAAAATACTTTTTTAGTCTTTTCTGTTAACCAAATGATTTTTAATCTTCGCTATTGCTTCAATGCAATTGAAGAAGCACACTATTATTTGTTGCGTAGTGACATGTTCAAGTAAGCCAGATATGCGCAGATTCTGCACAATACGCTGTATTTAATACATCATGATGACTCATGAGTTGTGGTAAATAGGGTATATTTGGCTTACAAGAACGTCCCCAGCAAAGCGAGTAAACATAATAAGTAACCGGCCAAATTGGCCAGTGATTTGACAGCGTTACCCGCAACAGTTGATTTTTACCCGCATTTGGCAGGTTGGCAGGTGTTTATTTCAAACCCTAATTAAACTCTTTAAATGTGTATATGAATACATAAGCATTGCAAAGCAAATATATAATATATTATACAGTAGAATTTATTATTAATTATAAAATAAAATAAATATCATAGCTTCATATTAACTGGCTGTCAATGAACAAATAAAAAAAAAATAAAAAAAAATACATATAAGCAAAAATGCAAACAATCCAGAAGCAGTGTGTGTGTCTCACCCATTGAAGGCCTCCATATTGTTGATGAAAGGAAAGAAAGCTGGCTCGCAGATTAGACTGGCGTCCTGGCAGGTTTTCACACAGGATGAGGCCTCTGAAGACAGGAAAAGCCGGAGGGCGCTGAGGGGGGGCCAGCAGGCCGGAGCAGTGATGTTGGGTGCCCAGATCAAAGCTGTGGAGTTGGGCAGCTGGAGGAAAGGACTGGGTGGATTCCCAGGCCACGATCTTGATTCATTGACTTTAGGGAATGGAACGCTGCGGTGACAAAAATCCTACCAAAAAAACAAAAACAACAATTTTGTGTGGATAGATCTTTGGAAGGGAGCCTTATGATACATTATAAAAGATAAATAAATAGCAGTTTTACCTGAACAGATATAGAATTCAAATGATGTGCACTGCTGCTATTTCAGTACAATTTTGTGATTCATCCAATGTATCCAATCAGGATTTACCGACAACTATGTTTTATAAAAATTTTTTAAAAAACTGTTTTACTTTTGAGTTATTTTATTGTATTAATTTTATTTTATTTTATGAAAATTACCATATAACAAGGCAAAGGCTTTAATAGTCACGAGACATAAGGTCTGCTGCAGCAAAAGCAATAACGGTAACGATAACTAGAACTATAAATTTTATTTAATGGTTCGAATTCAATGAGAATAGGGAAATCCACACCACAACAATGACGATATCATACGATGTTGAATGATATCGTCTGAATCACTTTCATAACAATTATTTCCAGCTGATGAATGAGTAAAACATTGACATAAAATCAAAGGGGTACATGCAAACTTTTGATAAAAAGTGTTTCAAAGAGCGAAAACTATCCCATTATATTCCCCGTGACATTGCTATCTACTGGCCTGGGGTGAATAATGCAGTGTTTTCATTTGTTTTAACGGATCCATGTGAACGGGGATTGTATTTTGTCAACGTTGTAGTCTGTTTGCGAAAAACACAAAGGAAAAAAAAAAGTGACAAACAACAGAAATTAAGCGTAGCGTCAGTTCTGGCAGGTCACCTTAGTCAAGCTCGCTTCAGCTGACACTCAGCTGATCTGATCCATGTCTACCTATAGGAATACGACGCCTATCACTGTATACATATATAAGCTCCTTCAGTATTATCAGCAGTTATCGCGTTTCTCAGGAGCTAATTACCCTCCTCCATCCCCAGTGTAACGATTGAAGTCCACTGGAGGCAAGTAGTAGTGAGAACCCAAATGCAATTTATTCCAAAACGTGATCAAACATAAAACAAAGGCATGACAAGGCATGGAACTCAACACAAGAACATAAACTTACATGACATTACAGGAAACATTCAATACTAGACAATGACACAGGGCAAACATGAGGGCTTATATAAACAAGACTAACGACTAGAGAAGGGACACCTGTGGACAATGAAACAATGAACCAATGACAACATGACACATCAGACAAGGGAACACATAGCAGGATCACATGACTTGAACAAGGGATCACATGACATACATGAAACAGGAACAAGGAAAAAAACCCAAAACGTGACATAGCCCCCCCCTCTATGGGTGGCCTCCGATGCCCAACCAAACCAAAAAGCAATAGTTCAGGAGGGTGGTGGAGCGGAGATCGTCTTGGGAGAGGGGCAGATCCTACAGTTCAAGGGTCCAAGGATGCACTGACTCTGAGGCCTTAATCGGGTTTCTACTGCCCCTCCCCACAATTTTCTCGGGACGAGGCTCTGGCATGGCGGCGGCCATCTTGGGAAGAGATTGTGGCGTGGCGGCCTTCTCGGGGTGAGACTCTTGGCAGGCATGACGTGAAGAGATTCAGGCTTGGCGACCATAACAGCTGGAACCTCTGGCATGGCAGCCATGTTAGAATCCATCTCTACTAATTCCACAGTGTAAGATGAACCACTTAACTGAAGGGCGTAGACCAGGAGTTCCACCAGCGACCCCCGAGGACCATCACGGATGAGTATGTGTTGGTAGTGGTCACTGAGTCCGTGGCAGTAAAAGTAAATGAGGGCGAAGTCTGGGAAGTCTGTGAGGTAGGCAATATCCAAAAAAGGGAATCGAGGGAATGGTTGCCTTGCCGGAGCTTAATTAAACAAATTGCTGGATCAATCTTTGTTCAGGTCTTCTAATGCAGGGTGAACTCAAGAAACAAAGGGAGAGCTGGATCAAAATGCAAAATAATTTAATTATCAAAAAATAAACACAAAAAACCATTACAGGACCAGGGAACCAAGAACAGAATGAGAAACACCAAACATACATCTAGACTCTCAGAAAAAAAGGTACAAAAGCTGTCACTGGGGCTGTACCTTTTCAAAAGGTACACTTTAGTACCTAAAGGGTGCATATTGGTACCTTAATGGTACATATTAGCACCTAAAATCAGAGGTGGGTAATTCAGGGGTCAAAGAGTAAAAGTCCTGCCATATGTTTATTCCACCCATGAACTCAGTCAGCTGATTTCACTAATTAGTTCTATCTCCTGTGTGAATTAGCAAATCCAGGTGATTGGAACAAAATACTGAGGAGGACTTTTACTTTCTGAACCTGGACTTTACACCTCTGCATAGCAATGCCACATGTCAGCCAAGAGCAAAGAAATAAACCAGAACTGGACCTTATCGTAGCCAAAACATATGTGTATATTAAATATGGAGTAATTTCAGCTACAGCCTTAGATGAAATCAACTGGAAGAGAAAAGAAGACATTAAATCTGTGAAGATCTCAACAGAGGAGAATAAACAACTCCACAAACAGCATTACCAGCTTCACTTATTACTAACCAGACTGACTCTATTTCTTTCAGACGAATAAAACTGAATAAAAACGTTTTATTGAGAATTAACAGAGGTTTAACTCAGTTTCATTTTAAGTCACCATAACAGTGATTAGTGTTTCCATTAGTTGGGCTCTTAATTCTTTTCATATATTTTGTATTTTTTAGCTGCTGTGACAGTGTGTTTGTTAAACACATCAGCAACAGCATGGAAGCTAAAGTGAAATAAGATCAGGTGATGATGGTTACCTGTTGATGGTTTTATAATCATCATGAAGTAGACTGATTTACTGAGGTTTTTATAATCTAACAATTATCTTGTTCCACTAATATATTCACATCACAAACCCTGTATTACTGCAGCATGAGATCCAGCAATGTAACTATCAGTTTAGACATATTACCAAAAATGAATAAAAAAAAATTAGCCAACGCTGACACACACAGATATCAACAATCAGCACATGAATCTCAACAATGGTGACAATCACAAATATTTAGATAAACAGATTAATTCAGAACATCACTGAAAAGCTACTAATTCACAACAAAAATAACAGAAAAAAAGAATAGCAACTATTTAGAATCAAAAAAAATTATAGGACAATTCAGCATAATTTATTCATGTTACAATGCATGCTGGGAGTTTTGTACTATGGTGGTATCCAGCATGCATTGCAGCACACTAGTACTTTTGATTGTCACCATTGTTGAGATTCATACGCTGATTGTTGATGTCTGTGTGTGTCATTATAAACGTCTCGGTTACGTATGTAACCCTCGTTCCCTGAGTACAGGGAACGGAGAAGTGTCGTCGGGGGAGTTCCCTGACGAATTGGGATCACGCTAGGGAGACCAATTGCCTTCGAGTGAATTAAAACGAGCCAATGAAAATTGGCATGCAAGATTTGCATTCCGCGACCCGCCTACCAGCGCGGGTATAAAAGGCGGAAGTAAACATCGCGCAATGCTTTTCGCTGAGGAGCCGAACAGTGTCCAGTCCTCCGCGAAGGTACAGCGACATGGCGAAGGGACGACACGTCTCCGTTCCCTGTACTCAGGGAACGAGGGTTACATACGTAACCGAGACGTTCCCTTTCGTCCTGGGAACTCCGACGTGTCGTCGGGGGAGTTCCCTGACGAATTGGGATCCCTAATAAAGCGCCATGGTGCTGGCCCCTTCCAGCGCCCGGCTAAGCTACCCTGCAGCAGTTTCTTGAAATAAGTTGCGGGAGCTAGCACGGGAACCACACTGCTGTTCCGCAAGACCCGCACAGTGGACATTGGATAACACTGGGAAAGCGTTCCCCAAGAGAGGGGGAAAGCTGCGGAAGGCCCAGCCTGACTGACCAGGAATACACATATGTACTAGCCCAATGGGGTAGTGAAACATATGGCAGTCCCTGAGGTGGTCCCAATCCAAGGGAAATGGGAGCGCACTCAACAGGGATGACGAACGAGTCCGTCAAGGGGAAGACACGGCTAAACTGCACGTGGCATGATGGTTCACAGTAGAGATCACTGGAGCACCCAGTCTACTAACAACTCCTCACTAGAGGTAGCAGACCTAGCGCCGGGCGGTCCGCCACGCCCAGCACCGGAGGGGTGAAGGAGGAACTCACGAGGCTCACCAACGTAGGGCGCCATACGGAGCAAGAAAGCACGTATCCGCTGTTCGAGGCGGAGTGGCGTAGCAAGCCGACACAACTTATTCCCTCGACCCACTGGCCGTAGCCAGAACTCGGGAGGAAACAGGTTCCACACGAAGGCTATAGAACCTAGCGAACGTGTTCGGTGTCGCCCAGCCCGCAGCTCTACAGATGTCTGTAAGCGAGGCGCCTTGAGCCAAAGCCCAGGAAGCGGCAGCACCTCTAGAGGAGTGAGCGCGCAACCTGGGAGGAAAAGGCTCACCCAGAGACTCATATGCTCGGGTGATAGCATCCACTAACCAGTGGGCTAACCTCTGCTTGGAGACGGCCTTCCCCTTCTGCCGGCCTCCGTAACAGACAAAGAGCTGATCTGAGGTTCTGAAGCTTTGCGTTCTGTCAATATAAACCCGCAGGGCGCGGACAGGACAGAGAAAAGCTAGGGCTGGGTCTGCCTCCTCCTGGGGCAGCGCTTGCAGGTTCACTACCTGGTCCACGAAGGGAGTGGTAGGAACCTTGGGCACATATCCGAGCCGGGGTCTCAACACAACGTGAGAAAGGCCTGGCCCGAACTCTAGGCACGATTCGTCGACCGAAAAAGCCTGCAGATCCCCGACCCTCTTGAAAGAGGCCAATGCCAACAGGAGCGCTGTCTTAATGGACAGGATATTAAGCTCTACCGTCAGCAAAGGCTCAAAGGGAGGACTTTGAAGAGCTCTAAGTACCAGAGCAAGGTCCCAAGAGGGTACCGAGTGCAAAACACGAGGTGGATTTAACCTCCTGGCACCCTTAAGGAATCTGATGACCAGGTCGTGCTTCCCCAAGGACTTACCTTCCAGTGCATCGTGATGCGCGGCTATTGCGGCGACATACACTTTGAGGGTGGAGGGAGACAGCCTTCGCTCCAACCCATCTTGCAGGAAGGAAAGCACGACTCCGATCGGGCAAGTTCGGGGGTCCTCCTGACGGGAGAAACACCAATCGACGAACAGGTTCCACTTCAACGCATAGAGGCGCCTCGTAGAGGGGGCTCTAGCGGAAGTGATGGTGTCTACCACTGCCTGTGGCAGACCACCTAGAACCTCCGCGTCCCGTCCAGGGACCAGACATGGAGTTTCCAAAGGTCTGGACGCGGGTGCCATAGAGTGCCCCATCTCTGAGAAAGAAGGTCCTTCCTCAGAGGAATCGGCCAAGGAGGGGCTGTCGCGAGGAGCATGAATTCGGTGAACCAAGTCCTGGTGGGCCAATACGGCGCCACAAGAAGGACCTGCTGCTCGTCCTCCCTGACCTTGCACAGAGTCTGTGCAAGAAGGCTCACTGGGGGAAACGCATACTTGCGCAGGTCCCGGGGCCAGCTGTGAGCCAGGGCGTCCGTGCAGAGGGTCCCCTCGGACAGGGAATAAAACCACTGGCAATGGGTCGTGTCCGGAGAGGCAAACAGGTCTACCTGTGCGACTCCGAAGACACTCCAAATCAGCTGGACCGACTGGGGATGGAGTCGCCATTCTCCTGGCAGGGGAGGCAGCCGTGAGAGCTCGTCTGCCACACGGTTGAGCTCCCCTGGAATGTGAATGGCACGAAGCGACCTCAGATGCTTCTGACTCCATAGGAGGAGGTGGGAGGCGAGTCGCGACATACGACAGGAGCGTAGACCACCTTGATGGTTGATGTACGCAACGGTCGCAGTGCTGTCCGTACGGACCAGTACGTGCTTGTGTCTGAGAACCCCTTTGAGGCGACGCAAGGCTAAGCGTACTGCTTGCAACTCTAGGCAGTTGATATGCCAATGCAGTTGAGGCCCCGTCCACAGACCTGAAACTGCATGCCCGTTGTACGTGGCCCCCCATCCGGTGGCAGAGGCATCTGAGAAAACCACAGCATGCCTGGAAACCTGGACTAAGGGCACTCCGGCCCGTAGAAACGCAGGATCCGACCACGGGGAGAAGGTTTGGCGACAGTGCGGGGTCACTTTGACCCGGAACGTGCCGCTGTGCCACGCCCACCTCGGGACTCGATCGTGAAGCCAGCGCTGAAGCGGTCTCATATGTAACAGGCCGAGCGGCGTTACTGCGGCTGCGGCTGCCATATGCCCCAGGAGCCTCTGAAATTGTTTCAGTGGAACCGCTGTCCTGCCTCGAAAAGACCTGAGGCAGGTGAGCACTGACTGGACGCGTTCCTCCGTGAGGCGCGCAGTCCGGGCGACCGAGTCCAGCTCCATACCGAGATAAGAGATCCTCTGCACGGGGCAGAGTTTGCTCTTGTCCCAGTTGACCTGAAGCCCCAACCGGCTGAGGTGCCGAAGCACCATGTCCCTGTGATCGCACAACACATCTCGCGAGTGAGCTAAAATGAGCCAGTCGTCGAGGTAGTTGAGGATGCGAACGCCTTGTTCTCTCATGGGAACAAAGGCCGCCTCCGCGACTTTCGTGAAGACGCGGGGTGACAGGGCCAGCCCGAAGGGTAGGACTTTGTACTGATACGCCCGACCCTCGAAAGCAAACCGAAGAAACGATCTGTGTCGAAGGAGAATCGAGACGTGAAAGTACGAGTCCTTCAGGTCGATCGCTGGAAACCAATCCTGGGGACGGATGCATTCGAAAATGCGCTTCTGCGTGAGCATCTTGAACGGGAGTTTGTGCAGGGCCCGATTCAAGACCCGCAGGTCCAGGATTGGCCGTAACCCACCGCCTTTCTTGGGTACAATGAAGTAGGGGCTGTAAAACCCGGACCTCATCTCGGCAGGAGGGACCGGCTCGATCGCGTCCTTCGCCAGCAGGACATCGATCTCTTTCCGCAAGACAGGGGCGTCCACCGACCGCACACGGGTAAAGTGGACGCCCCTGAACTTGGGAGGCCGGCGTGCAAACTGAATTGCATAGCCGAACCGGATGGTGCGGATGAGCCATCGGGACGGACCCGGAAGCTCTTCTAGCCAGGCTTCCAGATACCGTCCCAATGAACCCACCCGAACCACCGGCGTACCCGCGGAGGGGCAGCGAGGTGGAAGACAGGGACCCGGCTCTGGTGGCGTTGTAGCGACCGAGAGCGGGGGTCTGGGTGCGCCTGACACCAACCTGCTTCCACCGAGGGGCAGACGGCAGAGAAGGCTCGTGGGCGTTCTGCTGCGGACTGCCCGGTGGCGAGGGGAGGGGGAGAGACGAGGAACGAGGCCCTGACTCCTCGTATGCTGGTCTCTGCGCCTCCGGGCCCAGCTGCAGACCGGAGCGACGCAGCTGAGGCTGCATCACTGCTATCTGCAAGCTGGGGAGAGGGGAACGGGAGTGGTGCAGCTCGGGGGCGGCACGCACTGCCATTCTGACCTACTCGGACGGAGGAAACTGGTCTTATTATACTGCCAGTCTCGACCGTGAGGGGAAACGAGGGACGAGGCCCGGGGGCATCGAGTCCTGGTTTCCCCTCACCCAGCGAGAGACGAGAGTGACAAGGCCGTAGCCCTCACTGCCATCTGAGCGCTGGGGCCCGTGAACGACTCAGAGGAAGTGGACTGCTCAAACTTTGGGTACCGCTGATTACTGGATAACCAGCGGCGGAACAGAAACTAAATTCTCCACCCGGCCCTCCCCCGGGGGAAGGAGTGGTGATGACACGCACTCCCAAAGAGCAGATCGTCACATACTCTGGGTCGCTCCTCTCAGGGTTGCTTCCCTTCCCTTGGGAAAAACAAACTCCGAGCGGGCTGGTTTTGAGGTGCTTCTGGACCACCAGCGTGGACATCGTCTAACCGAGGGCCAGCGCTGTGACTAATCACGGTCAGTCACTAAGCACAGCTCAACCCCGAGTTAGAACTACGCACGTGCAGTGGTAGTGAGAGAGGAAAAACTTCTGCAGATTTAGGCATGTTTGGCTTGCCATATTGGCACCAAAACGCTTCCATACTGCCAAAATTCTTCACACACATCCAGGCGCTTTAGAACAGCCCAGGAAAGTGTGGCTGTTAAGTCTGAATCTTCAGCATGAGAACACGACATTATAGTAGGAACTCAGCATCATTTTCAGAGTATAACAGCCCTCTCTCCGATGTAGCGATCGACATCTGTCCTCCCTGGGGCCCCGAATGAAATGCTTGGTCCCTCATGAGAAGGACCAGAATCCCATCCGAAAGCCTCGACCGGCACACGGCACGCTGAGCGGCTCAAGCCTTTACGAGAAAGGGGAGACGAGCAGCACGCCGACGTGGTCATGCACTCCTGAGAGAACATGAACCACCCACGAACGCAGTCTCAACACACTGATTAGGCATGTGAAACAGTGATCGTGGCCGTCAACCAGGCATGCAAGATAGTGAACGTGGCCATCGCTTCGATGACACACGGCACGCTGGGCGCTCAAGCCTTCAGGCAAGGCGAACAACGTGCCGACGTGGTCATGCTCTCATAAGAAAGCATAAACCACCCACGAACACAGTCTCAGCATGTTTGTGATGCGCTAGAGGAGTGAGTGGTTCGTGCTCACTGAAACCCTCAGATCACCAATGTTATTCGCCAAAGTAGCCCTCCTCTGGTGCACCAGAAGAGAAACTAGATCGGGAAATAAGCAAGGGACTCACCTCATAGAGGCACGCGAGTCTTGATCTTGACCACGCATCTTGAGCGCCGAATGACGCGCGCTGGGTTGCCGTGACAACCCGCGCTGTCAGCCGGCGCTCGACGGCACACGGCACGCTGAGCGGCTCAAGCCTTTACGAGAAAGGGGAGACGAACAACGTGCCGACGTGGTCATGCACCCCTGAGAGAACATGAACCACCCACGAACGTAGTCTCACACACGGATTAGGCATGTGAAACAATGAACGTGGCCGTCAAATAAGGACAGGGAACGATCGCATCCAGAAACACACGAGTGAAACGTCATCCTGAAAAGGACGCGATCTTCACTCGTGTTGCTCTTTCAGGAAGAAAGTACTCTCTCTATCGTGCTGAAGCACACAGGGACCCAACGCGGCAACACAGCGGGGAAACTGCAAGCCCGCTGTGCGCACTCAACCGTTTACCAGCTGTGAAAACAGCTTTTGAATTAACAGCATATAGACGCAGCCGGCAGACGGGAACCGCGCGGTCGCTGAAACGCCATCTCACCAACACAGAGAGATCCCCTCCCGAAACAGCAGACTCGTAGCAGTAAGAAAAATACAATCTTAAAGCTCACTCACTCAGAGAGGACACAATCGGTCGGCTCCGAAGCTAAAAGCATTGCGCAATGTTTACTTCCGCCTTTTATACCCGCGCTGGTAGGCGGGTCGCGGAATGCAAATCTTGCATGCCAATTTTCATTGGCTCGTTTTAATTCACTCGAAGGCAATTGGTCTCCCTAGCGTGATCCCAATTCGTCAGGGAACTCCCCCGGCGACACGTCGGAGTTCCCAGGACGAAAGGGAACTGACTTTTTTGTGCTCATGTTCGTTAAGGTCTTCTAACTTATTGTTATAATATTGCTTGATCTCATCCTGTAGTAACACAAGGTATGTGATGTGAAAAAATGTAACAACATAATTGTTAGATTAAAATACCTCAGTGAATCAGTCTGTTTCATGATGATTATAAAACCATCAACAAATAACCATCATAACTTGATCTCATTTCACTTTAGCTTTCTTTGCTGCTCCAAATGTGTTTGACAAACACACTGTCGCAGCAGCTAAAAAAAACAAAATATATAATAAGAGTTAAGAGCCCAACTAATGGAAACACGAATCACTGTTATGGTGACTTAAAATGGAAAACAGAGTTAAACCCCTGTTAATTCTCAATAAAACTTCTGTAGACGTCTGACAGAAATAAAGTCAGTCTGGTTAGTAATAAGTGAAGCTGGTAATGCTGTTTGTGGAGTTGTTTATTATTGGCTACAATAAGGTCCAGTTCTGGTTTATATCTTTGCTCTTGGCTGACATGTGGCATTGCTATGCAGAGGTGTAAAGTCCAGGTTCAGAAAGTAAAAGTCCTCCTCAGTATTTTGTTCCAATCGCCTGGATTTTCTAATTCAGACAGGAGACATAACTAATTAGTGAAATCAGCTGACTGAGTTCATGGGTGGAATAAACATATGGCAGGACTTTTACTCTTTGACCCCTGAATTACCCACCTCTGATTTTAGGTGCTAATATGTACCATTAAGGTACCAATATTCACCCCTTAGGTACTAAAGTGTACCTTTTTTGGAAAGGTACAGCCCCAGTGACAGCTTTTGTACCTTTTTTTCTGAGAGTGTATGTAGGACAAGACATGACAAAGAACACAGGAAACACAGGGGTTTAAATACACAGTGGCGAACAAGCATGTTAAGACGACACACCTGGGGAAGACTAATCAACATGAAAAACTAGAAAGAACTACTAAACACGGCGCAAGACAGGAAATGACAAAACGTCCACACAAGACAAGGGGAACACAAGACAGAAAAAAAATCATGACACCCAGTTCCTCCTCTTGCGGTGTGAATGGGTCAATAGTCTGCTTAGTCAAATACAATTAAGGAAAACTCTTATAGTGTCATAATGCCAATAAAAATAATACTACAATGCAAAATGAATTGCTTTTTAACTTCTATTTTAACTTTTTTCACTTTAATAACCTATTTGTAATGAATTCTTAAAAATGAATACTCCCAAGAGTCAAAGGAGTCATTTTACTTTGTGTATGTTATTTCCTGGTTTAGAGCTAAAAAAAAGTGGTGCTAAGTACTGAAGGAGCTGAACAAAGCATTCAGAGTAGTTTAGGTTCTTAAAATGTTTCTGTGTATGTGCTCACATCAAATCCCAAAGGCAACCAACTAGCAAGCTCAGCATATGCGTAGTTCACATCATAGGCAAAAATATGCTTACGCTTATTCTCTTACATTTTTGTCTACGTCTGCATGTGTAGTCGTAACACAGATCATAGACTTGCTCTGTTCACGATTCGCACACTTTCTTTCCTAAACAGTATTCAACATACATAGCAGTGTGTCCCAAATCATAAAAGGAAAAGTTACTGGAATGTAATCTTTTTCTAGAGGACTTTCAACGTGTCAAAATGGCTCTATTGTGCCATTTTTTCATGATGTCATGTTGGACCCAGAGTGATTAGCCACGTGGCATTTTTGGCTTGTGTGATTGGCTAATAGACCAGAACCTAGAATCTATAAGCAAGGGTGACTCAAATTGTGTATTTGAATTCAAAGTGTATATTTCCAGGGGTTCTTATCATCAAATGGCAAACAAATAAATGGGAATAACTAATGGATACTTTTCTCCAGTTGTAATATAAATATGTGACCCTGGACAACAAAACCAGTCTTATGGGTCATTTTCTTTAAATTGAGATGTATACATCACATGAAAGTTGAATAAATAAGCTTTCTATCGATCTATGGTTTGTTAGGATATGACAATATTTGGCCGAGATACAACCTTTTCAAAATCTGGAATCTGATGGGGCAAAAAATCTAAATATTGAGAAAATCGACTGTAAAGTTCTCCAAATGAAGTCCTTAGCTACGCATTACTAATGAAAGGAAATAAATGAAATTTACACCATTGTGAGTTCCCCACCACTAAATTCAAGTTTTTGTGGGTGTGTGTATGTGTATGCGTACATGCCCGTATGTGCTTGTCTGTGTGTGTGTTGTTACAAAACTGTTCCACACATTGATGGAATTCGTCGTCTTTCAGGTCATCCTCCTTTGCCAAGCCAGTCTCTGGACATTCTGTATCATCTTCCCAATCATTTGCGAAAAAATCATTTACTATGTTTGTTAAATTATTGCTGTAATTAAAGTTTAAATTGAGCAGAATTAAATCTCAGAATCCATGGCTTGCACCGTAACCATTGCGGATTGTGTACACTGTGCACGCGAAGAAGTCGCAAGCCAATGAGAGGCGCTGTAGCAGACCGTTGCTAAGAAGAATTTCATTTTTTGTTACACGAGAAGGGTTTGTTTTAACGCTCTCTATTGGCTTACTGTTCTAATGACGTTGTGGAGAGTTATGAACCCGAAAGGGGGAAATCTAAGCTTGACATAGATACCAAACTTGAGTGGGTAATTCACAAAGAGCGGGCAGCAGCGAGCGAAGTTTGTAAGCGTGTTTTCTGACTTTTTTTTGCACTATTTTGCTGCATCCATTCACAAAAATATTTTTTTTATATATATTTACAGTAGGAAATTTACAAAATATCTTAATGGAACATGATCTTTACTGAATATACTAATGATTTTGGCATAAAAGAAAAATCGATAATTTTGACCCATACAATGTATTGTTGGCTATTGCTAAAAATATACCCGTGCGACTTACGACTGGTTTTGTGATCCAGGGTCACATATATACATCTGTTTTTATATTTGTTCTTTCAATAGTATTGAACTTGAAATGCATCCGCACCTGATGTTGAATGTAGGCGTTCACTCTCTCCAGCATGCCTTCACAAGTGTACTCATATGGTATAAAGGGCTCCACCTGTGCAAACAGATGAATGCTAAAAGTCACAAACGGAAAAATATATACAACTTATGCAGCAAACACATGCTGTTCACTTAACTAATACCTGTTACATGGGAAAATCCTCTCCAATGCAGCTCACAGATATTCTTCTCCATCACTTTTGATTATGACACACATGAATACCAACAATGTCAAATCCAGGGTGTTAACGTTTCTGTGTTTTAGGTTTCAAGAGCTTTTACCAGGGGAAATATATTCATATCACTACTGGTTAAGCCCTATTCGGACGGGACTAGTTTTCATGGAGGACGTTAGAGAAAATCACGTTTCACAGGTTTACTTTGTTTTGTATTCGTATTTGTATTTAAAATCATAAAGACTTGACTTGATAACTTGACTTGACTAAGAAACAAGAAACGCACCAACAGAGGTTACAAGGAACAACGCTAGACAAGGCACAATGGAAACATGAGACAAACAGAACAGATGAAATGTGACACATGAAACAAGAGACGTTTTCATTCACTCCCCGAAGTGGAGTATATTAGTGGAGAATAGCGAATGAGGGTATAGGGGGCGATTTTCAACACAGCTGCAGACTGTGAGCATGAATTAAAAAAATAAAAGACATGAACACATGAACAAAACCCAAAATTAACGTAACAGGCTTAAAGTGATATGAGCATGAGTAAGCCATTTTAGAAAATCACAATATTTCCACTTTTATAAGGTTTCACCAATGCCCCTAGTTCTAACTTTCTTTTTATTATTATAAAAAAAAAGTTGTGTCTCCATAAGACTAGCTAGACTGGCTGAACCAGCACCAAACCAGCATTAACCAGCACAAGTCTTTCCAGCAGGGATTTCTATTTTTCGATTTCTAAAAAACATCCTATTTTTTTGTTTGCTTTCCCTATTTTTGCACTGTGGATGAAAAAAAAAACAGTGATTTCTAACTTTTGACAGACACTCTGTGTGTTTCCATAACAACAGCAAGTTTGTGCTTTGAGAAGGCAACTGAGTCAGAACTAAAGACCAAGATGACTAACAAACATTTCATTGCACACCTCTGTTTAATTGGATCCATGGAAAATTTATATAAAAAAGATGACAGCATCTCCAAATATTCCTCTTCCAACTACTAGACATGTCTTAATGGGAGTATGTAAATTGTATGACCAAAAAAATTGGAAATCTCTTTTCTATATTTCTTCATAAAGCCATGCAACAAACACTGTTACACTGCATCTAACAGAGCTGTAACAGAAAACTACAGTTACCTTGTCTTTGAGTATGTCTACAACAGCTATCTCAAATTCTTGAGAGTTGTTGAAGTCTACTGTTCTGACATGGGGTTTGCCGATGTACTGTTCAGTGTACGGATGTTGAGATGACACCTGATGGGGAAATAAAAATAAATAGTGTTAACTATCATGATATCACATTGCAAGAGATAGGACCTAAATGCAGTAGTCAACTTTATTAAACATTCAATCAAATGAACAAACACTCAGGAGATCAAGATAATGCAAAGAAGAAAAACAACGCAAAGCAAAGACATACACTATGCTCTCTCTACACAATGGAAGTACCGCAGATGATCTGAAAACACAGGTAAAACAAGTAAGCTGGAGTTGAGCGATCTCCATTTAGAAATTCTGCTTAAATGAAAGTGTCATTCAGTCAGTCTGTGTTCTGTTTGCTTGGACTAAATCTGCGATCAAACCTTCTCAGTGAATAACTGCAATAAATTCAAACATGGATTTAGACTATTGTTTGCGATTGTGGTTGCTGAATAAATGCACTTATGCAACCTCTGTGTGGCAATACAAAGTATTTTTTGCTGTTGTTTTAATAGAAAAACTAATTCAACTAATTAAAGGATTAAGGAATTCTACAGTTTTAATTTTTTCTGCTTATAGGTGAAAGTGGAATAATTCCGATGAAATATAAAAATATATTTCTCAAATGACAACAATCATTGTGATTTTAATTTTGAGCAAAATAATTGTGATTATCAATTTAACCATTATGCAGTATGACGAAAATGTGACTAGCTTTCATTGACTAAAATTATGCCCAGACATATAGTCTGGATGATTTTTTATTAGAGTTACAAAAAATACAATTCAGAAACTCATACATGTATACATACTAATATATATACTGTATACATTACATTAATTTACTGTAGTAGTAATATACATTTTGTACAGTCCTGGTCAACTAAAAATAAAAAAAGAGAGAACTAATCCACAGAATATGGTTACTGGCAAATATAGCGCGCAGACTGCAGTTACCTCTCTGGAAGTGGGCTTGCCTCTGAAGAACTCATGGTTGAGGGAGCTGCGAGGGGGGTCGAACTTTGGCTGCAGAAATATGCATCCATTGGCTATGGCCTCTAAAGGGGCGGGGCCTTCATACGGAAAGCCAAATCCCAGGAAGAGCTAAGTGAAAATGTAATGGTAGAAAGTGGTTTAAACTCTAAGCTAGGGTTGTCAACAAATTAAAAGTTCAATACATGTTTTACATATGATCATTAATCAATAATAATAATAATTTGATGAAAGAAGTCCCCTATGTAATTGCTCTAATGGAAATGAAATCTCTTAGAATGGAATTTACATTCAGGTCAAGATGAAATTCATACTTTAAATTGACAGTCCTACACTAATATTTAAACTACATTATTACCAGTATTGCTGGTAATGCATTACAAGTAATGTGTATTATGCAATACCATTACTTTTTTGACATAAGTAAAGTAATGCATTACTTTATAAATGTTCATATTCATATTTAATTTACTTTTTTTAAAGTAATAAACTAAAAAGTAAAGTAAGTAAAAAAGCAAAATAAATAAACTACTCAATTAAAATCCCTTCTCCATAACATAGTCACTTGCACACTCATGCATGCACGGAAACAGACAAAAAAAAAAACATTGTATCAACTTTCAATAAATAGAGTTATACAATAGGTAGAATAACCCATAATGTTAAGAGACTTTGTATGGCATACATAGATCTAGGGGCCAGGAAATATTCTAAGTGAAGGTGTATGTTATATATTGATGGTGTTGAGTGCATTACTGCATTAAACACTTGCAAAATGTAACTTCTCAGTGCGACAAAATGCAAGAGTAATGTAACACTAATGTGATGTAATGAAATGTAATGTAAAAAGTAACTGCAAGTTACTAATAAGTACCGCAAGGAGTATTATTTTTAAAAGTAACTTTCCCCAACAGTTTTTATCAAAGATTTAAAAGTACATCATGCTAACAGTACCTTAGCCTTTCTCAGAAGCTGCTGTAACTCTTGTTGGGGCAATAAGCCGTGGTTCCTGACAAATGCTGGCACCTCTGGGGGACGCTGTGCCTCATAGTACACTGTCCCATGGATGTCCATGTAACGGTGTAAGGTGGTCAGCAACTTCTCCTTACCCTGCATCAGAACAGAAAATGCAGAGAATGGATGAGAATAAGCTGTACACTGTACATTTCAATTTGTTAATTTTACTTGAAAAAATCTTGCCTCAGGAAAATCTAGTAAAGAGTATCAGTGTATTCAAGTTTTTATAACTTGGCTTCTGAGTTTTACTGACCTAATATTAACAGAGTAACAGAGTGCATTTCGGCATGAATAAATTAAGCAATTGCTTTGTTTTTACTGTTTTTTGCTTTATTTGACAATTGTATTTACTGTCTTGTGTCAGTATTAGCACAATAAAGAACAAATACAATTGTTTTGTAAGGGGTGAGAGTCTTATAAATTAAAAAATGAATGTAATGGTTACCATTGTTGTGTTTTGTCTGTTGAATGTTGATGTCTGTGTGTCACTGAAACAATGTTGGTTGTAAGATCTTGGCACAACTAAAGAGGGATCAACCCCCTTTAAATGTTTACTGTTTCACAATAGTGTTAGCAATAAAATTGTAATAGACCATGTAGATTAGTTAGTGATTTAGATAGAAGTTTGGTATCTTTTAAAAGCAACATATGTATTACTTCACTTCCTCTGAAACCACAAATTACTGTGATTTCTTGTTGCATCACTGCATCATAATTACAGTGATGCAAATGAAGTTCCAAGTGCCCAACCAAATGGAACATTGATCAGCATAATGGTGAACAATTTGGCTAAACAATTTAAAGAAATCAAGATCAATTTATAAAGTCAAATAATGTGATATTCTCTCAAAATGTTCAGTTCATGTTCATGTTCAGACAATTCAACATTGACAGAAAATAAGTGAAGGCAACTAAGGAGAAAGATAACTGCAGAAATGGAGGAAATGAGTGATAAGTCAATCAAGAGTTGCCCCGCCTCTTTTGCTTGACAAAATGGTACTGAATCCAATCAAGTAATCTTTACTTGGGTTTTCTGAGCAACAAAGGCATAGTATGTGAAAAGTACAGATTACTAGATTTTTACAAAATTGTTAGACATTAAGTAAACTAAAAAGGGTTGGTTAGAACAACTGTTAGGTTTTACAGTGATAGAAAGACTTGTGAGTTAAGCCCTCCTGGAAAGAACCTACTTATGAGTTCTGTAATTACTATGTCATAAATACTGTTCAAAGTGACTTTGGAATAAAATGAATACATCTGGCAATTTTCAGAAAAAACACTGACAAATTTTGGGCCTAATGCAAGTTTATATTATGTGCACTGCATTTATTTGTTTCTTTATCTGTATTTTATCATAGTTCAAGGTGACAGACACAAATCTGTCACCTTTTCTCTAATTGAGTAGTGTTTTCTGGCATACCGTTCTTCATCAACAGCACACAAAATACATAGAAATTGTGCATTTAAAAATTGATTGTTTCACAACTACTGACTTGAGATCAGCACCATGGACAGCACACAAACAGAAGCATGGCTACATAGGGGAGCAGTGAAACTGACTCACAGGTGCTTACAATTACAACTTCACAGCAGAACGACAAAATCGTATGAAAACTGTAATGCATTTGCCTTTGACAAAAACAAAGTGCCTGATCTTATGAAGCCAGCATCCCAACAGCATTGATTCACACTCCTTTTGTTGTCCAATAAAGCCCTAATCAGGGCACAACGTTTAATTTCTCTGTGTTTGTATACTTCTTTTTTTCTAGTTTTTATTTGAGCATATTTGACCTCAATCAGCAAAAACGAAATGGTATGTAATGGCATGTACACGCTCAGAATGATTAAAGAAAAATATTAAAATAAATATTGTCAAAAAACATCATCATGCATTTGTTATGCTGGCAAGATATATTAAAACATATAACAACTTATAGATCACATCTTTAATTATGTATGACTAAAGTCAATTTCACCATCATCTCCACTGAGAATTTTTTTTTTTAAATTTCATACATTAATATGGATTTGAGGCTGTCAGAGTTTGACTGAGAAACATGTAATTAAAATGAGCCATAGGCTACAATATTTTTAAGTTTATTTTTTATTTATTTAGGTGGCATATTAAAATCATGCTTATACCCAAGAGTAGTGATTGGATTTATTTTTTTCTTGAGAATATTGTTGTTTAGTTTATTCTGCCTATCTCAGGTTCTTATGTACAGGTATATGTAATCTAAAGGTCAGAATAAATTATGTTTTGCTCAATATTAGATATTAAAGGAGCATAGAGTTGATGGACTCTGGACGTTTTGTGCTGTCTGCATGAGTGCATATGTTTTGACAAATTAAATAAGAAAATGAAAATAAAAATATATCCCCCAATCAGGCCCTTGACCGTACATTTGACATCTCTATTTTTGATGTTGCTATTTTCACATCAGAACAAAGAGAAGGACCATGTTCTCTGGACAACAATGAAAGTTCTCTTAGATGTGCAGTTAAAGAGGTGTATAAATTATTTACTTATTTAAATCATTACTCCATTAATAATTCATACATTCACCTTCTTTTGAGAATAAAAACCCATTTGGCCCTTTTCCTTGCGCAGCAAAATAACCTTGACTCTCAAGCATGCTTTAACAGCACAGTTCTTAAACAGAGTGACTACAAAAGTTTAAAATTTACCTTCTGGACATTTATGACCGAATGATTCTTGTGTGAACCAAAATTGCTTTTCCTCTAAGCAGTAATGAACGTGCGATTGAGGAATAAGAGTAACAGATGATGTGCTATTTCAAACAACGGACATTCAGAAAAATCAATGTAGGGCCTCGTTAAGGTTCACATTAAAGATTTCTGTCTGTCTCTGGAAAAGCATTGGTAGGTTAATTACATCTCCGTATCGATCTCTGTATGAAAACGTTAGTTAAACAGCGCTGAGGATAAAATATCGTTATATAAATCTGTAACAAGCAATCCATAAATTTAAATTAAACAAATTAAAGCTTATTTGTAAGTCAACAAGTTGATGTACAGTACATGATTCATTCCAATGCCGTTTTCAGAATCTAAATGGAATCTTCTTTTTTGTAAAATATTTTAATGCATTTGATTATGAAGACTATGTTTTGTATATTGTATTTTTTTCTTGTATGTTATATGTATGCTCCATGATCAAACCACTGTTTAATGTGACCCAGTGTCTCATATCAAAATGTATGTATAGCCCTGTTTCCACCTGGTATTAAGATGCGTTTTGTTGGATCAGATCACAAGTAGACGAGGGAGACACATTCCCGTTCCCACCTGGTGTTTTAATCCATCTCTTCTGTCCACTTTTAACAACTTCTGTCCTGATGTAGGGTCTATAGGTGAGTAAATGAATGTGTTTTTTCAGATCTTTTCATCTAATGGATAAAAGTTATACATTTTAAATCCCATATGACTCGCACACTTCCCATAACGTTTGGGCATCAAGTCAGTAGGTGGAGAGAAGACAGTGTTTTGTGTCTGTTTGAACACATTCGACCACGAGCACTACGAAATCAATCCGGTCAAAAGTGTTTTCACCTCTAGAAGTGGTGGAAAGTGGACAAGATCAAAATGTTTTAGACCCCGTTTACACCTGTATTTAGCATCTTCCACTTGTGACCTGATCGACCACAATGCTTCTTAATTCAAGGAGTAAACAGCCTATTTGTCATTGTGTGTGTTTGGGTTTAGATTTGTTATTTTGAGTTCCGTAGAATAGTTACAGAGAATAAGCTTTGGTGTACATTCACCTGAGTTTGATTCCAAGTTCACTGCTCACTGACAAAGTCACTATATGATCTGATCTTGCTCCATGCTCTAATACATTAGAAGTGTAAGAAAGTTATTTTCCGTGGCCAGGGATATAACATTTCTTAAGAGTAGAAAATTACAGGATTTCCTTTTGAGTTAACTGCAACAAAAGCCTATCCATTTATTGAAACAGAGCTACAAAACAGCTCATTAGAGGTGCTTTCTAAGATATTCAAAATCTCAAGTCATATGTAATAAACTTCAGTGTGTAACACATGCCACACTCTTGAGTCCTGAAATCTTCCTCAAGATCTTGTTGTTTTAACATTTATATTCATTAATCTTGAAAAATTCTTAAGCAGCGCAACTATTTTGAGCTGAGCACAAAAAGGAACAATGTTCAATACAAGCATGGCTGGGAGCTTCAGACAAACGGCAACAATAAGCAATTAAAGAAGTCTTTCGATTATTTTAGTCGTAGGGTGCAATCAAGAATTGTTCCCCTTCAGGGACTACCGCTGCGTGTAATCGCAGTGGGAACGCCCCCCAGCGTAGCGCGTCTGAAGCATGAATGAAATCAGTCAATGGAGCGTCACAGCGGGTGACGTCACCGACCAGGAAGCTATAAATATCCCCTGAATACACAAGCCACCAGCTTCTGTTACTTCAGCAGCGCTCTGTGTGTGTCTGATATCTTTCGATTGTGTTTGTCTGATTTGTCAGGAGTTTTCACTATATATATATATATATATTAAAAAACCAAAATGAGCGAGCAGTATAGAAAGTGTGTTCCCCCCTGTACACGTTACATCACGGGTAGGGATTCTCACAAGTTATGTGTAGCTTGTTTGGGAGTTCAGCATGCCCAGTTGGCTCTCGAGGGAGTCGATTGTGAGCATTGCGAGCGTTTTCCTTTGAGAACTCTGCGCTCGCGGCGATCGCTCTTTGAGGAGAGTGGTTTGTTGCGAGCTCCCCAGGGCTCGGGTCCCGCTTCTGTTGAGGCAGAGCGGCGGCGCTTGACTTGGGGTTCGCAGATGGATCTCACCGGCGACGCTGAGACGGGCCCCGCCCTATCTCAGCTTTCTCCGGCGGGATCCAGTGCCTCTCACCCGGCTCTGGAAGCACGCGCTGCGGCGGTTACTTCTGCCCGGGTGGAGGCACGCGATGATGTGGAACTTAGATTATCCAGTTCTGAGGATCTGGATGTCGAAAGTTTGGCATCAGAGGAAACTAGCTCACTTCATTATACTGCTGAAGAAGGTTTAATGGATGTGTTATCTCGGGCTGTTGAAAAACTCAGTATTGAATGGCCAACTGATAAACAAGAATCTAGAAATAAAAGCAAACTAGATGATAGATTTCTCTCTGCACGTCCTCAGCCTTCTCGCCGGTGCTTACCATTCTTCCCAGACCTTCATGCTGAGGTTTCAAAGACCTGGGTTAGACCGGTTTCGAGCAGAATATATACCAATCAATCCAATGCTTATGGTAATATTTTTGGTGCAAAGTCTGCTGGATATGTGACGATGCCGAAGGCGGAGGAGACGCTCGCGAGCTATCTCTCTCCTGCCTCGGCATCTTCGCTTAAAGCACCGGCTCTTCCTTCTAGACCACTGAAAAATACTTCTGTGCTGGTGGGGAAGGCTTACTCGGCGGCTGGGCAGGCGGCTGCATGTTTGCATACAATGGCCATTATGCAGGCTTATCAGGCTGACCTGCTCAAAGATGTGTGTGAGGGGGGAGAAATTTCGGCAGATATGATCAATGAGCTCAGGCAGACTGCTGATCTCACTCTCCGGGCCACCAGGGAAACAGCTAAATCTGTTGGCCGGTCTATGGCAGCCATGGTGGCCACAGAAAGGCATTTATGGTTGAGTAAAAAAGCAAACCTCTATGAAAGAAAAAGATAAATCTCTCTTATTAAATGCTCCTGTTTCGCCTGCGGGCCTCTTCGGTGACGCTCTTCACTCTGTCACTGAGAGGTTCCAGGAAGAGAAAAAACAGGCGGCTGCTTTTCATAAGTTTATCCCTCTCAAAGTGCGCGTCACTGGGGCTGCTGAGCGAGGGCAGTCCCAGCCGTCGAGTTCGTCTTCTAAAAGAGCACAGCAGAAGCGGAGTGTCGCGTCTCGTGCCCCCCCGCAGACAAACTGGAGGGACGAGGCGGGGCGCTCTCCGGCGCGGCCTTCTCGGGGCAGGACTGATCTGAGGTCGGTCATTGTCGCCAGGAAGGCCGCGTCGAACGTCAGGACTCTGAGGGTGGTCCCCATCGGGAAAGACTTGAGTTCGCCGCTCAAAAACACGGCGCCCTGTCTTTCTCGATGCCCTCAGGGGTCTGTTCTACTAACCCTGCCTATACAGGGCGTAGAGAGACTCGGCGAGCGATTTCCCGAGGGACGCTCGCCCCCTCCGAGGAGGGTTGTGGAGTGCTCAGACCAGCTGTTTCCTGCCAGTATGTTACAGGGCGCTGTGTCTGTCACTCGGGATGTTCATCCAGAGGCCAGCCTCGAGAGGCTGGTTCCCTTAGTAGAGTTCCTGGCGGAATGGGAAATGCTTCCCAATGTTTCTCAGTGGGTCCTGAATATTATAAAGAACGGGTACGCTATTCAGTTCAGAACGCGTCCACCTCGGTTCAGAGGGGTTCTGCCCACGGTGGTGGGCCCCGAGCAGGCTCTGGTATTAGAACAGGAGGTAGAAACTCTGCTGCACAAAGGGGCTATAGAACGGGTTCCTCCGCCCAGCAGGGAGTTAGGATACTACAGCCGGTACTTCATCGTTCCGAAAAAAGATGGAGGGCTGCGTCCCATTCTAGATCTGCGTCTCTTAAATCGCACTGTAGGGAAGCTCAAATTCAAGATGCTCACTCTCAAACAGATCGTGTCACAAATCAGATCCGAGGACTGGTTTGTCACGATAGACCTAAAGGACGCCTACTTCCATGTATCCATCCTCCCTCAACACAGGAAGTTCCTGAGGTTCGCTTTCGGGGGCGAAGCGTACCAATATCGGGTTCTTCCGTTTGGCCTAGCACTGTCACCCCGCACGTTCACGAAGTGTATGGATGCAGCTATAGCCCCGCTGAGGCTGCAGGGCATTCGTATTCTGAACTATATAGACGATTGGTTAATTCTAGCTCAATCAGAACAGCAGGCGGTTCGGCACCGAGATGTCGTTCTTGCTCACATCAAGAGGTTGGGGTTGAGGCTCAACGCCAAGAAGAGTGTTCTTTCTCCATTACAGAGAAACACTTTTCTCGGTGTAGTGTGGGATTCGACGACGATGCAGGCACAGTTGTCACCTGCTCGTGTTGCTTCGATTCTCGCCGCAGTAGATCAGGTCAAGCTAGGCCAGTCGTCCACTGTAAAACAGTTCCAGAGACTGTTAGGTCTCATGGCAGCTGCGTCCAACGTGATACCTTTTGGCCTCCTGCACATGAGACCGTTACAGTGGTGGCTCAGAACCAGGGGATTCTCCCCGAGGGGAAATCCGTTTCGCATGATCATGAGTTCGCAACGATGTCTTCGCGCCCTGGTTATGTGGAAAGATCCTCGGTTTCTTTCCCAAGGCCCGGTGTTGGGAGCTCCTTGTCGTCGCGTTATGCTAACGACAGATGCCTCTCTCACGGGGTGGGGGGCGATCATGAGTGGTCGCCCAGCTCGGGGTCTGTGGGGGGACCATCACCGTCTATGGCACATAAATTGTCTAGAGATGTTGGCAGTGTTTCAGGCTCTGAAACACTTCCTCCCAGACCTAAGGGGCCACCATGTTCTTGTTCGAACAGACAACACATTGGTGGTCTCTTATATCAACCATCAGGGGGGTCTGCGTTCTCGCCCACTTTACAAACTGGCACGTCAGATTCTCCTATGGTCCCAGGGGAGAATTCTTTCTTTGAGAGCTATTTATCTCCCAGGGTACTTAAATCAGGGGGCAGACATCCTGTCGAGGCAGGGGCCGAGGCCCGGGGAATGGAGTCTTCACCCCGAGGTGGTGGAGCTCCTATGGGAACATTTCGGTCGTGCCGAGGTAGATCTATTTGCTTCCAGAGAGACATCACATTGTCCACTGTGGTTCTCTCTCAGCCTGCCAGCCCCACTGGGGTTGGACGCGATGGTACATCCGTGGCCGAGGTCACGTCTGTACGCTTTTCCCCCGATCGCTCTGCTCCCGGGAGTTCTGGAGAGGGTTCGCCGGGACGGGCTCAGTCTTCTGCTAATAGCCCCGTTCTGGCCGGCCCGAGTATGGTTTGCGGACCTAGTGTCTCTCCTCGACGGCTCTCCCCTAGAGATACCGATCAGGAGAGATCTACTCTCTCAGGCGAGTGGGTCGATCTTTCACCCCCGCCCAGAACTATGGAGGCTGTGGGCTTGGCCTCTGAGGGGGCCCAGCTCATAGATTCTGGTCTCTCGACTGAGGTCGTTGAGACCATCCTCCAATCCAGAGCTCCCGCCACAAGGAAGTTATATGCCGCGAGGTGGAAACTTTTCACCTCTTGGTGTGGAGAGCGCCAGCAGGACCCAGTTAACTGCCCGGTTGGTACAGTGCTGGATTTCCTGCAGGACCGGCTCTCCACAGGGTTATCTCACTCCACACTGAAGGTGTATGTGGCGGCCTTAGCTGCTTACCACGACCCTTCGAGTGGAGGTTCTCTCGGGAGACACCCACTTGTATCTCGCTTCCTTCGTGGCACCTTGAGGCTGAGGCCTGCAGTCCGCACGAGGGTACCAGCTTGGGATCTGGCCATCGTCTTGGAAGGTCTCTCCCTAGCTCCTTTCGAGCCCATCGAGGAAGTTTCGGAAAAGTTCCTTACACTAAAGACTATCCTTCTTCTTGCTATCTCGTCTCTAAAAAGAATTGGAGATATTCAAGCACTTTCGGTGGCTCCCTCGTGCCTGGAATTTGCTCCTGGTATGGTAAAAGCTTTTCTCTGTCCGAGACCAGGGTATGTTCCTAAGGTACCAACCACTTCGGTTAGACCTATAGTTCTGCAGGCTTTCTGTCCTCCGCCTTTTTTGACGTCAGACCAGGAGAAACTTAATTTGCTGTGTCCTGTTAGGGCTTTAGATGCGTATGTCCACAGAGCTGCCCTGTGGAGGAAATCAGAACAATTGTTTGTCTGTTTTGGGTCACCTAAGAAGGGGTGTCCAGCATCTAAGCAAAGGATGAGCAAGTGGGTGGTCGAGGCCATCTCGCTTGCTTACGGTTCGGCCCATCAGCCTTCACCTTTGGCTGTAAGGGCTCATTCCACCCGGAGTATGGCTGCTTCTACAGCTCTTCTTTCAGGAGCTTCTCTTCAGGACGTTTGTGATGCGGCAGGCTGGTCCTCACCGCACACTTTCGTCAGATTTTATTCCCTTGACCTTAGCTCCACTCCCGGGGCTCAGGTTCTCTCGTCGGCTTGTGTCTCCTTATGACACACGACGGGGATTTGGTCGTATGGGGATGTGGGTATTGCGTTCCCACTGCGATTACACGCAGCGGTAGTCCCTGAAGGGGAACGTCCCGGGTTACGTATGTAACCCTAGTTCCCCGAAGGGACGGACGCTGCGTGTCCTGCCATACTCTCGGCATCCCCTTGGATCTCTTGCTTCAGTAACATTAGAAGCTGGTGGCTTGTGTATTCAGGGGATATTTATAGCTTCCTGGTCGGTGACGTCACCCGCTGTGACGCTCCATTGACTGATTTCATTCATGCTTCAGACGCGCTACGCTGGGGGGCGTTCCCACTGCGATTACACGCAGCGTCCGTCCCTTCGGGGAACTAGGGTTACATACGTAACCCGGGACGTTTCTTGCCCTTATGGTTCAAAAGTTATTAGCATTAATGTAAGTGGACATTTGGACAGTTGGTGGCACTAAAGGGATTGAGTTAGAGACTCCAAATTTGCTTTGGTGAATGTTTGGACTATACTCTATTGGTGTGCCAAATTTCACAACTTTTTACCATATGGTTCTATGGACTGCCATAGACTTCTAGACAGAATAAGAATAAGAAAACTAATGGATATAATAGGTGCCATCGCATCTTCGGTGCTTTGCCCTAAACATATTCAAATAGAAAACAGTTATATTAAATTGGAATAACATATTACAACAGTAGTGTTTTAACTGTATTTTTGATCAAATAAATGCAGCCGTAGGGTTGGTTTACACAGAATGCGTTTTTGCTGTTAAAACGAGATTCAGGTCAGTGGAACGAAAAAAGTGCAAGGTTTAGACATGCGTTTTTTTAAAGTTCAACTTATTGAAACTTGAGCTGTATGTTTTTAGAATGGCGTGTCATGCGCGAGACACTGCAAAAGAGGCGAGACGCAAGTGAAACGATTAAAGACTCGTTTAGCGAGTGTTTACATTGAAGAACAATAGGAAACAAGCACAGTGGAATAATGCAATCTGTGTGAAGACTTCTTACAAAAACATTAATTAATCTTATCGACCCCAAACTTTTCAAGTTCCAGGCCTGGAACTTCCAGGTTCTCCATGACCGTGGGAACCCTGCTCATCCATAAACTGATGAGAAGATTGTCACGCTCTCAGTTAGAGCTGTAAGTGATCCAAGACGGTCGTCAAGAGACCACAAAATAAATTAGAAATGGGGGGAGGGGGACAGAGGACAAGAGGAGATGATTGTCTTGCCAATCTCTAAGCATACAGTTGTGGTTCTGGGCTGAGTGACACATGCACAATGAGAGAGAGTGGGCTGCTATTTGGCCTGGAGGGAACTGTCAGTGTTTAGGGACTCCAGAGCGCAGATAGCTTTAAAATGGCAACCTGTCAAACAAACACAAATGACAATGCAAACCTCGAGCGCACAGAGACAGAGATAGAGACACAATAACACGGCGCTGAAAAACATAGCATTCAAAAACGGCAGGAGAAAACATTCAGGTTAAACGTGGAGACTTCAGGACTCTGAGCTTTTTCATGGCTCCTGGGGTGCATTTTGTTCTCATCAAAACCAATCTCCGCTCCCGAATGCCCAGTGGTTCAAACACACTTTCTAAATAAAAGTCTGCTAGTTGTCAAGTTTTTATTTATTTATTTATTTAGTTGGCGGACGGGCGCGCGCAGTTTCCTCTGGCGATGTTCACAGCCTGTCTCTCTTGATGCTGCAGAATGTTTGCTTTCATCCTGCTTTGAAGCGTGTTAAAGCAGGCTGATGTTATTTGCTGTCAGCACATCCAAACACCACTTTAGCACAATCACTGTGCCCAACAAGCCATGATAGGAGCCAGGCAATCAATCTCCGTATGTTCTGACAGTTACACGGACCGAAAGCAAGTCTACAGCAGTGTTTTCAAATGCTGAGCAAGGCTGGCGATCTGACGCTATACTGCGTGATGGCTGTTTCTGTTAACCATCTGAAAAACCTTTGCTTTGACTGCTATTGTTGGATGCACACATTCTTACCTTCCACATACTGGCTTCTTTGCCGTAAACCACAGCCATGTTGTTGACTTTGTCTCTCTGGATGTGGAATCTTTCAGTCTGGTTTAGTTCCTCGGTCACAAAACCCATGAAGGAGTTATCAGGAGTGTGTGCTGGGGGGGAAAAAAAACACAGTAATTCTAATTTCATAAATACAGTTCCGTACAAGAATTAATTCATTTTGAATAGAATGTTACAGAATAGTTTTAAGAATGTCCTTACAATTTCAGTTGTTTTGTTCAGTTTAGATGTAAGCAATATGAAGAATAGAATGCAACAGTTGGGTAACAGAAGTAAAATATCCATTCATTTTCTCTATAGGATTTTTTTTTAACAATAACTTATAAACCTTTAAAGACAGCCTTACTGTGAACTATGAGGTTGTTAATCGATGGTATTTGCTACTGTTGAAGATGTCAGCCTGCCTTATTTCAACTTAGTTTTAAAATAATTGTGTTTAACTGTGGAATTCATGGTGAAAACTACATTACCTATGATGTTGTACAGAAAATCCCACCAATTTAGAGTAATTTAGAGAGTAGAAACAAGCAAAATACAATAAAATATCTTTTTAGCTCCACCCACTTCCATGAACACTGTGAGAATATATGCATATTTTGCAACACACTTATATAAACCAAATATCTTGTTTTTTTTATATATGTATAATCAATATTTGTAATTGAGTAGTTTTATATTTCTCCATAGTTTTTAATTTGATCATGCTGCACGCAATGCTTCATGGGATTGTAGTTCTTTCAATGACTTGTACGTTAATATTTTTGTCTGATTTCGGAATGTTAAGATGCATTTCGTAGCTGGTTAGTTTGGTTCATGGCTTAAAACACTTTGATGGAGACTTTTTTGAAATCCCTTTGGAAGAAATGAGTGTATAAAAAAAAAAAAAACATGAACACAAGTACATTGTACCTGACCTACTTTTTTTTACATAGTAGTTAAAGACATGAAGTGGTACCAATATCCTTAATAATACATTTAATTTGTATTTGTCAGGATTAAAACTCAATATATAGACTATTTCCAAAAAGTAAAGAGATATTTACTGAAATACATCTTTGTTATGTGCTGATTTTAAGTCATTCCAATCCATCATCCTGTGGGGAATCTGGCCAGTTCAATTCAAATTTACACTCGCAAACTGAAAGGGAACAAATTGTTAAATTCTGAATTGCAGCCAACCCCTGTGTTCTGTTAATATATTTAAATGAGGAACAGTGCCTCAGACTGTCTAGATGCACATTTGTGAAATATGCTGCACAGACCCAAACCCTCTCCAGCTCTGAGAACATCTGCTGCTCTTCTCCTGCTTACAGATGCTCTGCGCCTATAGCATCTGCTACACAAGACACAAAACACTCACCCAAACATGCACTGGTCTTGTTTTCTGCACTGTGATTACTAAAAGTCTTTTATTATACAACCTGATAAACACATTAGAGAAGCTCCTCACCATTTACTCTCTTATTTGTGTTATACTCTTAGAATAAAAGGTTCTATATATAGAACCTTATAGGGTCTGTTTACTGAAAATGCATTTTTCAAAAAGGGTTTCAAAGTTCGTGTTTTTGAAGATTGCACTGTTATTGTTTATGTGAAAACTATAAAAATGTGAATTAGTGAAAACGGTGACGTCATGCTCAATGTGTATTACGTGTTCAGTCTATTCAGTTCAGTCTTTTTAGCTAAAATAATATACTAAACACTGAAATAATGTAATACTCATTGATTTTAAAACATAAGATGTACTTTAAAATACAACCTTAATGTACATAACTGATAACAAAAAAAATAATAATAAAAAAATGAGAAACGGTTATTTAAAGCAAAAATAATTAAATGTGAACTGTCAAAAAAGCAGAAATGTCAATTTACAGTTATTTTTGCTTTAAATCATTTTTTTATGAGATCAGAATATTTGATACAATTGAAATTTCATAATTCACATCACCGATTTCAATATAACAAAAAGTAATACTAGCCTAAGTAAAAAAAAAAAAAAAAAAAATCTCTCAAGCTTATAGTCCTTGATAAAACAAGAACAAAGAAACTAATTAAAAGCAACAGGAAAACAAACTAGAACACATACACAAATGAAATAGACCTACCTGAAAAACTTCAAGCACTAGAAATACTACATCAATTTTGTAAAGCAATCAAATGTATATATAAAAAATACTGAATAGTCTACTTCTAATAAAAAGTTAGAATTGATTTCTAACAAAAAAAATCAATCAATATCAGTCTCTCTTTTGTTGTTTGATTAACTTTGATGACACAGACAGCAGGTTTATTAGGCTGCTGTCACGTAATACTTAACGCACTGATTCAATATACTGTTACACATACATTTTCTTTATCACTGTTAATGTTGACATAAATGACTGTGTTTAAAAGGATATTTGCAAAGATGGGCATTTTGACATGTAAGTATGTGTATTTAACCATTCAAGCCCGATTACGCAACAAAAAGAGCTAATTTTAATACTAACATGCTTTATGAGGAGCGGCTTTATGCGCGCACATCTCTCAGACAATGCTTAGAAACCATCACACAATGTAGCATATAGCAAAATTAGTTCTCTTTCATTACTTATTGGACTTTAATGCTTTGAAACTGTGAATAATAAGCAGTCATAGACTCACGGAACATGGTCATGTACTGCTTGCCGTTGAGGTTCCAGTATCCCCAGTTGGTCCTGTAGCCATGCAGTGTGGCGTACTCCTCATTATTATATGCTGGCTCCGTGCCAAAGGTGTCGATCACACGGATGTGGCACCTAGACAGAAAAAGCAAAAGTGTGTTTTCACTTCAACCTCAAATCTGTTCATTTTCCAGCTAATATGCTCACACATCCCATTCCATCGAATAAAACGCTGTGTCCACATTAGCAGAAATGTTTCCACATTACAATATACGTTTCCCTATAAAAGATAAAATTGCCTCATTCCCAAAGCAGAGAAAGTTGTTTCCATGTAACACAATGAAAGCAACCAAAAGCAGACAAGCTCCAAAATTAAAAGCAACACAGCAGTAGATCATTTGACTTGTAATGCACAAATCAAATGAACTACCGCTGAGGTGCTTTTAATTTCTATGTCTTCTGAGGCAATATGATAGCTTTGTGTGAAGAGCACAGTGAAACGTCTCGGTTACGTATGTAACCCTAGTTCCCTGATAGGGAACGAGACGCTGCGTCAAACGCTGCGGGAACGCCCCTGCGTTGTGCGTCATGAAGCACGTATGGAATCAGCCCAATGGAGAGATGAAACGTCATAGGCGGGTGACGTCATCGACCAGGAAACTATAAAGCACCCCAAAAACACAAGCGCATTAGCTTCTGATAGGCTTGAAGGAAGCGCTAACGGGAGTGCCGGGAGTATGGCGGAGCGACGCAGCGTCTCGTTCCCTATCAGGGAACTAGGGTTACATACGTAACCGAGACGTTCCCTTTCAAGGGAACTTCGAGCTGCGTCAAACGCTGCGGGAACGCGAATACCCACGTCGCCATAGGACCAAATGACCGTCATGTGAGACTAGCGCACAGAGGACGAGAGCACCTGTGCCCCAGGGGTAGAGCTTAAGTCTAGGTCATAGAACTTAATAAAAGTATGCGGTGAAGACCATCCAGCCGCATCACAAACATCACTCAGGGAAACCCCCGACAAAAGAGCTTTAGAAGCAGCCATACTCCTGGTAGAGTGAGCTCGGACAACCAAAGGTGAAGGCTGGCCAGCCGACTCATAAGCAAGTGAGATAGCCTCAACCACCCACTTGCTCATTCTCTGTTTAGACGCCGGACACCCTTTCCTGGGTGGCCCGAAACATACAAAAAGTTGTTCTGATTTCCTCCACAGGGCAGCTCTGTGGACATAAGCGTCTAATGCCCTAACAGGGCAGAGTGAATTAAGTTTCTCCTGGTCCGATGACATAAATGGAGGAGGACAGAAAGCCTGCAGAACCGTAGGTCTAACAATATTAGTAGGAACCTTAGGAACGTAACCTGGTCTAGGATGCAGAAAAGCTTTAACCATGCCAGGTGCAAATTCCAGGCACGAGGGTGAAACCGACAGAGCCTGCAAATCTCCGATTCTTTTTAGTGAAGAGATAGCAAGCAAAAAGATAGTCTTAAAAGTGAGAAACTTCTCGGGAACTTCTTCGATAGGTTCAAAAGGAGCTAGGGAAAGACCTTCTAATACAATGGCCAGATCCCAAGTCGGCACCCTCGTACGAACTGCTGGCCTCAGCCTCAAAGTGCCACGGAGGAAACGAGTTATAAGCGGGTGTCCCCCAAGAGAAACTCCACTGAAAGGGACGTGGTAAGCAGCTAGTGCCGCCACATACACCTTTAGTGTGGAGGGGGATAACCCTGTGGAGAAGCGCTCCTGCAGGAATTCCAGCACTGCACCCACTGGGCAGTTAACTGGGTCCTGCAGGTGTTCTCCACACCAAGAAGTGAAAAGTTTCCACTTCAAGGCATAAAGCTTCCTCGTGGATGGAGCTCTGGAGTTAAGAATGGTCTCAACAACCTCGGTTGAGAGACCGGAGTCTATGAGCTGGGCCCCCTCAGAGGCCAAGCCCACAGTTTCCACAATTCTGGGCGGGGGTGAAGTATCGTGCCCCCCGCCTGGGAGAGTAGATCCCTCCTGACCGGGAGCTCCAAAGGAGAACCGTCCAGGAGAGAAATCAGGTCCGCAAACCATACTCGGGCCGGCCAGAACGGGGCTACTAGTAGTAGACTGACCCCGTCCCGGCGGACCCTCTCCAGAACTCCTGGTAACAGAGCAATCGGGGGAAAGGCGTACAGACGTGACCTCGGCCACGGCTGCACCATAGCATCCAACCCCAGGGGGGCTGGAAGAGTGATGGAGAACCACCGATGACAATGAGTGGTCTCCTTGGAAGCGAATAGGTCCACCTCGGCGCGACCGAAACTCAACCAAAGGAGCTCCACCACCTCGGGGTGGAGTCTCCATTCCCCTGGCCTCGGCCCCTGCCTCGACAGGGAGTCTGCTACCACATTCAAATACCCAGGGAGATACATTGCTCTCAGAGATAGTAGCTTCCCTTGGGACCACAGGAGGATCTGACGGGCCAACTTGTAAAGCCGGCGAGACCGCAGGCCCCCCTGATGATTTATATAAGAGACCACCGACGTGTTGTCTGATTGAACTAACACATGATGGCCTCTCAGGTCTGTTAGGAAGTGTTTCAGAGCCTGAAACACAGCCAACATCTCTAGACAATTTATGTGCCACGAAAGATGATGATCCTGCCACAGACCTTGGGCTGGGCGACCACTCATGACCGCCCCCCACCCTGTGAGGGAAGCATCCGTCGTTAGCGTTATGCGACGACAAAGAGCCCCCAGCACAGGACCTTTGGATAGGAACCAAGTTTCTCTCCACATGACCAGAGCACGAAGGCAGCGCCGCGTGACTTTGAACGTGCGGAGCGGATTTCCCCTCGGGGAGAATCCCTTGGTCCTGAGCCACCACTGTAGCGGTCTCATGTACAACAGGCCGCAAGGTATAACGTTGGACGCTGCTGCCATCAGACCCAACAGTCTCTGAAACTGCTTGACAGTGAGTAGCTGGCCTAGCTTCACTTGTTTCACAGCTGAGAGAATCGAAGCGATGCGGGTCGGAGAGAGTCGCGCCCGCATCGATACCGAATCCCAAACGACACCCAGAAAAGTGGTCTTCTGGGAAGGAGATAATACACTTTTCTTTGCGTTCAGCCTCAACCCCAACTTTCTGATATGAGCGAGGACGACATCTCGATGCCGAACCGCCATCTGCTCGGTCTGAGCTAAAATCAACCAATCGTCGATGTAATTGAGAATACGAATGCCCTGAAGCCTCAGAGGCACTAGTGCTGCATCCATGCATTTCGTGAAAGTGCGGGGAGATAAAGCTAGGCCAAACGGAAGAACCCTGTACTGGTACGCCTCGCCCCCGAAGGCGAACCTCAGGAACTTCCTGTGTTGTGGAAGGATGGACACATGGAAGTATGCGTCCTTCAGATCTATCGTGACAAACCAGTCCTCGGACCTGATTTGAGACACGATCTGCTTGATAGTGAGCATCTTGAATTTTAGCTTCCCTACCGAGCGATTCAATATGCGCAGGTCTAAAATTGGACGCAACCCCCCATCCTTCTTTGGAACGATGAAATATCGGCTGTAATAACCTGACTCCAAACTGGGAGGAGGAACCCGTTCTATAGCCTCTTTTTGAAGGAGCGTTTTCACCTCTTGTTCCAATACCAGAGCCTGCTCGGGGCCCACCACTGTGTGCAGAACCCCTCTGAATTTTGGTGGACGACACCTGAACTGGATAGCATAACCCTTTTCTACTGTCTGCAGGACCCAATGAGATATTTTTGGAAGGCTTTTCCACTCTGCCAGAAATTCTACTAAGGGTACCAGCCTCTCGAGACTGGCCTCTGGTGTAACTTGAGCAGCAGACGCAGCGCCCTGTAACGGCGCACCGGCAGGGAACAACTGGTCTGACCGCTCTGAGACCCTCCTCAGAGGGAGCGAGCGTCCCTCGGGAAAGCGCTCGCTGGGATCGTCTGTGCCCCGGCATAAAGGCGGGGTTGGCAGAACGAGCCCCTGAGGGCACCGAGGAGGAATGGGCACCGTAAAAAGAGGTGAACACCTTTCCGCCTCGGTGGGGACCACCCTCAGCATCCTGAACGGCTTGGCGTCAGGACTTCTTCTTAGCCGAAGCCTTCTTAGCCAATATAACTGTCCTCAGATCAGTTCTACTGGGAGAAGGCTTCGGCTGAGAGTGTCGCGGCTGAGCCCACTGTCCAGCAGGGGGAGCACGAGACGCGACACTCTGCCTCTGCTGCGCTCTATGTGATGAGCTCGAAGACGGCCGGGGCTGCTCCCGCCCAGCAGCCCCAGGGACATGAACTTTAAGGGGAAGAAACTTTTTAAAAGCTGCAGTTTGTTTCTTTTCTTCTTGGAATTTATCGATAACTGAATTCACAGCATCACCAAACAACCCCATGGGAGAAAGAGGAGCATCTAAAAGAAAAGCTTTTTCTCTCTCTTTAATATTAGTCTGATTTAACCACAAATGTCTTTCTGCGGCCACCAGAGCTGCCATAGAACGACCCATTAATTTGGCCGATTCTCTGGTGGCACGCAGGGATAAATCAGCAGCCTGACGCAGTTCGCGAACTACGTCAGTACTGACCTCCTCACTCTCACTCATGTCCCTTAGCAGATCAGCCTGGTATGCCTGCAAGATTGACATAGTATGCAGACATGACGCAGCCTGACCTGCTGCCGAATATGCTTTACCCACCAAAGCCGAAGTGTTTCTTAAAGGCTTGGTGGGTAATGCCGGTGCCTTAAAAGATGATGCTGCTTCGGGGGAGAGATGGCTCGCAAGCGTCTCTTCCACACGAGGCAACGCACCATAACCATGAGCCTTGGCTCCCATAATATTAGCGTATGTTGAAGTCTGGGGACTAAACACTCTATATGACACCGGTTTTCTCCATGATTTCGACACCTCGGTGTGGAGATCATGGAAAAACGGCAGGCACTGGCGTGGAGGCTGCACACGTGACGGCAAAAATCTCTCATCCAACTTTGATTTAGAAACAGACTCCTGTCTAGTCACTGGCCATTCAATATTAAGTTTTTCAACAGCTCTTGTTAACACCTCCATAAGCTCATCACTCTCAGGAGTGTGGGGTGGCGAATCCTCCACATCTCCCTCAACACTAACAACATCAAGTTCCTCAGAACTGGATAGCATTGGTGCCTCAGCCCGAGCGGAAGAAACCGCAGCGCGTGCTTCCGAACCCGGGACTGAGGCACTGGATCTCACAGGTGAAGGGAGAGATAAGGCAGAGCCCGTCTCAAACCCCGCTGTGAGATCCATCTGCGATCCCCACGATAAGCGCCGCCGCTCTGCCTCGGCAGAAGCGGGACCCGAACCGCGGGGAGCGCGCACCGAACCGCTCTCCTCAAAGAGCGACCGGCGGGAGCGGAGCGTCCTTAACGGCAAACGCTCGCAATGCTCACAGTCTGCTCCCTCGAGAGCAAACTGGGCATGCTGAACTCCCAAACAAACAACACAAAGATCATGTGTATCCCCGCTCGTTAAATAACGCGAGCAGGGAGGAACACACTTTCTAAACTGCTGTTCGTCCGCCATAATCTCTCAATATATATATATATAGGGATAAATTGTTTGTGTGGTGCAGGGTATGTAAGACAGACAATATCACACAGGGACAGATTCACATGTAGCGCGACTGAAAGCACAGAAGCTAATGCGCTTGTGTTTTTGGGGTGCTTTATAGTTTCCTGGTCGATGACGTCACCCGCCTATGACGTTTCATCTCTCCATTGGGCTGATTCCATACGTGCTTCATGACGCACAACGCAGGGGCGTTCCCGCAGCGTTTGACGCAGCTCGAAGTTCCCTTGAAAGGGAACTGAAGCCATTAAATCTTTCCCTCCTTTCTAGCTATCAAATCTCATTAATGCAATGATATATGATTGAATCATATATATATACTTATCAGACGTAATCAGACTACATGACTCCTAAAATCTGAACAGATCTTAAAATACTAGCCATTACACATTTGCTGACTTTGTAAATTGTCCCAGAAAACATGGGCATGATACACTAAATGGTGAACGTGATTTCACCAAGTACCACATGTTCCTGGATCAACATCGTTGTTGATCCTGGATCAACTTTCCAATTAACCAATCAGATTTGAGCGACAAGTTTTTAGTTTATGTCAAGTTTAGGCTTAGAACCAAGGTGAAGTACTTAAACATCAGTGTCATTCACTTATCATTACCCTCTGATTTTAGAGAAAAGTTATGGGTAGGGTTTAGGTTTAGGGGTAGGGATTGGGTAAGGACTACATTTTGGGACAGGAATGTTGATCCAGGATCAAAAAAATATGTTGATCCAGGACCATGTCTTACTTGGCAAAATCACAGTGACCTACACTAAATACACACAAAATTTGTCAAGGATAAGGAATTGCTCCCGGCACTACAGTTGCACACTCACTCGCCAGGTTAACTGACACCATACACTAGTTTGGGGCTCCTTCTTATAGTCCACACCCAGCCCCGTTAGTTAAAACCATTGTAAACATTGGTGAGGTAAGTATAACATTACATTTTTCCAATATCACATAAATATATACACATAAAATAACAAAATCAGAAACAACATGGAGACAAAATAACAAATACAAATATAGACAAATAACAATAAACACATAACAATGACGCCACATTTCCCTAATCCCCCTCATTAATACAAACAATGGACGAGCCAACTTCCGGTTGCTTTGCACCGATGCACACCGACACTGGCACTATTTATCCAGGACACAGGGTGGGGCTCGGGTCTGGCCAGCTGATGGAGAATACACAACATGAAAGCATAAATGGAGTGGATATGTGTGTGTGTGTGTGAAAACCAGCGTGCTAATGGTGTGTGTGTGTGTGTGCACCAACATCACCCCAGCAGGGAATGGAGGTAGTTGGCCATTTTGTTTTGGGGTCCAGGTTGATGTCTGACCTTAAACTGGTAAGGTTGCAGGGAGAGATACCATCTGGTCACACAAGATTTATGATCTTTCATCGTATGAATCCACGTCAGGGATTGGCGATCTGCCTCTAGGATAAACTCTCTCCCCAGCAGGTAGTATCTGAGTCTCTCCAAGGTCCACTTGATCGACATACCTTCCTTCTTCACTGTGAAGTGCCGGGTTTCTCTTGGCAGCAACTTCCTGCTCACGAATGCAATGGACCTCTCTTTGCCTGCATTTACCTGGGCCAGGACTGCTCCAATTCCCACAGCAGAGGCATCTACCTGAACGATGAACTCATTTGTGAAATCTGGATTTTTGAGGAATGAGCCAGAACACATCTGCTCCTTTAGTGTGTTGAAGGCTGCTTCACACTCCTCAGTCCAGATGAACGGTTAGGACGTTCTTGCAGAGCAGGTTGGTCAACGGGACGGCGGTGGAAGAAAAGTTGGGGACGAAGCATCGATACCACCCCACCAGTCCCAAGAAGGATCGGATCTCCATCTTTGTCTTCGGTCTTGGACTGAGTAGAACAGCTTCTACCTTGTCCACTTGAGGGTTTAGCTCTCCTTTTCCCAGTTGGTCATCAAGGTAGTTGGTTTCTGACTTTTCCCACTCACATTTAGCCACGTTTAAAGATAGACCAGCCTCTTGGATCTTGCTAAGGGTCTTTTTGAGGTGTAGAAGATGGTCCTCCCAGGTCCCAGGTATATGACAACATCATCCAGGTATACTGATGACCTCTTCTCACAGCCTTGGAGGACCTGGTCCATCAATCGATCGAATGTTGCGGGTGCTCCATGCAGCCCAAACGATAGGACCATAAAATGATTCAGGTTCCGGAATGCAGTATAGGGTCTGGACGCCTTCTTCAGGGGTACTTGCCAATACCCTTTACATAAGTCCAAGGTTTTAATGTACCTGGCTTGGCCGATCCTCTACAGAAGATCATCATTGCGTGGCATTGGATATGCATGAAATCTTGACTGAGCATTCAGCTTTCTGAAGTCAATTCAGATGCGTAATGTATCGTCTTTCTTCGGGACGATAACAATTGGGCTGCTCCACTCACTCTTGGAGGGTTCAATAACTCCCAACTACAGCATGGTCCTGATCTCTACCTTCAGGGGTGCCACCAGTCTCTCAGGAATATGATATGGCCACTGTCGTGAAGATGTCTGATCTAGAAGGTGGATTCGGTGTTGTACCAGCTTGGTACACCCAGACGTCAGACGGTCTCTCATCTTAAGGACGTACTGGACAATGCCCTTGTCAGACTTCGTCTCCTCTTCAGACAAAGCAGCCTCTCAGCTTTTCAGCAGTTGATGACAGACTGCCTAGACAGCAACAGGGAGAAGGCCCAAGAGACTGGCACAAAAGGCACAGAATACTTGGTATAACCAAAACGCCAGATCCCGAGAACTGCAACCTAGACAAAAGGTTATGTTACTGCTCCCAACGTCTATGAACAAACTGCTGGGACAGGTCACTCTGTCAAAAACTACTTGCATGATAAATTCATGGTTCTTTTTGGAATCTTTAAAGATTGAAAACCCCATGTCACCATTAAATCTCATTCTATGTAAAGAGCAGCTTCAACATTCTGAGAGCATTCATCTCTTTTTGCATTCCAAAGAAGAAAGAAAATGTTGCTGGTTTGAAATAGAAGTGAACTATTGCTTTAAGGGTGGACTTATGAGGGTTGTAGCTACCTTATTTGACTTGCTCTCCAGACAGCTGTTATAAAAGTTCTGCAGACTAAATTCACATCGAAACCCTCACTGCATAGTGGTGGAAATACACAGGCCTCTGTAAAGGGAATCCACTGCATCCTAACTAAGTATTACTCTGATTTTTGGTAGGTAAATAAGTTTAAGGCTTAAGATCACAACAACATCACTTTCTAAAAGGCGACATTAGGGAATGTAGTGCAACAGTGGCCATGCACTTTTTCAGTGGCCTTTGTTCCCATTCATGCTCTCTGTAGGAATTTAAAAGACTTAATCAATAAAGAAGCCAACCAGCTCCAATATGAATCACAATACAATCTCATAGAAAAAAATAGACTGTGTAAATTGTGTTATGAGCTCATCATATGAGAATGAACTACTGAAAAAAATGAACAAAAACAAAGTATTTGAGGTTTATTGCAATATATTCTGATATAGACAAATAAAGTTGTGTAAGAGTGTAGCAAGACTGACTCGATTAAGTAATTTGCAATGTATCGTGGGAGTCGACTTCATGCTTATTTGTTTCACATACAGTGAATAATTGCATACATTGTAGTTTATTCCTTACAAAAAATGCTATTGTCTGCTTCTGTCATGTGTTGATCCAACACGCATGAGATGAAGATAGATAACAAATTTATGTAATAATCCAAGAGTACACGAAGGAGTAAGGGAGCAAACACTACACAACAACATAATTAATAACAGACAAAAAAACACAGGAAACTGAGGGTTTAAATATGGTGATATGGTGATTGATGGAAACAGAACTGGTTTAATGGGACTAATTACTAAGCGATGGAGGTTACTCTTTATTTTAAGGTGTCATTGTTACAGTGTAATTATACATTTAAGTATGAGTAATATTAATTAATAACATGTACTTACTATAGTGTTAGGGTAGGAGTAGGATTTGGTTGAGTGTTAGTTGCAAGCAATTATGTACTTTGTATCATGTAAATAGTTTACTGTTATTATTACGGTAAGTACATGTAACAAATGTAACAAGGACACTGTAAAATAAAATGTTACCACAATAGAAGTAACTAAAGATTACACAGGCAAACTTAAACAGTGCAAAGTAAGATCAAACTAGACTAAACTTAACGTACACGTTAGAGCTTGAATGATTGGGAATATAGCGCACAAGTTGTATGGACTACTTTTAATTTTTTTTCTGTGGTGTGAAAAAGAAGTACACTTAATTGTATTGTATTGAATTTGCACTTGTAGTGTATATCAAATCATAAAAGTATATTTTTCAAAAACTGTACTTTTACTTTAAAGTATATTTTGAATCATTATGTTTTAATAATCTTTCGTTGTGCTTTAAAGAACACTTATTTTAAAGTGTTGACTAACACACTAAAGCACATGTAAAATACTTAATTATGGTTTTAACTGTAGTGTGTTATTCAATATTATATTATAAATATTTATATATTGTACTGTACTATTGTAATGTACTAAATTACAGCTTCATCAGTACAAATGTGTAATTACAAATATATTTACATTCAATGACACAAAATAGATGTTACATTAAAATATCTTTTAGTTTACCATAAATGTTTATCAGCACATTCTTTAACCATAACCAAATACATTAAAATTATGAAATTAGATAAGTGGATATAAAAATCACTTTAAAATTAAATTAATTGCACTTAATATAAATTTAAACTATAATACGTTTTGTTTAATTGAAATTAACATGCATTTAAATGTCCGGCAACATTACATTCAGTGTGCACAAGTATATTATTTTAAAATATGTGTAATTCTGTTTCACAAGAGTTAACAATGTTTTTATGATTAATATATGTAGTTTCTCTTCTTAGAAGTAGAAACTATGAACTGTCATTGCAAAAAAAAAAAGAGCTGTGTGAAGTATATTAAATTATTTCTTCTTTTGTGACATTTGGAAAGAATGCCAGCTTTCAGGTTTAGACTGACTTTAACCATTGAATTGCAATAAACAATGAGGATGAGTCCTACAGGATACATTGATTTATTCCACAAAAACAAATCAGTCTCTTTCTCTCCCAGAGTGAAATATAGAGACATACTTTATTTTACAACTGACAAATGAGAAATTGCCTCTAATTGATCTTCCAATAATATTAATACATTATGCATGTGGTGGTCTTGGTGTGAGCGATGAGAGACAAATATTATCCATTATTTATGAGGTACATTTCTGGAGTATTATGCTGTAATCATCAGTGTTTTATGCATCTCTATTCATTATTGAACCCACTCATTAAAGGACAACTCTTCATGTAACAGAACATAGAGTCACCGTGGACTCACAGTGAGATTGTTGGTATGACCAAGTTAATAAAGAGTAAATAAAATTATTAGCCAAAAAGAAATTTAGGTTGACCAAAGATATACAACAATATACATTTACTTTTCAGCTTTAAATCTTGACTAGCATGAAACAATCTGACAATGAATGATAGGAGGATGAGAGCATAAAGTCTCCATGACATCAAAATGAATCTGGCACAGTTTAAGGTCCAATTCCCACTATTTAAGGTGCTCTAAGCAAGTGGTTCTCAACTCCAGTCCTCGGGACCCACTGCTCTGCACATTTTTTATGTCTCCTTATTTAACACACCTGATTCAGATCACCTGCTCATTAGGAGTGACTCCTTGATCAGAACTGAGTGTGTCAGATAAGAGAGACATACAACATGTGCAGAGCAGTGGGTCCCGAGGACTGGAGTTGAGAACCACTGCTCTAAGCGATGTCGGGTGACGTCACTTCTTGTTGATGTTTAAAGTATTGTCAAACAAAACGGAGGCTAGCTAGACCGGGAAGTGCACTTTATCGCTGTCATAAAACAAAAGAATAGGAAGATTCATAAAAAAAAAATCTGAATGGCTCAGTGATTTACTGCAGAGCCAGTACTGAATGCAATCAAATAAGAATGTAAATGTCACTTGATGGTGGATCTGGTGAAAAAGCTGTCAGCGTTCAAAATAAATTAAAATTAAAACATCTGCTCAAACTGAACCCTTCCAAGTTACAAAAGATAACGAAATATGCTTTATTTTGTTCTTCTGTTTTTTATATTAAAGTATCAGGGAATTTTTATACTATTATGGCAGTTAGCGATCCATCCATGTTAGATATAGATCTGGGTCAATAAAGACCCGAATATGTGATAATGATTTGTGAAACATTCATGTATTTAAGGGTTAAGACTTGTGGCTTGTATTGCCTGGATATAGTACAGTGGAGAAAATAAGTATTTGATCCCCTGATGATTTTGTAAGTTTGCCCACTTACAAAGAAATGAAGGACCAATCATTTTTTATGGTAGGTTTATTTAAACGGATACAGAATATCAACCAAAAAATACAGAAAAACGCATTATATAAAGGTTATAAATTGATTAGCATTTGATTGAGTGAAATAAGTATCTGATCTCCCCTAATGGGGCACAGATGATCATGAGAAAGGTCAGGGATCAGCCAAGAACTACACGGTAGGAGCTTGTTAATGATCTCAAGGCAGTTGGGAACATAGTCACCAAAAAAACCATTGGTAACACACTACGCCGCGATGGATTGAAATCCTGCAAAGTACAGGCCCGTCTGAAGTTTGCCAATGAACATCTAATGATTCAGAGAAGGCTTGGGAGAAAGTGCTGTGGTCAGATGAAAACCAAAATTGAGCTCTTTGGCATCAACTCAACTTGTTGTGTTTGGAGGAAGAGAAATGCTGACTATGACCCCAATAACACCATCCCTACAGTCAAGCACGGAGGTGGAAACATTATGCCCCGGGGCTGTTTATTTGCTAAGGGTACAGGAAGACTTCACCGTATTGAGGGCTGATGGACGGGGCCATGTACCGTAAAATATTGTACGAAAACCTCCTTCCCTCAGCCAGAACACTGAAGATGGGTCGTGGATGGGTCTTCCAGCATGACAATGACCCAAAACATACTGCCAAGGCAACAAAGGAGTGGCTCAAAAAGAAGCACATTAAGGTCTTGCAGTGGCCTAGCCCGTCTCCAGACCTTAATCCTATAGACAATTTGTGGAGGGAGCTGAAACTTTGAGTTACAAAGCGACACCCAAGAAACCTTAAGGATTTAGAGAGAATCTTTAAAGAGGAATGGACAAAAATCCCTCATGAGATGTGTGCAAACCTGGTGACCAACTACAAAAAACGTCTTACCGCTGTGCTTGCCAACAAAGGTTTCTCCACCAAGTACTAAATTATGTTTTACTTGGGGATCACATACTTATTTCACTCGCTGTAATGCAAATCAATTCATAACCTATATATAATGTGTTTTTCTGGATTTTTTGGTTGATATTCTGTCTCTATCCATTAAAATAAACCTACCATAAAAATGATTGACCCTTCATTTCTTTGTAAGGGGGCAAACTTAAAAAAATCAGTAGAGGATTAAATAATTATTTTCCCCATTGTATGTCTATATGGTAGTATACACTTAAAAGTTGACAAAATAAAGTTTTAGAATTACACATATAAAATTAGTTCCCTATCGGTCAGTCACTACAACGTAGGTCGTGACTGACCAATAGGAATCTCGCTAGAGAGGCCAATCTACTTCGAGTGAAACTAAAACAAGCCAATACACATTGGCGTGCAATCATTTGCAACAGCTGTGCAGCCTCGCAGCGCGGGTATTTAACATGCAGCTGGTGCGATTGCACACGAGCTTTTTGCTTCGGAGCCAAGAACTTCGTATGCTGAACAGAGTGAATTTGAAAGCAAGCCACTTCTGGATCTCTCCACTTTGGTGCGGGCGTGACGGCACAGCAGCGCGAGCAGTCTTTTTCTCTTCTCTCTCTCTCTTCTTTGTTTGTTGTTTTAAAACTGAGCAAACAAAAAAGCTGTTTTCACGGCTGGTAAGGTGCGCGGTTAAAGCGCTCAACGGCCGTTTTTACGGCTGGTAAGGTCCGCGATTAAAGCGCTCAACGGCCGTTTTCACGGCTGGTAAGACCAGCGAGAGAGAATCGCGCACAGACAGGTGCACATTCCTGTCTGTGTTCGCCGTGACCGTTCCCCTGCGTGCTTCAGCACCAAGGAGAGCAGTCTCTAAAAGAGCTTACACAGATAGTTTGCGTCTTTTTCAAGATGACATTCTATCTGTGTGTTTCTGGATGCGGTCGTTACCTGGGGTCGCGGGATGGTCACGATCGCTGCCTTGTGTGTCTGGGCCTCGAACACGCACAGGCAGCGTTCGTGGATGAGTCATGTACCCATTGTGGGAAGATGACCATCTCGGAGCTGAGGTCGAGACTCACGTTCCTGCAAAGGGGCGGAGTCCCCGTGCCTGCACCTCGTTCCAACCCCCCTTCGCGGGTTGCTACGGGCAGTGACACGGGTGACCTGAGGATTACAGTGAGCACGCTTCCTTCGGGGAACCAACCCCCTAGGAACCCTCACTCCTCTCATGCTCCGCAACCAGTTGAGCTGCCAACGGAACGTTCTGGACCATCCTCGAGATGTGTACTGGCTCATACTAGCACACTCTCGAGATCAGCTATGCGAACACAGGGACCTAGTGCTCAGGCGCCTCAGCCAGTTGGGTCTTCAGGTCAACTGGGAAAAGAGCAAACTCTCCCCTGTGCAGAGGATCTCTTTTCTCGGTATGGAGTTGGATTCGGTCGCCCAGACAGCGCGCCTCACAGAGCAGCGTGCTCAGTCGGTGCTGAACTGCTTGAACACGTTCAAGGGCAGGACAGCGGTCCCACTGAAACTCTTTCAGAGGCTCCTGGGGCATATGGCAGCAGCATCAGCGGTAACCCCACTCACCGGGTGGCAATCACACCGGAGTGCCGCCAGACCTTCAGCCCGTGGTCAGACCCCTCGTTCCTGCGGGCAGGAGTCCCCTTGGAACAGGTGTCCAGGCATGCTGTGGTATTCACAGATGCCTCTGGTGGTGGTGGGGGTGGTGATGGCGCAGTGGATAAGACACATGCCTTTGGTGTGAGAGACCCGGGTTCGAATCCACTGTGAGACACCAACGTGTCCCTGAGCAAGACACTTAACCCCTAGTTGCTCCAGAGGCGTGCGACCTCTGACATATAGCAATTGTAAGTCGCTTTGGATAAAAGCGTCAGCTAAATGAATAAATGCAGTGTACAACAGGCATGCAGTGTCAGGGGTGTGGACGGACCCTCAACTGCATTGGCACATCAACTGCCTCGAGTTGCTAGCAGTACATCTCGCCCGACCCGCTTGAAAAGACGGCTACAGGGCAGGGACGTGCTGGTCCGTACGGACAACACTGCGACCGTTGCGTACATCAACCGTCAAGGTGGTCTACGCTCCCGTCGCATGTCGCAACTCGCCCGCCATCTCCTCCTCTGGAGTCAGAAGCATCTGAGGTCGCTTCGAGCCATGTATGTCCCCGGCTTGCTCAACCGTGTGGCCGACGAGCTATCACGAGCTGTGCTCCCGGGAGAATGGCGACTCCACCCCCAGGCGGTTCAGCTGATCTGGAGAGAGTTCATGGAGGCTCAGGTAGACCTGTTTGCCTCCTCAGAGACCTCCCACTGCCAGCTGTTTTACTCCCTGACCGAGGGAACACTCGGCACGGACGCAATGGCACACAGCTGGCCCCGGGGCCTTCGCAAATATGCGTTTCCCCCAGTGAGCCTACTAGCGCAGACACTGTGCAAAGTCAGGGAGGACGAGGAGCAGGTCCTTCTGGTGGCTCCCTATTGGCCCACCCGGACTTGGTTCCCAGAACTCATGCTCCTTGTGACAGTCCCTCCCTTGCCCATTCCTCTGAGGAAGGACCTTCTGACTCAGAGACGGGGCACCCTATGGCACCCCCGTCCAGACCTCTGGAAACTCCATGTCTGGTCCCTGGACGGGACGCGGAGGTTTTAGGAGACTTACCCCCTGAGGTACTTAACACCATCACTTCAGCACGGGCGCCGTCCAAGAGACGTGTTTACGCCCTGAAGTGGAACCTGTTCGTCGAGTGGTGTTCTTCTCGCCGAGAAGACCCCCGAAGATGTCCGATAGGGTCTGTGCTTTCCTTCTTGCAGCAGGGGTTAGAGCGTAGACTGTCTCCCTCCACCCTCAAAGTACATGCTGCCGCTATTTCAGCTTATCACGACCACATAGATGGCAAAGCAGTTGGAAAGCACGACCTGGTCGTCAGGTTTCTTAGGGGGGCGAGACGATTAAATCCTCCTCGACCCCCCTCCATACCCTCTTGGGATCTTTCCCTGGTGCTTCGAGCACTTCAGGATGTTCCCTTTGAGCCTCTGCAGTCAGTAGACTTAAAGCTTCTTTCCATGAAGACTTTGCTGCTGGTTGCACTGGCCTCTGTCAAGAGGGTAGGAGACCTGCACGCATTTTCGGTCGACGAATCGTGCATAGAGTTCGGCCGGGTGACAGCCACGTGGTACTAAGACCCCGGCCTGGCTATGTGCCCAAGGTTCCTACCACTCCCTTCAAAGACCAGGTAGTGAACCTGCAAGCGCTGCCTTTGGAGGAGGCAGACCCAGCCCTGGCTTTGCTCTGTCCCGTTCGCGCTCTGAGTATGTACGTGGACAGAACTCAAAGTGTCAGGACCTCAGACCAGCTCTTTGTCTGTTACGGAGGCCAGCAGAAGGGAAAGGCTGTCTCCAAGCAGAGGATGGCCCACTGGATAGTGGATGCCATCGCCTTGGCTTACCAAGCACAAGGCGTGCCCTGCCCGCTCAGGTTGCATGCACACTCCACGAGAGGCGTTGCATCCTCCTGGGCACTGGCACGTGGCTCCTCACTAACAGATATCTGTAGAGCTGCGGGCTGGGCGACACCTAACACGTTCGCTAGATACTATAGCCTACGTGTAGAGCCGGTCTCCTCCCGTGTTCTCACCCTAGACGGGTAGAAGCACTGAGAGGTCTGGCTCTGTCGGCTTGCTGCACCCTACTGTGCACCCTTATTGCTTCAGAGTAAAACCTGTCGAGTCCTCCATAACCCCTCGGCCCGGACTTGGCGGAGCGTCCGGCGCCAGGCCCTTATCCGCTGAATCCTTGAGAACCGGATCTGGGCTGGGTTCCATATGTGTGACCCTACGGGGATCCCATAAGTGTATATTCCACGGCTGCTCCTATCGGAAGCCCGTGTCTTTCCCTTGGGCTAAGTCACCCATTATTTCATATGCAGTACAGCCTTCGGACTAGTCCATATGCATTTCCACATAACTCTTTGAAGAAGTGGCTTCCGCAGCGTTCCTTCCCAAACAGAAAGGGCACGCTTTCCCAGTGTTATCCAATATCTCACTGTATGGGTTATCACGGAACAACAGTGTCAGACTCACTCTGTGTAAGCCTCCGCCTATCGTCCTTCCAGGCAAGAAGGTGTAGAGGCTTGCATGGGGGCGCTGGATGGGGTGCAGCAGCTGTGGCGCTTTGGTAGGGATTCCTATTGGTCAGTCATGACCTACGTTGTAGTGACTGACCGATAGGGAACGTCTCGGTTACATATGGTAACCCTCGTTCCCTGAGGGAGGGAACGGAGACGTAGGTCCCGTCGCCACATCTGCTGCCGCCCGCCGGGGCGGCCAGCTTTTTCAGGCTTGGCTCCTCAGCAAAAAACTAGTGTGTAATCGCACCAGCTGCTTGTTAAATACCCGCGCTGCGAGGCTGCACAGCTGTTGCAAATGATTGCACGCCAATGTGTATTGGCTTGTTTTAGTTTCACTCGAAGTAGATTGGCCTCTCTAGCGAGATTCCTATTGGTCAGTCATGACCTACGTCTCCGTTCCCTCCCTCAGGGAACGAGGGTTACCATATGTAACCGAGACGTTTCTCTTTCTAGAAAAAAGAAAAAAAGATCATTTAGGACAAGGAGCAGGAATTCTGCATTCCATTCAACATGGAAAGTTGGAAGATCCAACTTAATTGTGGAAAATAATTAATGTTTAGAAATTCCTAGATGATAATAAAAGCTGTTTGCAGCCAAAGGAGTAAAAGAGCTGTTAAAGCGGCACTATGCGTTTTTTTTTTAGCTTAACTCAACAGCTTCGAAGTCATTGGAATGGTTATGTGACTTTTTTCGGGTTGAATGGTGGCCGTCTTGCTCCCCCTGGTGCCTGTGAGCGGAAAAACCACCCTTGCAACTTTGGCCCGGCGGGCCGCCCGCCTCAGCTTCAGGAAGTATCGCGTGATATCAGCTTTCGTAATGTAACAAATTGCTTTACGGCACTGCACACATACACTATCTCAACATTTATATGCTAGCCTTCTGTGTCTCATACATACCTCAGTGGACATGGCTCCATGCGTTTGCCTGCTTCTTTGAAAACAAATACACATTGCCAGAGGGTGAAGATGGGAGGGGGAGATTCGCTAAAGAATTTTTACGACAGTGTTGTCAAATATCTATTCTGAAGCTGTAGGGGGAGCTTTATAGAGAAACCTGTCACCAAAAAGCGAGAATACAGCGAAGAAATTGCCAAAAGTGCATAGTGCCGCTTTAATAATTTTACACCTGCGAAACAAATGCTACCACAGTACAACATCATTAATAAATCTGCTCAGCCAGAGGTTCAAAAGATAGAAAGGCAGCTCAGTTTTTGGAACAGAGGCTCAAACTGACCTGTGCTGTCTAAAGGAAAGGCCCATGTGCTGTTTCATCTGCTGCAGGCCGTGGTAGTCTGTATAGATAAGGTCAAAGGACAACGGGCCAATCAGTGGACAGCTTCCTCTTCCTGGAGGCACGCCAAGTGACCTAAAAGTTAAGAAAGAACAAGTTTTGACACACTGAAGCAGTTTAATTTGAAAGATTGAGGGCAGTCATCAACACCAATGGAACTTTTCAGTCCTCTGCATTTCATACATAATGACACTCATGCATTACATAAATAAGGTAACTCATGCTTTGAAACAATATTGATATTTGAGTGAATTTCTGGATTTCATTTACATTAACTGCACTAATTTAAGGATCTCTTGCACCAATACAGTATCAGACTTTTTTTATGTCTCACTCATTTCACTTGAAACAGGCCTTGTGAGAGAAGGGGCCTCGGCATGCGCTAGAAAATGTGATTAATTTAAAATGATCCATTTAAATGTTAGTGCATACTATTTAAAGAAACCTACGTAAAATAAAGTGGGACCAAATATCCTGTAGTTAACTATAAATGCTTGACAGTGCATTCACCAGTACACTTTAATCATATTTCAAAGACAACAAAAGTTATTATGAAATGAGATATAAAGATGTAATGATGTCCTACTTATATGAATCACAAAACAAATGAGCTAATTGAATTTTAAACTAAATAACATGTAAATAACATGCAATTAAGTGTCCACAAAAATGTTAAGGATATTCTTATAAAATATATTACGTCCATAATAAGTTTTCATGGGACATTCATGGGACATAAGACATAGACAATGATTTTTATACTGTACAAACTGTAATATTCTATCCCTTTACACTAATCCTACCCCTAAACCTAACCATCACAGAAAATTTTCTGCATTTTTACATTTTCAAAAACATCACTTTGTATGATCTATAATCTGATTTTCTAATGGGGACCAAAAATATGTCCCCACAAGAACAAGGATTTGGGATAATAACCTAGGGTATATATACAGTACCCCATACCCCATAAACATACGTGTAGGAGGTGAGTGTGATAAGTGCACCTTCTTCTCTCTGCTGGAGATCATTTGTCAGTTGGGAGCGTTTCTCTGGGATGGTCCTCCAGGGATACTGGAGCTGCCAAACCCAAAGCCGCTGGTGTTTCTGAGCAGATGCTTCTGCAGAGAATGTGTAAGACGCCACAGACCTGCTGCTAAACTGGCTTCTGATATTTCATTATGAATTCTGGAATTGTTTCACCCACCCACGGTTTTCATTCAGAAAATGGGAAAAGAGCAATAAACGCATCACAATCGTATGCAGGTTGGGCTCTGGTAAAATTAATTTCCGAATACCAAAGGTTTTTGATCTTATTTTGATCTGAAATGTCAAAATGTGACCGCCTTTAATCGTAACACCCGGGGTTTAATAGACAATAATGGAAAGACCATTTAAAAAAAATAATAATCCCAGTTCATTTATGCAAATCCTCAGGCATAGGTAAAGCTTTTTTAGATCCTGATCTGCAAATCTTCTATAAATGTCACCTCTGTAAGTGAGGTGGTCTCTTGCATAAACCAGGTAACTTTGTCCAAAGCAACGCGTTTAAACTAAAAAACTAGGGAATAAAATACATGTAACATGATGTAATATGTTCATAGATGAATGTAGTGTGTTTGTTCCACAGGACCGGTGTGAAATCAGACATCCTGAAGAATCTTCCTGAACTAATGTGCTTGTATATGTTTGGGTTTTTCCAGCAATATTCTTTCAAATGCCTATTTTGTTTTAAGGCGAGACACGGCAGGTGATAACATCGTTTTTTCATGCAGTGGTCAATTTTGAGATTTTGTGCCAGTTTGCTCCCTTAAGATGTAAGCTTTCATGTCAAAAAAAAAAAAAAAAGTCAATATTACACATTAAGGTGGTCATTTAATTATATTTTGTCAACTTAGCTCCTTTAGATTTCTACCGGAAATCACCAAATGTTAGCATTCTAACGCGAGCTCCGGTGCCGTCTCCATTTGCAGAAACATGTCATGCCTGTTATCATTGCAAAGCTCTCAGTCTCCTACACAGCATAGGAGATATATGCTTAATCCAAATATGGGCATTTCCTTTGTAGAAATAACAAAACCACATCTGATTGGTCGACATTGTTAGACTTTTAAAAAACGAACATTCTTCAGTCCACTCATGTGAAACGCAGGTGACAAAACGTAAGCACAGCCACAAAGGTGAAAAGGCACTGACATGAGATCGAAGGGGGCCCTACATATGGTGCAGGCATGGACATTTAGGCTGTAAATAAACAGGGAGCTGTTTATTAGATTCAATTAGTTATAGATGGACATACAACAAACAGGGACAGTTCGTTTGCAGTTTTTGTGACTGTTGTTATGCATGTTTGTTAAGGTAGTATTTTCTCACACTCAGAGTCAGATATATCCACTTCAGCAGCACCTACATGCACCAACATTTCCAGTCTTATACTTAACTATATTCTGAAGGCTTTTACAGAGGGATTTGTTGATTTATCATTCCGGACATGAGTTATAGGTCATTTTATTCCCAAAAAACATGGTTGTTTAAGGCTATTGTCAGTATTCTCAAATTTACTAAAGCACAACATAAGATATCCAGAATCCCCTCTTTTAAAAGCCTTTTCATCTAATATGTCAACAAATAGACACATTTTTAACCTGGTCCTTTCCAATTTCCAGATTATGTTTTTGGAAATGTATGCAAATAAGCGTATATTTAAGTATATAAGGCCTCATTTGCATATTGAAATATTAAAGGGATACTCCAGCTGTGGGAAGATGAATGTGTATTTAATAGTGATCATTTATATATTAGAAATGTGAAATTATTTTTTTAAATTGAAGCATTCTAGACTGAGAAAAGGCAGAAAATGTATTTTTTACTCATGTGGCTGAAAGACAACAACTCCCAGAATGCACTTGCTTTGCTGCCCTTACGAGGCCAGGCCACTCCCAAACCACGCCTACCGGTTACAGGCGGCAGTATCCGAAAAATTTCTCCACACATTCTCTAGGCTAATACATACTCTAGTAACAGTAAAGGTTTAAAGGTTTATAAAAAGAACCACAACCGATGGGAGTTATAACTTTTATATTAACGTAAAATTAATATTAACACTTTTACACTCAAAGCTCTTCCAGAGCTTCGGCTGTTTCCTTATATTAATTCACAGTATTGTCAGTCAGGAGCTGGATATTTCCGTCTGATGTCCTGGACAACACAGGTGGGCAAAACGAGACGATAGTCTTTACCAAGTCGCTCGCCTTGCTGGAACCATTCCATAAAGTGACGATAGGCTGTTAGGCGATATTGTCTACAAAACAGTAAGCACAACGTTAGCAATGCGAACTATTTGCACACAGTATACTATCATAGATGTAAATATAACAACAATAGCTCATCTCCCGCAACTGTTCATCGCTGTATTGCGGCTCGAACAGGTAGCTGCGAGCATCAGATTCGCGCAACTGATCTTCGAAATCCCCTTCTGTCATTTCAACTTCTAAACTAACGTTACCTTCCGCTATCGTGATTAGCCCACTATACAAACTTTATACACAGAGCAAGAGCCTGTTAGCTTAGCTTCTACAGAAAGATGGCTGACAATATCTTACTTTCTGTGAGTGAGATCCCGCCCCATATGGGCGTAATGAAAACATGCGAAACTAGCTACTAGTACTGGCTGTAGTTTTAAGCCTCTGGCCCAAAAATCCTCCGATGACGCAAAATGACGATTTTTGCGTCATCGGAGGATTTTTTCTAGACAAAAAATACATAAATCTCTCATATCAGGGGGAAATGAGGGGGGGGAAGCAAGGTAATTCGAAAATACTACTGGTTTTCTACTGATACAAATCTTAATGCTAAATCCTGGAGTATCCCTTTAATTTACACAAAACATGTGTAATACAATTTTTTCTTATGTTTATGCCAGTTATAAACTGGAGAAGTTTCACAGTGATATCTTCTAATAAAAATAAAAAATCCCTATTCACCTATAGTGTCTCGCCTTTAGCTAAACATAACACAACCTTGTTCTAGCACAAAGGTAGATGAGCTGTCAGTCCTTCACTTTTGTCTAGCCCTTGTGTGAAAAAAGTATACTTTAGCATGGTTTCAAAAAGAGTACTTATTACAGAAATAAAGTGCTAACTGAAAGGAAAATGTATTTGAAATGTATTTAAATTAATTTAGAAAGCAATTAGTTGAACTTAAGTTTTTTTTTACCCACTTAATTAGGATTTAAGAACATATTTATGTACTTTCATATTTTATTCTATTGTCAGTGAACTAGGGTTAAAGTCTACTGCTGAATGTACTGACAAACATTTGACATACTAGTATAATGTAATTATACTGTAATTTCTATTGAAACTTGTATGCCAAAATGCCTAAAAACATTTGTAATAATGAAGTGGCAATTTAGTATATTTAATATATAATAACGTATATGTGATATCAAATACCGTAGTGCTTCAGTTCTTAAGTAGGCCTACTTAAGAAACAAAGTCATGAACTCTTTAAGTATACTCTTTAAGTACACTTAACGGCCCTTTTATAGAGCACATTCAACACAATAAGCAGACTTATTTTCCACAAGGGTAAGGCTCACATTATCAGGACACATTAGCCCTTCCAGTGCAAATACAATGTGATCACATGAAATTTCTGACCTTTAATTGTGGTTTAAGTGATCACAAAGCATGTTGGACCCTATTTACATCTGTATTTAGCACTGTCATGTTAATCCAAGGGATAAACAAAGCCTGTATTAGCACAAAAGGTCTGTTCCCCTAATGAATCAGTGATGGATGCAGTATAGAAAAGAACAAAGAGCAGTGCAGACAGCAGGGGCTTGCGTAAACACAATCATACTGCAGAAACAAGGAGCACAACAGCTTTACAGAGTGCACCAGTGACCACCCACTTTCTTAACAGCCTTGGTTCTGGAAGTATTTTTCACATTAATTTTCTCTAAAGGTATTAAAAAAGGAAAAAAAAATAATCATTAGTTTTGAGCCATGAACCAAACAGACCAAGCTTCCAGAAGAACCACAACATTACAAATTTTGTTTTAAAATAAAAAAGTGATAGAATTTCAGAAAAAAAAAGTGTTTGTGTGTGTTTCAGGTAAACACTACATTATAGGGGCAAAATGTCCCTACAATGATGCAGTATCCGAAATACTTGTCCTTGTGGGGAAATATTTTGGTCCCCATGAGGAAAAGAGCTTATAAATCATACTAAATTATATTTTTTGAAAATATAAAAATGCAGAAAGTGTCCTTGTGATAGGTAGATTTAGGGTAAGTGAATAGAATATACAGTTTGCACATTATAAAAATCATTATTGCTATGGAAAGTTCCCATAAAACATGAAAACACAATACATTTGTGTGAGTGTGCGTGGGTGCGTGCGTGCGTGTGTGTGTGTGTGTGTGTGTGTGTGTGTGTGTGTGCGCGTGCGTGCGTGCGTGTGTGTGTGTGTGTGTGTGAGAGAGAGACGAAGGAGCTAACTCAAAGAACAATCTTTAATCACAAATACTCAAGAAATTAGAGGGCAAAGGAGAAATCGCCAAACCACGTAACATAGACGTCACAGAACTATGAACTGAATGAACACAGTGCTTAATTACACATGGAATGAATAATTGAAACAGAACAGGTGTTAACTAATTAAGAATCATAGATAGCAGATGTGGAAACATAATGTTGTCAGTGCAAATATCTAACAATCTTTATTCTTATAAATATCATTTCTACATTTTTCGCCCATTTTATACCGCTCTTATTTTTCATGTAAATTATAAAATTGAATGCACCCATTAATTGCTTCAGTGTATTTTCTTTTTTTCTTTTTTGGATTTTCGTGTAGACTACTACTTTATATTAACTACTGTAAATTAACTGTAGCTAAACAACTTTAGGTCAACATTTGTTGGATGTATTTCTAACTGAAACAGGACATTCTGAACGGAAGAAATGTTGAGTGGGACATGAAGTTAATGAAGTTGCTGGAGTCGGATTTTCTGTTGATTGACTGTATGAGTAGCTTGTATGGTGGCCGAGAGAGCTATGATTATTTGCAGCACGTTTCTGTATTTGATTGCTTTGTGAGTATTTGCAGCATGTGTGTCAAATTTATGAAGATGTTTTCTTAATTTGATGATGTTTTTTATTTTATATTTGCATGTTTTCTTTAGTGTGGAGCTCTCTCGGCCACCGTAAGCTTCTTACTTGGCAAGACACAGTTTGAAAATATGTTCCCACAAACGTTGTCAAGTAAATATAAAAGAGTTACCACCAATGGCTGCTAAGCAGTTCCCTTTCGAAGGAACTCGCACTGCGACAACACTATGGGGAACACCCCTTAGTGTAACACGTCTGAAGCATGAATGAAACTAATCCAATCCTATTGACGTTGCGTGATGACGGCTACAAAGGGACGCCGGCACACAACAGCTTTAGCTTTCGCTCTTCAGCAAGCGCTCTCTGCTGTGTGAATCGTCTATTTGGTATTGTTTGTGATATATACAGTATAACGTGTGTGAATCCCTGCCCTCGTTTTATCACAGGAGGGGACACACATGACATGTGGGTGTACTGGAGGGGGCTGCTTGCGGCCACTGTGAAGCACTATCGATCAGAGTGCTGCGCTCCCGCCTGGCTGTTTTGTATTTGATGTATCTGATAGATCGCTCAGATTGTGGGAATCGCAGAGAGAGTAAGCAGAGGGGATCGAGACTGCTTCGGCACTTTCTTGGTCCTCATCTGATAGCTCAGATCCCTTTACTCCCCGTGTGGAAGCCCACCCCGCGACTTCTTCCGCTCAGGTTGAGAGCCCGGTGCTGCAGCTGTCTGACCCATATGTGCCATCTCAATCTACACCCGTGTATTAGGAGCTTGTGGAGGTTGTGATGCTTGCTGTGGCCAAGCTTAACATCAATTGGCCACAAGAGAGGCAGAAAGCGCAGGCTACAAGCAAGCTTGATGAGCGCTTCCTGCAGCACCGATCAAAGCCTTCACGTTTGCCGTTCTTTCTAGACTTACACAATGAGTTGTGTGAGTCATGGAACAGGCCATTTTCAATGCGCCTGTCTCATGCCCCGGTGTTGGACTACAGCAACATCGTTGTGGTTAAGGAGAACGGTTATGGGATGACCACAGCGGGCAGTCATCTATGTTCAGAGGTCTTCTTAGTGGAGGAACGCTGACCCGCATCCAAATAGACCATCAGTAACTGGATTGTTCAGGCTATTTCCCTGGCCTATCAGGTGCGCAGTTTGCCTTCTCCTTTGGCCGTGAGGGCTCACTCTACCAGAGGCTCGGCGTCCTCTAGAGCCCTCCTTTCAGGGGCACCTATTCATGAGGTATGTGATGCGGCTGGCTGGGGCACTCCGCACAGATTCATGAGATTTTATAGTCTGGACCTCCGCTCTACACTCGGCGCACGGCTGCTCTCATCCTGAGACAGCTTCACACTGGGACAGGCAGGTTTCGTTGTGGAATAGTGGGTATTTCGTTCTTGAAAGGGAACGTCTTGGGTTACGACTGTAACCCTTGTTCCCTGAGAAGGGAACGAGACACTGCGTACCTTTGCCACGCCTCCTCCTGCTTGGGAATGGTTTGCTTCATCGCGAAGCTAATGCTTTTGTGTGCTGGCGTGCCTTTGTAGCTTCAGTGTATGCTGTCACACACTACGTCATCACGCAACGCCAATAGGATTGGATTAGTTTCATTCATGCTTCAGACGCGCTACGCTAAGGGGCGTCCCCCACAGTGTAGTCATTGACAAAGTGACTTGTTCCCTTCTCAGGGAACAAGGGTTACAGTCGTAAGCCGAGACATTTTAGGGGCAATACATTACAAATAACACAAGTTACGTAATCAGATTACTTTTCCAAGTAACTATTAAAGTAACTTTTAAATTTACAACACAATATCCAACTCATTTTTTCAAATAAATAATGCAAGTTACTTTGTTTTCCCATTTATTGACTGACTCCTCCTCTGCCCCCATGTTGAGAGAAATGGTGAGTGCAGAGGCAGATCTCTCACTTACAGACTGTCAAACAGAAAGCAGATGGACCATAGAATGCACAGGTGAATTTATACGGGAGTTTCATATTCTTTATATCATTAGTTGTTTAGTCAATGAAAATAATTACTAAACGTATATGTGTGTGTACAGGTTTTGTGAGGACCAAATGTCTGCACAAGGATAGAAAAACCTGAAATCAGCTAAACAGATGAATACACACACTAAATAACGTTTTAATTAAAACAGCAAATACTTTTATGTGTGTACTTTTATACCATTATCTCAGTAGAATAACAATGTGTGAGTTTGTTTAACCTTTGTTTAACCTCAGGTTTAACCTTACACATCAGCTAAAAGATGTGGTGTTTATTTTCTAATTAAATATACATGAACATAGGGCTGCACGATTATGGCCAAAATGATAATCACAATTATTTTTATCAATATTGAGATCACGATAAATTATCACAATTATTTATTCATTTTAACCAAAACAAATTTGAATGTCACATAGGCTAATTATAACTGCTTTCACATCCATATTGTGGAACATTACTGCTAATGTACAAATAAGTGCATCAAAATAAAAATTCAGTGCATCTCCTTAAAGAATAAATAAAAATAAATAAAACAATAAAGAAAATGTAGCAAAACTTCAATAGGGCACTATTTTACATTGTGTAAATATATTTTAGGAAGAAAAATATAAACTTGCATTGTACCTGCATAACAGATGTGAATAAAACGTCTCAGGTTACTATTGTAACCATAGTTCCCTGAGAACAGGGAACGAGACGATGCGTCCATCGACGCCATGGGAACGCCCCCAGCGTGACTGCGTCTGAAGCATCTATGTCAACTAGTCCAATGGAAAGAATGAGCGTCACGGGCGGGTGACGTCATGACCAGGAATTGATAAAAGCACATCCGGTGCAAACCGGCATTAGCTTCGAAAATTGCCAAAGCAAGCCGATCACAGGGATGCAGGAAGTATGGCAGGGTGACGCATCGTCTCGTTCCCTGTTCTCAGGGAACTATGGTTACAATAGTAACCTGAGACGTTCCCTTACGAAGGGAACTCAACGATGCGTCCATCGACGCCATGGGAACGAGAATACCCAAAGCGCCAGAATTCCAAGTACCTGAGTGTCAGTCTGTTGTAACTAAGCACTAAGCACCTGAGAACCTGGGGCAGCATCCAGGTCCAAACTGTAAAACCTGACGAATGTGAGCGGTGAGGACCAGCCTGCCGCATCACAAACGTCTTGGAGGGAAACCCCAAATAACAAGGCTTTAGAGGCCGCCATACCCCTCGTTGAGTGAGCTCTGACCACCAAGGGACACGGATGGTCAGAGTACTCGTATGCAAGTGAAATAGCCTCGACTATCCACTTGCTAACCGTCTGTTTAGAAGCAGGAAGACCCTTCTTAGATGATCCAAAGCAAATAAATAACTGGTCGGACTTCCTCATAGAAGATGTCCGATGAACATAAGTATCCAGTGCTCGCACTGGACACAAGAGGTTCAGCCTTTCCTGGTCCGCAGATGTAAAAGGAGGAGGACAGAAAGCCTGCAGCACGATAGGCCTCGGAATCAAGGTCGGCACCTTAGGGACGTATCCCTGTTTTGGATATAAGAATGCCTTGACCATCCCCGGTGCAAACTCAAGGCAAGTGGGGGAAACCGAAAGGGCCTGAAGGTCTCCAACTCTCTTAAGGGACGAAATAGCTAGCAGAAAGATAGTCTTAAGGGTAAGAAATTTCTCTGAAACCGAATCTAAGGGCTCGAATGGAGCCCTAGACAGGCCTTCTAGTACTAATGCCAAATCCCAAGCTGGCACCCTAGTGCGAGTTGCAGGCCTCAGCCTCAGTGTGCCACGAAGGAAACGTGTAATCAGGGGGTCTCGACCCAACGATGTACCCCCAACCAGGGCGTGGTAAGCCGCAATGGCCGCCACGTAAACCTTAAGTGTGGAAGGACATAAACCTGACGTAAAGCGCTCCTGCAAGAACTCGAGTACTGTGTTCACAGAACAGTTAACCGGATCCCACTGATGTCGGTGACACCATACAGAAAAAACTTTCCATTTCAGCGCATATAGTTTCCTAGTAGCTGGAGCTCTGGAGCTTAGGATGGTCTCAGCAGCCTCAGCTGAGAGACCACTCTCTATGAGTTGGGCCCCCTCAGAGGCCAAACCCACAGGTTCCAAATCTCTGGCCGAGGGTGAAATATTGTGCCCCTGGCCTGAGACAGAAGGTCTCTCCTGATCGGGATCTCCAAGGGAGGACCGTCTAAGAGATGGATCAGGTCCGCAAACCAGATCCGACTCGGCCAGCGTGGTGCTACAAGCAGTAGGCTTATTCCGTACTGGCGGACTCGTTCCAGAACTCCTGGGAGCAGAGCAACAGGGGGAAATGCGTACAGACGTAGCCTCGGCCACGTCTGCACCATAGCATCCAGCCCCAGGGGGGCTGGGTGAGTAAGGGAGAACCAAAGTGGACAGTGCGTCGTGTGCTGAGACGCAAACAGACCCACCTCTGCTTGGCCGTAAAACTCCCAAATTTTCTCCACCGCCTCGGGGTGGAGTCTCCAATCCCCTGGCCTCAGCTCCTGCCTCGACAGGATGTCTGCCCCCACATTCTGGTCCCCAGGAATATACACTGCCCTCAGGGAGAGTACCTTCCCCAGAGACCACAGGAGGATCTGGTGCGCCAGTTTGCAGAGCGGACGCGACCGCAGACCCCCCTGACGGTTCAGATAAGAGACCACTGATGTGTTGTCTGTTCGTACAAGCACATGATGGCCCCTCAGGTCTGGGAGAAACTGTCTCAACGCATTGAAGACAGCCATCATCTCCAGGCAATTGATGTGCCACGAAAGATGATGACTTTTCCACAGACCCTGAACCGAGCGGCCTTCCATTACCGCTCCCCAGCCGGTGAGGGAAGCATCTGTCGAGATCGTAACACGATGGCAAAGAGCTCCCAATACCGGACCCTGGGTTAAGAACCAATGTTTCCTCCATATAATTAAGGCACGAAGGCACCGCCGCGTGACCTTGATCATACGAAGTGGGTTTCCCCTCGGGGAGAACCCTCTGGTCCTTAGCCACCACTGTAAAGGTCTCATGTACAGCAGGCCAAAAGGAATCACGTTGGACGCTGCCGCCAAGAGACCCAACAGTCTCTCGAACTGTTTCACAGTGCGTGACTGGCCTAGCTTTAGCTCTTTGGTGGCTGTCAGGATAGCAGCTACACGAACGGGCGATAGAGTGGCCCGCATCGTCACTGAATCCCATACCACACCAAGGAAAGTGGTTCTCTGTACTGGAGAAAGAACACTCTTCTTGGCGTTGAGCCTCAACCCCAACATCTGCATATGAGCGAGAACGACACCTCGGTGCCGAACCGCCGACTGCTCTGATTCCGCCAGAACCAGCCAGTCGTCGATGTAGTTCAGAATACGTATGCCCTGAAGCCTGAGAGGGGCTAGAGCTGCATCCACGCATTTCGTGAACGTGCGGGGTGATAAAGCTAGACCGAAAGGAAGAACCCGATATTGGTATTCTTTGCCCCCGAAAGAAAACCTTAGGAACTTCCTGTGCTGAGGGAGGATGGAGATATGGAAGTAGGCGTCCTTCAGATCTATCGTGACAAACCAGTCCTCGGATCTGATTTGAGTCGCGATCTGTTTGAGTGTCAGCATCTTGAAACTTGAGTTTCTGTACTGAACGATTCAACAGACGAAGATCTAAAATGGGACGCAACCCCCCATCCTTTTTTGGAACAATGAAATAACGGCTGTAAAAACCCGACTCTCTGTCGGGTGAGTACACCTGTTCTATAGCTTCCTTTGCTAACAGGGCCTTTACCTCTTGCTCCATTACCAGAGCCTGCTCGGGATGCACCACTGTGGGCAGCACCCCGTTGTAACGAGGAGGACGAGAACCAAACTGGATTCTGTATCCTTTCTCTACAATCTGCAGGACCCAATGAGAAATATTCGGCAGAAGCTTCCACGCTGCCAGAAAATTTACTAAGGGAACCAGCCTCTCGAGGCTGGTCTCTGGTGTTATCGAGACAGCCAATTCCGGAGCCTGAAACATAATGGCAGGAACTACCTGAACTGGCCGCTCTAAGGCCCCCCTCAGAGGGCGCGAAACCGATGCTGTGCCGCAGCATAGCATCAGCGACTCGCTGGAGACCGCTGCGCCCTGAAGCACCGAGGGTGGCAGGGTTGGCAGAACGGTCTCGTGAGGACCCCGAAATGGAACGGGCACCGTAAAATGAGGTGTACACCGCTCCACTTCGGTCGGGGCTGTCCTCACAGGCCTGATGCGTGAACATCAGGACCTTTTTTTTTTAACCGAAGTCTTCTTCGCCTGAAGAACGGTCCTCAGATCCGGCTTCGACTTAGAAGACTTCGGTTGAGAGGGTTGCGTCTGTCTCCAGTCTCTACGTGGAGGTGCACGAGATGCAACACTCTCTTTCTGATGCACACGATATGATGAGCTCGACGGCTGGGGCTGCTCACGCCCAGCAGCCCCAGGGGGCTGGACACGGCGAGGGATAAACTTTTTAAAAGCGTCAGCTTGTTTTTTAGACTCCTGAAATCTCTCGACGACCGCGTGGACTGCGTCGCCGAAGAGACCAGAAGGTTCAAGCGGAGCATCTAATAAAAAAGCTCGATCTTTTTCTTTAATCTCTGACAGATTTAACCATAAATGTCTCTCAGTAGCTACCAAGGCTGCCATAGACCGCCCAATTGCTCTGGCGGTCTCCTTAGTAGCCCTGAGAGAAAGATCGGTAGCCCGACGAAGTTCTCGAATATCGTCATGAGAAATTCCCTCACTACTATCCAGATCCCCCAGCAGGTCAGCTTGATAAGCCTGAAGCACTGCCATTGTGTGCAGACATGCTCCAGCTTGACCTGCTGCCGTATAAGCTTTGCCCACTAAAACCGAGGTGGCTTTAAGCGGTCTAGTGGGCAAAGCCGAGGCTTTCAGGGACGATGCGGGACCAGGCGAAAGATAGCTGGCTAAATTCTGTTCCGCCTGGGGCATCGCCTCATAACCATACTCTTTTAGCCCTCTTATTCTCGAATAAGTGTTAACTTGAGGGCTAAAAAGTCGTGAAGAGTAAGGTTTATTCCACGATTTCGATATTTCATTATGAAGATCGGGAAAAAAGGGAAGCCCTCGTGGTGGAGATAATGTCGTGGAAGATAAAAAAACGCTCATCTAATTTACTTTTAGGACGAGCGCCTTTATTCTCAGATGGCCATTCAATATTTAATTTCTCTACAGCCCGTGACATAACATCCACCAGCTCATCATATGCTGGGGAAATAAATTGTGAATCTCTTTCCCCCATGTGTGTGCTTTCACTCTCCATACTCATAACATCGACCTCCTCGGAGGAAGAGCATTGAAGTAATGGAGGGCTCTCTCCCCGGGCGGAAGAAACCGCAGTGCGTGCTTCCGACACCGGGGGGAGAGCTGGATCTTCCGGGTAAGGAAGGAGAAAAGGCCCGCGGACCCGTCTCCAACCCCTCCGAAAGATCCTTTTGCGATCCCCAGGAATGCATTCTCCGCGCCGCCTCGGCAGACGCGGGTCCTGATCCCTGAGGATCGCGAGCCTGCCCACTCTTTACATCAAAGAGTGACAGGCGAGAGCGGAGCATGCGGAGCGGTAGCATTTCACAGTGTTGACACTCAGCCCCCTCGAAGGCTGAGACCGCATGCTCCACTCCCAAACAAATGACACAAAGCTCGTGTGTGTCCCCACCCGTTAAATAACGCGGGCAGGGAGGAACACACTGCTTGTACACTTGTTTCGCCATAACGTTTCCGAATAAATTGCAACAGACAACAATAAATAGACAGAGACAGTATAACACAGATCGCTTGCTGAGGCAACAGAAGCTAATGCCGGTTTGCACCGGATGTGCTTTTATCAATTCCTGGTCATGACGTCACCCGCCCGTGACGCTCATTCTTTCCATTGGACTAGTTGACATAGATGCTTCAGACGCAGTCACGCTGGGGGCGTTCCCATGGCGTCGATGGACGCATCGTTGAGTTCCCTTCGTAAGGGAACTCAAAATATACAATCAATAAAAAACAAATATTCCATAACAGAATGTAACCAATGAGGACATGAGAACATTTCAAGGCAGAACTATGGAGTCATTGTTATTTGACGCTTAAGAAACTTGAAACCTGGTTGTGGTACAGTGTCAGTGATAAGTTGTGAAATCTTACTGCATAAATTTTATCTTATTTAATCCTCCATATGAAAGTTTATGTGCTCAAATTATTTCTATTTATTAAACAATAGTTCAAAACAAGACGTTTGTAGTAGGCTACTGATTATTGGAGTCCATTAATCGAACTTCCATGCCTCTTATATAAGTATTATATATTACTATGTAGTATGTACCAATTTACTAATGCAATTTATTAATGCTCACACTCGGTCACACTCAGTCTCTCTCACGCGCAGACACTCGTGCACTGTCGAGCGCGCTCTTGGACACGTCTCTCTCGTGCTCTGTCGCTCGCGCGCAGACACACTCTCTCGCGCACTGTGGCTCATGGAGGCACGTGATCAGACAGTGGTTTAGGGAGCGCTTAATTGACTTTGCAAAAAAAAAAATAATAAACCTTTGATACGGAGCGGTCTGTGAACGGAATGACGCATTTTAATTATCGCTTGATCACGCAAATTTGATCGTAGGAAGCCAAAATCGTGATCGTGATTAAAATTCGATTAAACGTGCAGCCCTACTTGAACATGGATTTAACATATTCAATGCATATGGAAACTATATGGGAATTCCTTTTTAATATAACACATAGCAAACTAAATGTGCAGCAATTGTTTTGCAAGATCAAACAACATTAACTATGTAATGTGTGCATTGAAAGATAAAAATGTATCTTCCTATGAAAAATATCATAGGGTGCCTATATTTACAGGTATTTATAGATACAGAAAATGCTATGTTTGCAAATGGGAGTGAAGGTTATTGATATCACTGTGTATCGCTGTTTCTGCAACAGAACAAAAAAAGAAAAATATAACTTCAGACTGTCCACCTCAAGTCTCTATGATATTCCAGTTTCTAGATATCTCAAACTAGCCTCTATTTACTTTTTTTTGGCCAAAAACATACATATACAGTACATACAGTTTTATGCCACGATACATACAACAACAATAAAATGTTGTCAGATTCACGTTCATCTGTTTTGGATAGATCTGGACATTTTGAAGGGGTCATATAATGGTACATGCACTTTTACAAGTTGATTGTACTGAAATGTGTGTTGGCAGTGCCTGTACACAACCATCATATAATGATAAAAATCCATCCAGTGATTTTGTTTTAATCTCCTTATATGTTTTCTCCTGCCTCAAATTGAGCCGTTCGACCGTGTGACTTCACACGGTCGGATCCCCCTTCCACGATTGTTGATTGACAGCAGCGACAGTCAATCATAGTCCGCGCGGACCGATGTTGTGCCGGTAAGTACGTTGGAGCACTGTCTATGAGCAGAATGGAGTCTAAACGAAGTGGTGTTCTGTTCCTGGGTACAATAAGGAACACAGCAGTCATTTTAATGTTCCTAAATCCGAACCGCTGAAGACGCAGTGGCTGAGTTTGTTTTCGAAGGGAATATTCCCCACGATCAATGTAAATGTTTTTATGTTTGCACGAAACATTTCACACACCAGACTGCTTTATAAACGAGGAGGGTCAGTATAAAGCTGGTTTTGCTAAGAAGCTGCTCCTGAAAAAAGGATCGGTACCAACCAACTATTCTTGTTCCTTCTGCACCTCCAGAAGAACTGAAGTGAGTGTAACGTTTTATTAACCTTTATATTAATATTTATATTAATCTTTGCAAATCGCTAGCTTAACGATGAATGCGGCTAAGGTTTACACTCAGGGTACATTACGGCATGTTTTCTATGTACGACGTTCTCAATATAATTCATAATCCCATGTTTATAATGAACAACACGTTATGGTTATTGTGTTATTGTGTTACAAACGGTGTACGCACAGAACAGAGGGGCGGGGTGAGCAAATCTCATTATCATTTATAGACACATACACTTAAATGGCGTGCTGACAACAGAGCTGTTTATGACCAGGTAAAATAAGTGTTTTCTTACAATACTAATGAGAATTTTTTATTAAAGTATATTAGAAACTTTTAATTTAGACCCCAAAAAATCATATTAGCTTGTACAAAAATGGCATTATATGACCCCTCTAACATCACTCACTGGACCTTTCACTTTGAAAGTGTTGTGAAAAGTACATAATATCATTTTGCAGAAATGTCACCATGCAGGCTCGTTTTCCCACTATGCATGGGTTGAGATATAGTAATGTCCACCCTTATTTTCTGAAAAGTCTGCTTAATATTTAGAAAATGTACCAGCTGGAGTGTTTCTGAAGCTAAAAAATGACATTTTCCCACTTAAAGCTGTCATGGGTTTCCAGCCTTTCTTTGTGAACCAAGTGAACTAAAGCCATCTCTCTCTCTAAAAAGAGAAATGACTGTGAGCCAAGTGTGATCTTTGTTTCTACAGGTCACTAGAGCTCAGCAAATGTGACGATTGACAGACACAGAAGCTGTCACAGTGAGCGGCACACAGAAATACAACACAAAACATCACATCAATGCAGCATTTACAACAAATGTGCAAGTATGACATCTACACCACAGTGGAAAACACCACATGTGTAACACTAACTCACGTAAACCCAAAGGAATGAAAAACCACAAATGGCATCTCCAAAACAGCAATGAGATGGAGAGAGAATGGAGATTTTGCTTAAAGACCACATGAAACTCTATTCATAACTAATTTCATTTTCCTAATTGTTTCAATTGAATCGGGATATTAAACAATAACACAATGCAGTTTTGGACCTTATAGTGTCCATTTTAATACAACATTTAGATATAAGACGACATAAATTGGAATAAATAGAATAATGAGCAAAGCTGAATGGACAAAAATAACATGTATGAAGTATATAGGGTTCATTTAGAAGCATTGACTTAAGTCTCTTTCTTCTCAGTAGTCCACGGTAATCTCACGTGTCCCCAAGTTTCAGGTGAGATTTCACAGTGTGTCAAACTGAGCTTAGATTTGTCAAGATACCAAAAGTCTGAGATCTCAATATGAACTTAAACATTTCTTCTTCTTCTTTTTAATAACCAAAAGGTTGAAAGTATACACCAGCACATACCTTGTGGATTAGCAGAATGGATTAACCCAAAAGGACCTGAGAGCCTGGGGTTGAATCAATGTCCACACAATAAAACCGTATTAATGTGTGCTGAGAGGACAGGCCTACCACAGCACAAACATCATATGTCCCTGGATGCCACACTCCGGGTAGAGTAGGCTCTGGTGCCTAAAGGCGAAGTGAGACTGTGTGCCTACTATGCACAAGAAATCCCATCAGAAACCCAATTCAATAACATTGGATTGGTGGCAGTGTACCTCGGTTGTGCCCACAAACCAGACAAAACGTTGATCAGACTTATGCTACTGGCCTGAGCAGTGAGTGTAAATCCTAAAATTGTACAGCCTCTCCTGCTCCAGTGAGTCAACCGCTCACCTACCAGAGCTACCTACCAGAGAAACGTCTCTGAGGTTGACTTAAAGTGTTCAAATGGAGCCACTGGTAAGCCTTCCAGAACTATAAAAAGATCCCCAAAAGGAAGTCACCACACAAGAAACGTGATATCAGGGCATGCATCCCCACAGAAGCTCCATTAATGTGAACGTGGCAGGCCAAAATGGAGGCCACTTACACTTCAAGTGTAGCAGGCATCAGCCCGCTGAGAGATGCTTCTGTATGAACTTCAGAACTGAACCAACCAGGTAGTTGACTGGATCCAAGCGACCCTGATTGCACCATGATACGAAGAGTTGTCAATTCAGTGCAATTCCACGTCTGCACCATGGCATCCAGCCCTAACAGAGCTGAAGGTCTGATGAGTTCATTGGTGGCGTGCTTTACACTCTTGACTTGAGAGAGTCACTGAAGACTATAAATTTACTGCTTAATGTTTTTTTTATTATTATTTTTCTTTATTCATTTTCATAATAATTTCATAATGTATTTTGTGAAGTCAGAGTTGTACATGTGTGCTGATGAGAGATATGGGATGAGCTATATTTTGCATATAAGTATATGTGCAATGTAACATGTTCACTGAGCAGAGATGTTCCACTGATGTGTACTTCAAATGTGTACAGTTGGTATGTTCTTTGCAAGGAGAAGAATGTTTTTCAACTGATGCAAATGTACCACAAATGTATATACCGAGGGATAGAACATGTTTAAACATAGTTCCATTTTTAAACATAAGCAACATGTTTTGCTACCTTACAAGGAAGCATCTCTTCCACTCTTTGCATCGAACCTATACCCGTGTACACTTTCTGCCCTTCTTTGGGTCATTTGATGTTGAACTTGACAACTGCCTGGGTCACAACTTCGAGCAGTTCCTCATATCCTTTTGAATGAGGAAGTTGTTCAAAAGACGTGCCCGGTTTATTAAAACCAAGATCCAGCTTCTCAGAGCCAGATGTAGCTGACAGTAGGTTCACATCGGGATTGGAAGCAATCACACAGTGAGCTTCCAAATCCAGAAAGGGTCCCTTGGAGTTAGTAGATAGAGGGGACCACCCGTCTCAGACTTGTTTACCAACTCCATTTGCAATCCCCCATGATTTGAGCCAACACACTGCCTCAGCAGCAGGACCCGAAACACGAGGTGCAGACGCCAGGCTTCCAATGTTAAATTATCACTATGAGGGCAGTCAGCTCCCTCAAGAGCTGACAGAGTGTGCTCCACTCTTAAACAAGCCAGAAAAAACTCATGTGCATCATCTACTGAAATATGACAAGGTCATGGCGGCACACGTCTCCAAAACTCTTTCCTAGTAGTCAGATTTTCTAACTGTAGAAAGACAAACAATGACAAACAATTCAAACATGATCAAACAAATGGTTTCTGAAGACAAAGAAGTTGGGGATTCCATGACGTATTTGCTCTTTTATGGTTCTGCTGATTTCACAGGTGCTTCAGACACTGGCACACGCTGGTGTCCCCATAATGGCAGTATAGTTTATGAGTCAAAATCAGTACACTCCAAGCCGCTCAGTTCTCGAGTCACCAGTGTATGAGGATAAGAGCATGCGTAAAACGAGCAGTTGACTCGAAAGAGGGGGCGAAAGGTAAGTTCCTTTATGGTTTCTCATGGGTTATTTAAAAAGGTGAGTTGATTAAGGGTGTACTCACACTAGGCACGGTTACTTTGTACTGTGCCTTGGCACAATTGCCCCCACTTCCCACTCCCCTGCTGTCCCTCACTCACATTGCACTTAATGTTCCAGGCCAGGGCACGCTTACTTCATTCATGATGCATTTTTTTGTTTTAAAGAAAACCGGAAGAAAAGCACTTTCGCTAGACTACCTAATATATTAATCATTTATGCCCTGCAGCGATTTTCACTTGATTGTGCTGCATGTATCAGAAGATTATAACGGAAGCAGCTGATGTTGATGGAGGAATTTGCAGCTTTACTCGCAAACTACATTTCCTGTTCATCAATAAGTTCAATCAACCAGACCCGTTATAAACCTAAAAGTGTATTGTCCAAGTAGTAAGATGTTTGCTTTGTAATGATGACAGTAGCGCACAATAATAGCTGTTCCGTGCTCCGGCACTGTTAGCGATCACACTACACACCTGAGCCCAACTGAACTGTGCTCTGGCCCATCTCTTCCAAACAGTCCAGGGACGGTTAAACGAATCGTGCCCGGGCAAGGTATGGAGCGATCACACTTGTCAAACGAACCAGACTTTGGAGGTCAAACGCGCTTGGGCACAGTTCAGATCGCCTAGTGTGAGTAAAGACTAGATTCAGTGTCACCCTTTAATGTCATTATTGGTAGAATTACATATAGTCCTATGTGAAGTCATTGTGTGATTATGTACACAAACTATGAACTGTTTTCTTTTAACTGGTTCATTGACACAAGCTGTCTGAAAAAAAAACAGTTTGCAGATAAGAAAAGGATTGCCATTACTAATCTGAATTATGCAAGCCACATTAATATTATTATAACTTACTTTTACTGTATAACAACAATGGGCAAGAGACACACACACACATAAAACACGCAGTTAAAATCAGATGCATGTTCTATTTCCCTCTGATAGATTTATCTTGCTGTAGTGTTTTATTTCAGGGAAGAACAGATGTCTCCTTGCTAAACAGTAGCTAAATAATCAAATCTATAAGACAGCTTGTTCTACAGACTACTAACTAAGCCATTACAAACGCTCTAGTTATAAAACACATAGTTCCTGCTCTAAAACCAGATAGGATGGGCTACATTTGAAAACGTTGTAAAATACTCCTCCTCCTAGGACACCTGTGTGAACTTTAGGGGAAAAAGAGCTTATTGATGCAATTCAGTGTATCTGCTATTTTATTCCAACGATTATGCTATAAATATTTAGTTACGTTTTAATAGTGCAACGCAAAATATTTAGTAGTGCATAAGTTGTAACTTTGTGCTTGTAAGTTACGTCACAACTAGGCAAAATTGTAACTTGGCAACCAGCCCCTGCTGATTAAAAGACAGTGAACACAAATGAAAGTTAGTGAAGAGAAAAGATCCTGCAGCATTTGAGCACAGAAGACTTTTGCACCGCAGTTATATTCAGACATTTTTAATTGTGAGTTAATTGTCCAAAAAATTTAATCAGAGAGCTCATTTTTACTATGGAAATGGAAATCGTGGCAAAACAGCTGAGCAGTGACTGTCCACTCCCATGAAGCATTGCACATAAATCAAGTTGGTCTCTCTACGTACTCAGACTATTCTGGTGCTTGTTGAATACTACTTGGAGATTCTTCTTCAAAAGGGGATGATTTATCCAGCTGGCACCTTGTAAGCATGACTTTGTTTCCCAGTGGACTGCTGCTTTTCCTAAACTCCCAGAAATCAACAATATTTTACCAATCAGTCTGGAACTAAATGTTTAAACCTGCTCTTCCATGCAGGCAGTTTTTGTGTACAATATGTATCAGGTGATCAGTGAACGGACCATGTGGATCTTTCATCTGAAACTGAAACCATTGCATTAATACAGGTAAATAAATTCTCAAACTCCTTTCTGTCTCCATAGTCTGTTAAACACTATGAAGCAGAAGCACTTTTGATGCCCCCTAAATTAGCCACATCTGAGAGCATCTCTGCCAGTTGCCACACTGTTTGTGTTCAACTGTCACAGAAGTGGACCCATTAAAAATTTAAATGCCCACATTTCTTTCCATTAATTTCAAGCTTCACTGCTTCAAATGGTTATTCTGCTGCCAACTTAATCCAATTATAAATAAACTCTACTCAAAGCTGTTGCAACGCTAAACTCTTAAAAATCTCTGTGAAAAAACAAACAAACAACAACAACAAAAACCCACAATCTCATTCCTTCAGGATTGTCTTCCAAAAAGCCAAAGGTAAACGCCCCTGGTTCTGGTGACATTTCCTACGAAAACTCTAAGTGTGTACGGCTCATTTCCTATAATTTTCTAGCACAATCACAGCAGGACAGATCTTTAATACATCTCAAATGAGTTTTTTGTAACAAATGCAACAGATTACACAGATTAGAAGGCGGAGAATTTATGAATAGACGAACAATTGTGACGGGCGGAAAATCAAGAGAAGTGGTAGTGTATCACACAGAGAGAATGAATATGCTGTAATGGAAGAGCAGAAGGCTGTATTAAGCAGACTGTCGTTTCATTAACTCAACACTGCTAGAGGCTTTAATTAGATGTATGCAAATTCCAATACGAACTTGTGAAGCAAGCTATGTGTGCAGTTATGTAGCACAAAGTGTGAGCAGTGGTAAAAATTAATCCTGCCTACACATAAACACATACAAGTAAGGAATTGAATGAATCTGGTTCCAATTCCACAACCATTCCAGTTTCTTCTTTTAGTAATTTGGAGAAAGAAAGAATAGATGGAATTGATTATATGTAAAACAATTTTTTTTTTTTGCATACACTCAGCATCCTGTTGTTCTATTACATGTCAGACTTTAGCAGAACAACAACAATAAGAAGAAGAAATTATTGATGCTGCTTGAGGCTTGGAGAACTCACAAATACAAGGTTTTACTGCAGTTGTTCCAATTGCTCTGATGTTGACATATCTCTATTCAATTTACATTATGGTTTATATACAGGACTCTTGTCTCCAAGCACAAATTCAATATCAGTTTCTAGGGAGTGCTGCAAGGTTCATTGTTAGGCCCTTAATCTTTTTTGTTTTTGTTTTTGGGATGCATATGGTGGAATCAGACTTACTCTGGGAGAAAGCCTGGCTAAACTGAATGCAGACATACATTTAGAGGTAGCAGTTTATGTTCTGTATACACTTCTGAGAACACAGCTTTTAGACACTGTTCCAATTCAACGGAGCCACACTAATCTCTCTCCTGATATCAATAAAGCCTAAGGAGAGATTCTATAGTGAACGTCCCACTTCATTTTGACCCTGGGTCGGCAAATATAGCCAAAGACTTCCATTCTGGTTAGATCATAGGGCTTCACATGAAGCCACTGGAGTTTAGATTGAAAAACGGCAGGAAAGTAATGAAGCATTCCTTGTGACCAGTGATTTATGTCATATAGAAGAGAATTTTCTGTTAGCGTCGCCTCACTGCACTCAAATGAATCAGACACCTAGAGACGTGAGACAGATGCAGACAGAAATCCCAAACACCACTACTCTCTTTATTCAGTAACATCTCAAAGCAAATTAATCCTGCGTTAGAAATAAGCCCACAAGGACACAAAGGAAATCATTGTAATCTTATAACAACATAAATCCTTATCCAATATACATAATTGTTTTGCTTAAAAAAGATATGCAGAAGATTCCTACAGTCTTGCAGTTGAGCATGTGTGGTTCACTATAGATCTAAAGCTTCAGGATTGAGATTAGATGACCTTCTTCAGGCTGGATACAAAGTTGATAAAAGACCGTATTGTTTTCTCAAGAGGCTGAGCAAGTTTCTCATCTCCAGTAGAAAAAAGAAAAAAAAGCATTTTAATTTACATTTGGACAACTTTCCAGGCTAAAGTCATAAGGAACCTCAATAACCTTATAGGGTTGACATGCATATATTATTGCAAATTACAAAGCCTTAAAATAAAATTAATATGAAATAATTCTACATCAAACCTTTTTTACAACATCAAAGCCAATTATGTTGAAAGGCTGATAAAAAGTGGCAGTAATACAAAATACATAAAAAATAGGAGACGATTGGTTGCGATTATATTCTTGTTTCAGTAAAAATAACTTTATTGTTTAATAATTCATACATCAGATAATTCACTTTTTAAAAATAAGTGGGTAGAAAGAAATCTGAAACTTTTTTGTTGTTAATTTCCACCATTTATGCCACTAAACATGTCACTGAGGCAAATAGCCAGACTATTGGAATGTTTTAACCTTATTGTTGGCCCCTGAACAGTAACACAAGTTTCATTTCCAGAAAAAAGGGAAATAAGGAGAAAATGATTTCCCTAAGTGATGTAGAGGATTCATATCCAACTTGCTTCCTTTGCAGCTGAATGATCAATCTGCTATAGATATATACTTTGGTATTCATGCATTGATGGTCCTTGAAATGTGATCTGATCTTCTATGAAGACTTTTAAATAAAATGTAATATCTATTCTAAGTTAGGTCATATAACACTGGAATAGTTTAGTATCCACACTCTTTTTAACAAGCATTGCAGACCAAACCCTCACCTGAATTGATAGCACTCTAATTATCTTTCTTTCAATAACTCAATATCCTCGTTTACTTTGTTTAGTCTAATGAACAGTATCTAATCACAACTATTGTGTGTGATTAAACACGATTGATTTGATTCATTCTAATTAGTAGAAGATAAGAGCGCTGTAACGAGGTTCAGATGTTATGGCAAGAAGGAGGCGGGAACAGGTGAACATTCAACACTTAAATAAATAAACAAATACAAAAACAAAAGTATAAGCCAGCAGCCACTCACAGACAACTGCTGGACACATAAAACAGAAACAAAACACACGTTCAGGCCTGTTCTTCTCTGTCGTCGCTCCTCCTTTATGCCTCCGCTCCTCCGTGAGAGATACAAGACCGGTGCGTCGCGTAGGTGTCACTCATTATCAATCACGCCACCGGGCCTCGCGCCGTTCTCTCACGTCCCTCGGTCTCGTCCTGCTCGCCACAAGCACATATCGGGATAAACTCCACTTTTTGTGGATATTCAAATTACGGTGTCATTCGATGTCCAGAGAGGAGAAGCTGGACGTCAATTTTTACTCTACCATTTAAAAAACTATTTTACATAGTGGATAAAATATTTTAAAAACTGAAAACTGCCTCTAATGTTTGAAGGACCACTAAAAGGGACACAACATGAGAAATCAAATTTTACTTCTTTTGAGATGACAAAAAAATAAATAAAAAAACACACACCTACATGTTGTCAAAGTCATCGTGTGCACCACTCTGTCTTCGTCGTCGGCACTACACTTCCCAGTATCCTCCTTGTTTCCACAATGAACTCAATCCCTCAATTACACACCTGTTCCTCGTCTTCATCATCCGTGTCACCTGTGATCACCTCATTATGTTTGATTTGTCCTTGTATTTAGTTTTTATTTTTAGTTCAGTCAGTCCTTGTTGGTTCTTGTTAATGTTACAGTGTTTTTGTGTGTGTTTGCCTTCTGCCCGTCAACCTGCCTGTACCTGTTTGTTGTTTTTGCATATTTAGTAAAAGTCTGAATTGGAGCCTTTTTGACTTTGTGTCTTCAACTCGCACCACAACCGTGACACATGTAACCAGCTGTTTACATGCAACCAAATAGTCTGTTTATAACCACATTGATGGCTCAATCAGACTGAAAAGTTTTCATGTAAACACCTCATTCGGTCCCATTGAGCTCAGTCAGATTGTAAGAAGTGGTGCAGACCTGAAATCATCTAATCAACTAAGAAAAAAAAAGCTTTCTTAATCGGATTCAAAAACGCCTTGCACAAATACACACAGTGCTGTGATGCCAATGTTCTCATTTGTTTTGTGCACGTCATGCATTACGTCTATATTATGCACTTACATGGCCATTCTTAATGGGGCCCTGTGGCGAACGGACCCGAAGTTGACCCCCTCCCCCACCTCAGAATGTGATCGTGAGCGGACCAAGGCCCTGCCTCATGCTTGGGACAGCCCTGCACATATAATATCCATATTTACGTGTCACGTCTTTCGAACTGGCATATCAGAAGAGTTTTTTAACCAGATATTTTGTAAATATTCAGTCTCATTCCGAGTTCGTAAGACATTATGTAACTAACTCCATTTGAAAAATGTATTCAAATGTTTACAGTTTTTCCTATTGAATGGATTATTTCAAGTCTACACCACCCCATTAGTTCCTCTTTAGTAAGTCTCTTTGGATAAAAGCATCTGCTAAATGCATAAATGTAAAACAAGCTGTCAATCCTGGACAGTCAAACCCTGTTTCTGACTGTGATTAGCACCTTTAACTCTACATATGAAGCTTCTCAATGAAAGGAAAGTATTGAAGTATTTGTAAAAAAACAAAAAACTTGTATTGAAGAAAAGATCAATGCAAACTTTGTTGGACCTGCCAGTAAACCATCACTTGTATGATATTAAAATGCTATTATTAATTTCACATGAGAATAAGTAGTTTGCATAGATATCTTGAAGACACAGCTGATTAAACAAAAAATGCCCATTTAATTATAAGAATCAGAAAGAGGGTGAAACAATACAAAAACTAAAATATAATGTTTGGTGCAGAAAATCTTCAAAGCAGTCCTCAGGGAAAAATACATATGACATGACCCCTTTAAAGCATAACATTGTAAAGTGAATCAGGCCTGTAAGCAATAAGATTGTTATTATTTCAGTAATAACTGACATCTTCAGTGCCTTGTGTGCCATAAGCGGCATACATAAACTGTTCATTTTCTGAATATTTCTCTACTGAACTGTTTTAGTAATGGAAATCCGTTCTTTGTCCCACAGGGCACAGATTTGTCTTCCAAGTCCCATAATACATAATTCTGTGATAGGACAGCGCTCATACACTTACAGGCAGTTGATAATATAACAACATGCTTTGTGCCCATAGAAGGGCTCATGTGTCTTAGCGAATTTGTGCAGTGTGTCATATCACTGTTATCTTGATGAGGCACCTAACGCTGCTTTTAACTGGAGTGCTGCTGCTCTAGATAGAGCTTCAAAGCATCAGAACAAAAGTACGGTGATGGAGAGAGAAAGAAAGAGCGTAAGTGCCCTGTGGCCCTAAAATATTGCTAATGCACGAAAAAAAAAAAATCCTCTTTAGCGTTTCGAGAACGTATTCAAAGAAATTCTGTGCAACATAGGCTGGCACCTTTAATACTGACTAGGGTAAAATAATGAGAGCCATGAACAACTATAGGAGGTATAAACACACAGGACAAACCGTCTGATATGTGTTCACAGTCGGCAACCTATAAACAAAGGGTGATGCTTACGGAATTATTTGATACAGTACATACTGCATATAGTGAATAAGGTAAATCCTATTCTTAGAATGGATAGTGCACCTAGAAATCAAAATTCTTTCATCATTTTACACCCACATGGCTTTCTGCATGATCACAAGGGAGACTGTCTTGGCAGCTATTTTTCATATAATGAAAAGTGGATGGAGACTGGGTATATCAAGCTCTGAAATAAAATAAAAAAAACAAAATAAAAGCACACAAAGAGCCAACATTGTATACTATATTCCAAGCCTTCTAAAGACAAAACAAAACAACACAATCTGATATCACACAATATGGTAACAATATGGTAAGTACAGTAAAAGTGACTTTTTTCACATTTTTGTCAACTTTTATTGTACAGAAATAATACACTACAGTTCAAAAGTTTAAGGTCAGTACGATTTTTGTAAATAAATGTATACTTTTATTCAACAAGGACACATTAGATGTATCAAAAGTGACAGTAAAGTCATGTATAATGATACAAACAATTTATATTTCAAATAAATTAAATGTTTGAATGTTCTATTCGTCAAAGAAAATATATCATGGTTTCCAAAATAATATAAATCAGCACAACTGTTTTCAACATTGATAATAATCAGAAATATTATTCTGATAATAATCAGAAATATTATAATAACGCAGTCCATCTGCTTAGTCGCCCACAGAGACAAATCTGTGGCCCCGCGAAGTTCTGAGAAGGCCTCCTTGTCTATGCTCCCGCTAATGCTCAAATCCTTCAGCAGGTCAAGCCAGGTTTGCCTGTAACACCACCATAGTTTGCAGAGTAGCATCAGAATGACCTGCTGATTAAAACGCTTTCCCCACCAGCTTGGATGTTGTTCTGCATGGATTAATGGGGAGCGCTGGCTTTTTCAATGGTGATGAGCTCCCAGGGGAGAGATAGCTCACAAGTGTCTCTTCCACCTGAGGCATCAATCATGTGCCCTTACACCCCCAATAGTCAAATAAGTTGACGCCTAGGGCACCAAGACACACGATGAATGTGGTTTGGTTATGGTTAGGGAGTTAACTCATCATGGAGAGCCTTGAGAAATGGGAGAGACCGTCGCTCAGGCTCTTCCCCTTGGCCACTGGACAGAAATCTGTCCTCTAACTTTGGGCACTTGGGGGTCTCTTGTTCCTGTGGCCAGTCTATCCGTAACCTAGGGACTTCACAAGTCACCACCTCGAGTAACTCCTCGTGCACTTTATTTCTGTGGGAGGAGCACTCAGAGGTGGTGCTCTCAAAAGGACTTCCCGATCTGGAAAGTGAACGAGATAAAGGGAAGGACCCGTCTCCCGCTCCTCAGCCAGATCAAATCGCAAGCCCCTCGCTCTTAAAGGAGTAGTTCACTTTTTTTAAAAACTTTTGCTGAAAATTTACTCACCCCCATGTCATCCAAGATGTCCATGTCTTTCTTTCTTCAGTAGAAAAGAAATTAAGGTTTTTGATGAAAACATTCTAGGATTTTTCTCCATATAATGGACTTCATTGGGTACCAAACGGTCCAAGGTCCAAATGACAGTTTTAGTGCAGCTTCAAATGGCTTTTAAAGACACCAGACACTGCATAAGGGTCTTATCTTGCGAAACGATCGGTCATTTCAAAAATAAATACAAAAAGTTTAAGTTTTATAAGCACAAATGCTCGCCTTGCTCTGTTCTGTGATGCACGTTCGTGACTCTCCTGTTCGAACTCGTTCATCAAAATGCACAAATCTTTTTTCGAGTCATTTCGTTCATTGAATGAACGAAATGACTCGAAACAAAATTCATTCATTTTGATGAACGAGTATGTCCGGGTATGTCCAGAGAGGCAACAGAGAGGCACACATCTCCTGATTGTTTGCAACATGATATTCTCCTTACTTTTCTTTCTTTTACACTCAAAAATTATGCACATTGACAACTCAAACTCTAACTCATAACAAAGTGTACAGATAGAGAGGAAGCACACGCACAGGCACAGAAACCTGAAAGCGCACCTGTTTCACGTTTATTTATAGCTTCTCACGAGTGTGCATTCTAATGACGTCAACGTCAGAGGTTATTTAAGCCAAATTCTTGACGTTTTTTACACACATGCTTCACAACCGGTTAAAAAAAGAATGTTCCTGTAGCGTATGAGTACGCAGAATCGAGAGTAGCTTTTGAAAGGAAACACCATATTAGAATGATTTCTCAAGGATGTGACACTGAAGACTGGAGTAATAGTTCTGAAAATTTGCCATCAAAGGAATAAATTACATTTAACAGACATTACAATAGATTAAAAACAGTTTTTAAATTGAAATAATTCACAATATTACTGTTTTTACTGTAATTTTGATCAAGTATATGTAGCCTTGGTGAGTATAAGAGACTTCTTTCAAAAACAATTTAAAAATCGTACTGATCCTAAACCTTTGCACGGTTATCTGGATTTTTGTTGATTCTGCAGAAGAAAGAAAGTCATGCCAGTTCGGACCTGCCTTAGGGTGAGTAAATGATGACAGAATTTTTGTTTCCTGCTAAACTATTACTTTAAATTATGCACATCATTAACATTTCTCACAGTGAAAGACACTGGTGATTTGAAATGCACAACTGATGATGCCGCAGTGCAGACATATGCTTCTCTAATTCAAAGTGTAGTGAATGTCAGTTTTTAAACTGCTGTCCCCTCACACCAGAGACCCCATTTATGCCTTCCACTGGCTCATTTTCCCTTCAGTATGACAGAAGGAAGAGTGCTAATAGGAATAAAGATTAAATAGACACTAGTGTGAGTCTGATCCACATTCTAAGACAGAATGAAATGTAATAGATGATATTAACACTGCATTAATCTTAATTTTGTTTCTCTCTAGATTATACTGATGCTGAATAATTACCAGTCTTTTGTACAGGAGATCCCTGATGGGACGTGACATCTGTCTTTGCCTCTTTTCTCACCTCTGGCATCTGACGGCTTGTGTGACAGACCGTGTCTGCAAGCTGTTCTGCCCTCCCTTAAAGGAACCTGTTCTCCGCAGATGCCCGGGACTCCATGTCATTCACAGAATGATGTCTATAACACAGTCCCTCACTGCCATTAGACCTTTAATGGGGCGTTCACATATATAGCCACTGTATTGTAGTAGGTTAGTGAGTAGCTGTATTGTTGATGTAGTGCTGTCATACTCCTGGATTTCCTAACGTTATTGGTTAAGCTGCACAACTGTCCAGAGATTATGAAAATTGATCAAATGGGGTGCATTTCTTGTCTTCTGGGTTGGAAATGAACAGAGGCAAAATCAAAGAATGTATACAACGTGTGCTTGCCTATGTCAGCAGTGTCTCATAATTATTCATGAGGCAGCACAGCCTTGTCCTATGTGAAGACACTGTCTTATAATTATTCATGATGCCATGTGACCTTTTCTTTTTGACAGGTACTTCAAATACTTTCCACCACACATAGGTCACAAGTGTTTGCATGCATGGAGCAAAAGTATGGTGCTCTCACACGATGCGAAAAGAATCACTGACACCTTTGAAATGTTTATGTGCAACAATTCACAATTGTGGAAATAGTTTCACAAACGATTCACATTTATTACGGAAAGGATTTTTAGATTTACGGAGAGGTGGACTGTTGCTCGTGTGAAACACGTCACAGTCTGACACTGATAAACTCGGCATCTCAAACACTATCCACCCTTACAGTTAGTGTGTCAGTGATTACTGTATATCTGGGAATTGTCACAGAACAATTAAACAATTAAACAATTATTTAACAATTATTTATAAGAATGGCTAACACTTTAGTTTGGGGACAAGTTCTCACTATTAACTAGTTGCTTATTAGCATGCATATTACTGGGATATTAGCTGTTTATTAGTACGTATAAAGCACACATGAATGCCTGTTCCTGCATGTACTGCCATAGTAACCATGGCGACTAACGTGGACAACTGCGTAGTGCTTAACGTCTTACGGCACGCTGTTGTTATTTCGTTTCAAACATTATGGACCATGGCAAGCAGACATTGGGAGAAAATGAGAACTAAAGGGAAGCCACTCTTGTGTTTATTTTATTAGACAGGTGAGCAAATGTTATATAGGTGAGCTAGGTGTATATGACGGTCTTCTTCCATCCATCATAAAAGTCATCCATACAGCTCCAGGGGATTAACCCTCTGGGGTCTAAGGGTTTTTTGGGGTCCTTGAGATGTTCTGACATGTCCTGACATTTGTGCTTTTTTCAATTGCTTATAAACATATTTATGGCAAAGGTGTAATTACACTCTATTTAGCACAAACAGGGCTACCATAATATGTGAGCAATATGTATGTACATGTTTGTATTTTTGAGGGAATATTGTTTATGCATGGTTATTGAAAAAAATAAAAAATAAAGTTTCTGAAATAAGGCCACAAAACAAATACTAAATATGTGTCCACAAGACTTTTGACTAATGGATGTCGTTGCCTAGAGTTTTTTCTTCAAAATGATGAGAAAATCATCCTGCCTAATCATTCACATAAAACAATTCATTGATTTAAATTTTGTAAGACACTTTTTGTTTGGAAAGGCAATATGCACAAGGGGTGTCAACGATTTCAACACCATCATGCATATTTAGTGGTTTACACCTGAGGAGACAATAAGGCCCGCATACTTAATGAGCCATTCATTCAGGTGTGTCACTGAGCCACAAGAAAGAATGCAAGAGCAATATATATGTGTGTGTGTGTGTGTGTGTGTGTGTGTGTGTGTGTGTGTGTGTGTGTGTGTGTGTGTGTGTGTGTGTGTGTGTGTGTGTGTGTGTGTGTGTATATATATACCAAATTGGTTCACAGTTGGAAGCATCTCATTTTGTTTTTATATTTTTCCATGTCTAGTAATTGTGCAGTTAATTCTCATACTGTATTTTCTGTTTTGGAATATGTATCCTCTCCCCAAATTTGTCACTAATAAAACTCAATAAAAATTATTTAAAGAAAAGGCTTATATTTACCTTTTAATAGTTTGTTTACATCTACCTTGTAAATATATTTTTTTATTAAAAATGTTACAATTACAACAACAATTCAAGTGCAATATTTCTTTGTAAAAACTAAAGTATATATTTTATCATACATATTTCAAAGTTAAGGATTCATTACTTTGGATATAGCCTAGGCTACATTGGAACAAACACATAATAACATATTATTTGATTACTTTATTTTTGACAAAACATACTATAGGCTATTTAACATATGAGCAAAAATTGGCAAACAAAAGCTTTTTGAGGTGGCAAATATTTTACAGTAAAAATGTTTGTATGTAATGTCTGTAACATAGGTCTTTCGTTTATATAAGAAATATAAATGTTAATTTGCAGTTTAATACGTTGCTTATACAAATACATTTTATTTCAACATATTTCAGTCGATTTTTACTGATCTCAGTAGGCTATAGCAATATAGTTTGCTAAAAGCGGATCATTCATTCACACACTGAAACGCGATTCAAATTTAAACTGTCTTTTTTGCGAGTTGTGGTAAACAGCGCATCTCTGACATTCATTCATTCACACACAGAAACGCGATTCAAAACATAGCCTACTATATATTTAAAATATGAGCAGAAACTGGATGACAAAAGCTTATTTGATATTTTAGAATAAAAACTTTATAATCTATCCAAAACTACGAAATGTTGTCTTTCATATTTCATTTGTAACATAGTAGGCTAAACATAAACAACAGCGCCCATCTGTGCCGTTAATTCATTCACACACAGAAACGTGATTCAAATTTAAACAGTCTTTTTGCATTTACAGACATTAGAACAAAGCACAAGAATAAAAAACTTAGGCTACTCACAATTCGCGGCTAGATCGGTCGCTCCTCAAAATGAAAATAAACCAGCACATGTTCTGAGGTAAATATCCCAGGATTACTCCTCACAGTCACAGCCTCGCAAGACGAAAAGGTACATTAATCTGATGATTAAATTTGTTGTGTTATCGCGTTTATGAGGGGCGTTGAATAATATCCATATTTATAACTTTATAAACTATAATCACTGGCTTTTGGTAACGGTCATAGGCAAGTCAAGTTACAGCGAAAAAGTGACCTCTGACCCAACGCATGACGTAGGATGTAGGAGTAGCGTAAGCTCAGGGGAAAGCAAACGCCTCTTACGGTTTAAACAAATAGGGCTGGGCAACAAACTCAAGCTCATCCGACATTTCTCTTTTCAAATGTCCCGTTTTCTAATTCATGACCAGTGTTTTGTTTTGCTCTATCCTCTGCTCTTCTGCGTTCATCAATATGTCATGTGTCGGGTCAGAGGTCACTCTTTTCCCAGGAACCAGACTCGAACTAGAGTCGACATAGTCGTCGTGTCGACTGATTGGGATCACGCATAGGGAGACTGTCATCTTCGAGTATTGATAGAACGAGCCAATGCACATTGGTATGCAATATTAGCATCTCACACTCCCCCAGCGGGTATAAATACGGAAGTGTATGCAGGCACCATTTGTCTTTCGCTTCGGAGCCGATCAGTGTCGATGTCTCTGAAGAGTGAAGTTTTCAATGATCAAGTGTATCGGTGTTCTTCTGGAAGACTCTCCCAGTGCTGGTGGTTCTACAGCGGGAGTGCAGCAGTGATCGCGAGCCTTCTGAGCTCTCAACTGCTGTTTTAACAACATCAAATTTCTGTGTGTTTGTTGACGGTTGGTTAGAGGGCGAAGAAGTGAGTGCTTCATTGTTACAGGCTGCACCATCTTCTGTCAGTGTTGCCGCGGTCATTACCCTGTGTACTCCGGCACTGGTGAAGGGTCCCATTTCCTGAAAGAGCAACACGGGTGCGTTTTCGTCTTTTTCAAGATGTCCACCCGTGCAGTTCTGGATGCGGTCGTTCCTTCTCCCCCTCGGACAGTAACAATAGTTATATCATGTGCACATATGTGACCCGTCACAGAAACCAGGGACACAAGTCGGCAGCACAACTTTCGAGCAAAATGAGAAAGAAGAGTTTTTTTTCAAAATTGGTGATTTTCAATTTTTTGGAGAATCTGTTAATTGAAATCACGAAGAAGCCTCTCCATGTTTGAGATAGCAGTATTGGTATATTTAAAAGCTTACATGTTGAGGTTGAAATCGGCTTGTTTTCGGAGATTCTAGCATGCAGTAGGGGCGTGGCGTGTCATTGTCTGTGTGTATTTCCATACTGAATAACCCGGCGCTTTTGCCCCCGCCCTCCAAGTCAACCACATGGCTACTTATTATGCTGTGCTCTGGCCGGCTCTCTCTGATATCAAAATTCAATGAAGATGGATGCCGCAAAGATTGTCGCAGACGAGATGAACCGTCTGGCAGTTACACCGAAAATGTTTTCGCCGCACTTCGTGGGCTCGGGAAACTGAACCGGAGGTATGGGCGCAGCGCGCGCGCCCTCAGTGCTTCAATACGGCGGCTCGGCTCGCTGACAGCGGTGGCTGGCTGTTTCATATGTGACGGAGAATCGAAATAGAGGATGCAGTTAAGACCTTTGCTGCGATGAAGGCCTGCCGTGCGTGTTTCTGAAATGTAAGTTAAGCTTCATTTGCTCTTTAGTCGTTATTTAAGATGCTGAACCTGCTGATGATATAATGTGCTTGCGGACATTTCATTTGTGTGTGTATACGCACATAAGAAAGTGGTGTAAAGAGATTTGCAACAGTAATTTGAGGAGGTGAAATGTGATTATTTGGAAAATTGCAGAAATGACTGCTTAAAGAAAAATGCCAGCAGGCATTTGCCTCCTACATAAACTTTAATATTGTTGACATTTTGGGCACACGAGCGTTGCGCACTATTTGCGCTATATGTAGGCTTATGGCTTATTGGTCTTTGTTTGTTGTTGCTGGTTTTGCGTTATATGTATATGGCATATTGGTCTTTGTGTGTTGTTGCTGGTTTTGCGTTATACTGTATGTGTATGGCATATTGGCCTTTGTGTGTTGTTGCTGGTTTTGCGTTATATGCAGGCTATATGGCATATTGGTCTTTGTGTGTTGTTGCTGGTTTTGCGTTATATGTATATGGCATATTGGTCTTTATGTGTTGTTGCTGGTTTCGCGTTATATGCAGGCTATGTGGCATTATTGGTCTTTGTGTGTTGTTGCTGGTACGTTGCAAATAGAGGGGCAGCACAATTGTTTTTCGCCTAGTGCGGCAGAAGTGCACTCATTCGAAGTGTAAAAAAAGCTGTAAAGCACATGGAGGAGCTTTACAGGGGGTATGGCTTATCTAAATGAGATGTAAATGAGCCCTATTGTCACCCCCAGCACTAGAGACAGGTGAGAACTGCACAATCTTTAGAGCTCGTTTTCTCCTCTTTGAGCTTTTTTAAGTGCCTACTTTAAAATGGCCACAACTTCTCCAAATATTATCAGATTTCCACATGTTACACATCGTTGGAAAGCTTGGATATTACACTCTCAGAATCTATGAATAACTCAAAATGCCCCAGAACCGACTTGTGTCCCTAGTTTCCGTGACTGGTCACATATCTTACAGCACGCTGAAGCAGCTTTTATGCATAGTTCATGTTCCCATTACGGGCACAAAACTCGCCTTTGTCTGCGAAGATGGATTCCCCATTATCACGTCCCACCCCAGGGTGCCGTGTGGGATGGGTGATCAGAGGATTATAGTGATGGCTTTCCCGCCCAGTAACCAATCCCTGTGGGCCCTTTCGGGCCCCTGCAGAGGACAGGATGCTGATTGCAGCATTGAAGGGTGAGCTGACCTCTGGAGATGATGACTCGGCTGCGTTATCTATGCTGCAACGGACCGCCGAGGCTGTGGGCTCGAGTGTAATCCTCCACTGTGTCCCGGACAGTCTCGGTTGCATAATTAATTTCTCGGGGCGGTCCGTGCTGGTTTTCAGCACACCGCCTCAGTGCCTTACTTTCCCGAAGTGCATGGAGAGCTTACCAGGTTGTGGACGGCACCTTTCTTTGCCAGAAACTGCTTGAGTAGCTCCACCCACCACTCTACCCTTGACGGAGGAGCAGTGAAGTGTTACGAGGCTATCACTCCAGTGCAGCGGTCTGTCGCAACACACCTGTGTCCAGCGGGCGCTGCCTCTTGAACGGGGGATCCTCGTCTCCCCTCTAAGGCCTCTGAGTTCTCATCCATTCTGACGGGCAGAGTTTACAAAGCCTGTGGTCAAGCTGCTTCCTCTTTGCAGGCCATAGCGTTGCTACAGGTCTGCCGAAAAAGGCCAAGGCACTCATGGACATGCACGAGGGTAGCCCAGACCGTGCGCTCACAGGTGAGCTCCGCACTGCAACCTGGCGATCTCCACTTTAGTGGTTCAGGAGCGCCATCGCTGGCTCAACCTGGTTGATATGATGGATGCTGACAAGGTTCGGTTCCTGGACTCCCTAATTTTCCAAGTAGGGCTGTTCGACGACGCGGTTGAGAACTGCGCCCAACAGTTCTCTGCCGCCCAAGTGCAGAAGGAGGCCAGCTGGCACATCCTGCCCGACGGCCCGCTGCTGCCTCCACCCCGCCGTCAGTGGCAGCTCCTCCGCCTGCTCGTCGCCGAGGGCTTCCCGCTGTGGGGTTGGTTACGGCCAATCTTGGATCTGCGAGTCTAGAATCGGGCCCTTTTTTAAGCTTCCGTTCAAGTTGTTAACGCAGAGACACATTTTCAAATGCTCCGTCCCTGAGATTGGTCTGCAGCGTTTGACCTGAAGAACGCGTACTTCAGATCTCTATCCTTCCGCAACGCAGTCCCTACCGGTGTTTTTTTGCATTCAAGGGTTTGAAGTCAGTACAAAGTCCTACCCTTCGAGTGCTCCACAGCCAGTTGGGTCTTCAGGTCAACTGGGAAAGAGTAAACTCAAATACGGGCTGAGGATCTCTTTTTCAGCTATGAAGATGGACTCGATCCAACACGTCTCTCAGGAGTAACGTATCTGGTCGGTGCTTACAGAAGTAAGAAAAGGTCCCACTGAAACTTTTCAGAGGCTCCTGAAGGCATATGGCAGACGCAGCTGCAATAGCACAGCTTCCTCCATATAAAGACCGCTTCAGCACTGGCTTCAAGGCTGAGTCCCGAGGTGGCCGTGGCAGAGCGGCATGCTCCGTGTGACAATTACCTGGCCTGCCGCCAAACCCTCAGCCCGTGATCAGACCTTTGTTTCTCTGGGCCAACCGCCCCTAGAATAAGTGTCCACCGAACACCGGCTGAGGGGCCACGTACAACGGGAATGCTGTAACGGGGTCTGGGCGGGCCTCCGACTGCTTTGCCATCAACTTCCTCATGTTGCTGGCAGTACACATTGCTTCGAGACATCTCTGCTCAGCAAGCCTGTACTGGTCTATACAAACACTGTGACCGTTGTGCTATGCTTCCCTTGCATGTCGCAACTCGCCCGCCACCTCCTCCTTTCACTTCATTTTCTGGCCTGCTCAATGTGCCGCCAACTAGGCCTCAGTGTAGACTCCATCCGCAGGCGGTCCAGCTAATCAGGGACAACTTCGGGGCCGCACAGTTACTGTTTCCCTCTGACTTCCTGAGGGGAGCGAGGAGACTGAATCCACCTTGCGTCCCCTCTGTACCCTCTTGGGACTTATCTCTCGTGCTACCGCACTGAAGAGACATCCCTTTGAGCCACTGCAGGCAGCTGAGATAAAACTCCTGTTTTTAGAGAAGAATTCTCCTGTTTGCTTGGCCTCTATCAAGAGAGTAAGGGACCTGCACGCATTTTTGGTCAGTGAACCGTGCCTGGAATTCGGACCGGCCAACTCTCACGGTATCCTGAGCTCCTGGCCTGGATATGTGCCCTCTCCCTTAAACGGGACCAGGTAGTGAGCCTGAAAGCGCTGCTCCGGAGGAGGCAGACCCAGCCCTGGCTTTTCTCTGTCCCTTCTGCTCCTTGCAGTTATAGCTGGACAGAACGCAAAGCCTCAGGACCTCAGAACAGCTCTTGTCTGTTACGGAGACCAGCAGAAAGGAAGGCTGTTTCCAAGCAGAGGTTGGCCCACTAGATAGTGGTTGCCATCACCTTGGTGTGTTTACCCAAGGTGCACCGAACCCACCTAGAGTAGTGAGCCTCTCCAACGAGAGAGTGTAGCTCCTTCCCGCCATGTGGGCGTTGACACAGGGTGCCTCGCTGCCAGATGTTTTTAGAGCTGCGGGCGGGGCGAAACCAAACACATTTCGCTAGAAAAATAGCCTAAGTGACGAGCCGGTTGCTTCCCGTGGGCTCCCTTCACATGAAGACAGTTTTCACTTTAAGCCAGGTTCGAAATGTCGGCTTGCTGCGCCGTTTCCCTCCTATGGACTGGATACGTGCACCATTCTTGTTTCAGTAGAGTTCCTCTTTAGCTGAACCCTGTTGAGTTCCTCCTTCAGCTACGGACGTGGCGGAGTGTCCGATGCCAGGCCTATCACTCGTACGCAATGGTGGAACCTGTGTTAGGCTGGGTCCCATATATTGTGATCCTTAAGGCACCGTTCACATCTCGCGTCTTTTGCGCGCTCAAGTTCATTATTTCAAATGGAGGCGCGCGGTTTGCGCGCTCATAATGGAAGCGACGCGGTCGCGGTGCGACGCGCTCGTTTTTTCCAGGAGCGTCCGCGCCGCATCGAGATAAAAACATCTCAACTTTTCAGAATGCCGCAAGCGCACCGTAGGTCACGTGACACGAACCAACCAATCAGCTTCCTCGCCATTTTTGTTACCTCAGCAGAACTAAATGGAGGAACGGCTCATCATTGCGGTCCAGGGATTTTCCTGAAATTTATGACTTGTCAAGCCCTCATTATTTTGACTCAAATAAGAGGCATAATGCATGGAGACACATAGCCTTGGAGCTTGGAATAACTGGTAAGTATAATACTGTTTTACATTAATGTTTACTAACTGGTTTGTTTGATGGTTGCTTAGCAACGACAGACGCCTCCGGAGCGCAACCGCCCTAGCGCTTCTTTGGAAAAAAGAGAACGCGTGCGCCTAGCGTTTTCTACGCGTTTTTAGGCGCGATATGTGAACGGGCCCTAAGTGATCCCATATGTGTATCACCCACGGTACGGCTCCCTGCAGCGAGTCCGTGTCTTCCCTTGGCAGAGCCCACTCTGCCGTTACTGACCGGCCTGTTATAGGTTGGAGCCAGTGACATTCCATATGTTGTACTGCCGCGGTAAAACGCACAGTCCATAAGTTTATCCTCCACATGTATACCTCCCTATGAGCAGGATGTGGCTTCCACAGCATATTCCTTTCCTCCGAAAAGGCACGCTTTCCCAGTGTTTTCCAAGTCTGACTGAGTGGGTCTTGCAAAACATCAGTGACTTCCCTGGCCTAAGCCCTTTACCATCTCCGCCTCAGTAATGCGGGGGATCCCAATCAGTTATGCAATTATGAATTGCAGCATGCATTTGCTAACTTTAACACTTAAATCATTTTCACCTGTTATAATATAATGAAACTAATAAAATCTCATTCCACAGGTTTCCATGCATACTTTTTAAAATTACATTTTGATAACTGCGGTGAGAATTGACCTGTGCTGAAACGGGCAGTTACATGACATTTTAAAACATGAAAGGAAGACAAGCTTCTTTCTTGTAGCGTGTTGTGGGCTTTTGACAGGAATCATCAGAGTTTCATGTATTTGCTGTGAATCTGTGCTCTGCTATGACACTGACAACATTCAGCCAGCAGGAATAAAGATGAGAATAGAGAGACAGCAGCTGCTGTGGAGGAGAGAGTATCATAAACCTCTGCAACAGCTGGAGAACAGGCATCTGTCTGTTCCCAACAGAGAAGAGACATGGGGTATGCAGTCAAGAGGGGAAGCCAATCAGAGCATGTTGCCTTAGTGAGGCTCATCATAGAGGTTGAGTGTGTGTGTCTGATTATTTCAGAGAGTCAGAAGACATGTGGCTAGAATCAGGACATGCTGGACTTTTCTTAAAAATATTCCATTGAGACAAATAAGAAAGTGATGTTCTAGACAAGTGTTGAGGCAGAATTGCATGTATCATTTGTGGAGAAGACAATCTCAGAATGCACTGTATCATGATCCGTGAAAAAAAAGGGGGATAAAGCGAGAGAATTGCCCTATTTAGAATATATTCAGTACAGAACAAAAAAATAAAACCCTGCTCTATCCAGTTAAAATTGACTATTTTACCTAAAATGTGTCCATCTATTTTTATTCTTTTGAAAAAGAAGTACATTTAATTGTGTTGATTGTGCACTTGTAGTGTACTTAAAATCCTACAAGTACATTTTAAAAACTGTACTTGCAGATAATATGATAGTAATTAAATAAAAGGCCATGTGTCACAGTCATCGTCTGCACCTCTCTGTCTTCGTCTGCACTACACTTCCCAGAATCCCTCGTGTCTTGGTAAAGTATATTTTAGTTTATCATAAATGCTTGTCCGTACATTCTGCATAAAAAAAAACAAAAAAAAAACATTTAAGGTCAGATATTGTTGCTGAGTTGTTAATTAAATGTGAGTTTTGGGAACACAGCCTGTGATTATTTTGGTCCCTATATGGCTCGGGTCCATGCTAAGTAAATGCAAGAGATGAGGAACCATTTATTTAAATAATTCACTTAAGTGAATGTGAGGAGAAATACATGCAGTTTCTTACAATTACTCTACTAGAATGCAAAGACTTTGTGATGTGTGTAAGTGTTTTGGCTCTCACATTCTGTAGATGTTTCGTGATTTCACTTGCCAATTTATAGACATATCAGATCATAATAAAGGAATATTTTTTCCTCCTCATGAAAAGACTATTGAAATTGCATTTCATCCGACTTCAAAGCAGCACATTGAAGTCTGACAGAGAATCGGATCAGCAAGAGCAGTAACTCCAGCAGCCTCACTTGTTCTGACAAAACAGATTAAAGAAGAATGTCTTCAATTTCAACAAAAACTGTAACTGATGGCAATTTTCACACATTTCCGGTTTGACAGTTAGCGAGATTGGCAAAAACCAAAAGCTGAACTTTAGAAGGTGAAGTGAGGATGGCATAATCTTCCAAAGGAACTGTCTGTTCCTGATGGAACTGTCTGTTGCACAGAGACTGGTAGACGCTTGTGTGAAGGCCTTTCGCATGATTCGCGTCAAAATGGCTCAATGCATTAAACTGTAGAGCAAACCATCAATTACAACATTATCTCAAGCGTCATGTTTTCAGTCAAGCATTGTAGTCAAACAATTTGAACTTTGACCCCATCTGCTGCCCTACGAAGCCCAGCCAAAGATTACCAGAAAATGTGCATCTCTTGGCAATGACAGGTACCATTTTAAGTCTTGAGATTGGATTTTATATTTATTTTTAATCTTGGATCCAATGTATCGTGAAAACAGTGGTGGGCAGTAACAAAATATTTCTACTTCATTACTGTACTCAGGAACATTTTTTAAGTATCTGTACTTTATCAGTGTAGTTTTATTTTGTAAAATTGTACTTCACTACATTCCAAAGCATAATATCCAATTTTTTTACTCCACTACATTCCATACAAACATGCCGTGTGACGTATGTGTAACAGTAATGTTTACTTCTGTTTAGTTACAGTGTGTTTTAGTTTGGTTCTCCCTGTTTCCGTTTGCATGTGCATGTAAATGTATCGAACACTGATCCCCAAACCGTCATAATTGTTTTTCTATGGGGACAATGGGGCTTTTCAACATAAAACAGTAGTCCACAGAAAATAACAATGTATGGTTAGGGGCTATACATCCCATGTAAAGTTTCACATATGTTACATGTTACATAAAAAAAAAGTACAGCTTTGCCCAGGAGAAGGTCAAACTAGTTGTCCAGCATAAAGCGAGACAAAAACCTGCCGTCACGGTGTTTCAGTTTTTCAGCTAATTTAAATTCACTAGGATCATCCAGAGACAGTAAACTTCAATGTTCGACATTTACCTCTTTTTTTCTTGCTGATATTTATCAAAACCATCACCGGAACCTTTTTTCTGTTGTGAGCTCATTTACATGTTTACTGTGTACACTTACTGCTTTCATGTCAACTATTAGTTTGACTGATTACATGCACACATTCAAGCAGGTGTCACTCCTGGGGTATTTTATAATAGCCTTATTTTCAGCTTTAAAGGGTCATGAAACCCTAAACCAAATTTTCTGAGATTTTAACAGAGGTATTTGTGTTGAACACCATTAAAGACAATGTTAGGATCTGTTAGATTTAACAGTAGGGTGAAAATGGTTAAATTTTAGTTTTCCCCCGCTATTTTCGTCTTCCGGGTTTAAAGTCTTCATCACAGGCTGTGACGTGGCAGAGCACAGTGTAGTGCGTTGATGACTCATCGGTCTCTCATAATTATTAATGAGACTGAGTTTTTATATCCTACTAGAAGACACTGTCTCTTAATTATTCATGACACCACGTGGATCTTTCCACAGAAATGTCAAACTGTGATATCGCGTAGTAAAGGAGAGAGACAATCATGGGGCGCAAGTGTATATTTTCGTGGTGCAAAAGTCAAAGTGGGTTGAATATATTTCCCCGCGATGCTGCCAGGGCTGGACTCTGGCTCCGGGCGGTTGGTTGGCCATCAACCACGGACACATCTAATACGTGTGCCGCAAACATTTTACCCGAGAGAGCTTCTAGAATTGGAGAATGGTGGACTTCGGCCTTGTCGATGACCAATGCATTACGTCTTGCGAGTAATGCGGTACCAAGTCCTGAGGACTTTTCTATCCCTTCAGAGGTATGTGTGTGTCTAAAATGTAACCCTAGTCATTTTACTTGCCTTTTGTTAAATAAGCGGTCGTTATGAACATTTTAGATATTTCGATAATATATCTGCTTAACGTATGCTTAATGCGGGAGACTTGTGAATGTGTAGTGTAGACGTGCGTGCCGGGCAACACCGTGTGGTGCCTGTGTGTGTGTGTGTGTGTGTGTGTGTGTGTACGTGCTTGTGTGCAGGCAGGTGAGCCTGCGAAATGATTCGGGGTCAGAGAGAGAAGCGGTAGGAAGTGTGTTTGGACGAACGACTGAAAACTCTGAAATTATTGTTCATTATTGATCGTACATTGTACAGAGGTCAAAATTATTGTACAAATACTATAATTATCGTACATCTGGCAACACTGCTGGCTGATGACAGTTCCCACTCTCCTCTCCCCTGCCGTGCCACACCCACTCCCTCCCTTCTTGCCACATCCACTCCCTCCCTTCTTCTCACAGCCATCCACGCCCGTTTAAGTTGCATTTTTCAAAAAGATTGTGAGCTAGACTTGAGCTGAAAGAGGGGGGTTTCATGACCCTTTAATAATCCTAGAGCATCCAAGGCAAGTACAATGAAGAGATTTCAAATCTTCCAGACATAGTTTTCGTTAAACTCGAGCAAACACTGCCACAATGCTGTGTGTATAAGGGAGCTGTCCATAGTGCTGAAATACACTCTTAGTATTGAATGCAGGAATTTGAAGGAGCATCTGTTGTTTTTGGCCTGATTGGTGCTTTAGGTGAGGTATTTATTTAATTGATTAAAAATATAATTTAAAAAAGTAACATTGTTGCAACTAAAAACAGTTATTTGCTTTTAACAAGATGTGCTTTCCATTAAATGAATCACACACAGTAAACAAATCCTTAAAAAAAAAAAAAAAAACGTTGCAATGAACGTGCTTTGTTTTAAATAAATCACACACAGTAAACAAAACCTTAAAAAAAACGTTGCAATGAACTTTGCAATTTAGACGCGCAAACTGGGTGCCGGTGCGGTGAGACGTAGCCTACATGCTCGGGCAGATTCGGCTTGAAGTCTTTTAACCTCGGATGCGGCGCCACGCGCGCTGTTATTAAAAAAGCCGTGCACAAAGCTAAGCGAAATGGGGTCTTGCCGGTCCTGCACACCCAACGCGTCATTTTTGCCTCATTTTAGCGCTTGTGCTGACGCGTCGAGTATAAACAAGGCTTTACTCCGTGTCAGCGCGCGCTCTGATCGGTAAAGGGGCACAGACATGGGCACAGACCTCTCCCGAATCATCTCCTGCAGCAGCCTCCGAAGCACCACTAACTCCGCCTGTTTCCCTCGTAAGCTGATATTAGTATTTAAACATTCTCTATGATAAAAAATGTTTGTAAAAAATATTTTACTAACACGGTTTTGGCGGTTATAGAGTTCTAATGACGGTGTTCAACTATAACCGTCGATCTCACGGTTATATAGTAACCGTCACACCCCTACCTCCACCTTCCCCAGAACCACCTGCCTAGTGTTACGTGACACTATGTACCAAGTCGCACAACAAGGAAGAATTCCAAAATATAGTCTTCTAATAAATCCACAGGAGGCAGGCAAATCCACACACTAACATAAGTTACACATAGACGAGTTCGGACAAAGGACTGAAAGACACAGGGAGCTACTTGAACTAATGAGATAAGTGATAAACAGGGCACAGGTGGATGACATTGCTAATTAGACAGACTGGGGAAAACTAGGTCACAGGGGCTGAACCAAAAACACAAGACAGAGCATACATTTAACACCTAGGGAGTTTTCCATACTTCCCTTGCGGCAGCTCACATTCTATTCAGTGTATTTATGTGCATGTTTCGGCAGTAGCCTTCACTCATGTGGCAGCAGCAGTAGTGTAGCAGATCTAGTCCACCAAGACTGAGCCTATGTACATTCTGTTCTTGTCAATAAATGCTGTCATGATTGAAATCAGTCTAGTAGTATAGTTTTTGTTATTTATTTTGAGGGTCCACTTTAGACATTCTGTTGACTATAAGTAACTTTGCACCTACATGTCAACTCTCATTACAGAAGCAGTAGACTGTCTGCTTAATATCTGCTAACTCTTTGTGATGCTCCTCCAATAGACACTCTACTGACTATAAGTAACTTTGAAAGTACGCCAACTTTTCCTACTAACCCGAAAACTACCCCTACAAATCTACTAATACTTTAATGAGTTAGTTGACATATAGGTGCAACGTTGTGTATATTCAACATAATATCAAAAAGTGTAAACATAACAAAAGTGTAATCTTTATTTTTAGTTTATTTTCTTTTTAATAAACCAAGCAAAACACTTATCTAGATACCTATTTAATTCCCACAGTGACAGGACCTCATGGCCAAAGTGTTAGAATATGATTTTCAGAAATCAGAAAATGAGCGCATTTAACATGCTTTACAAAGAAAAGTATACATTTGAGTTTGTGTTTTCAAACAAATATATTGTGTAATTTGTATATTGTGAAGCTATCAATGAAATTATTTAAAAAATACATATTTTATGGAAAATTTAATTTAAATTTTAACTATTTATTTATCTGAGTAGATCTCAGAATGTCACCATCAAAACACTGCAACTGAAGTGCATCTGCACAGGTCATCAAATAATAAATAGTATCAAGGCGACGGTTGGCTTATGAATATTGATGAGGTAACATGACTGGAGACTGAGCAGCATTATTACATGACTCACCCCTGCAGTTCTTTGACTGAGAGTGAAATCTTGAGGTTATGTCCCAGCACATGAAGGGTGGTGAGGATGTCTGCCCATTGGACCATCTCTCCAAGTGGCCCACCTTTCAGCACTTTTGGACTGAACACATCACCGGATTCCTCTGTCAGAAAGCCCACATGCACCAGGATCTGAAAGAGGGAAGAGAGGGTATGTTCAGAATGACACATTACTCCTACTATTATTTCTACAGAATAGTATGTCTACTCTGCACATTTTCTGTAAGCAGAGGATACCAGGATAACCTACTAGAATTGCCAAAATAAGCATATTTTTTAATCAGTGTGATAAAGGAACTGTAATATAATGAATATCAATTGTACTGCCAAAAAAGCTACATATCAAGATTAAGTCAATATGTCTGAAAGAAGGGTCCACAACAGAAATCCACAAATTTAATTTGAGTAACTTACTTCCTAGCCTAAACTAATTAATTCCACCAAAAAGTTCACATCTCTCACAGTTCAGCTTTTGGGTCAGTTTGGTTTGGTACGCCATTATTAAGGATACGTATCTATGTACTATAAAAAAAAAAAAAAAAAAAAAAATATATATATATATATATATATATATATATATATATATATATATATATATATATATAAAAATATTAACTTTTTACATGAACACAATTCATATACATTTCATACATAACTATTTCAGAGAAGTCATTATACTCAAGATGTGTACCAAACTGTTGTTTCATATTTTTAATTTGCTTGTTTGTTTGTCTTTATTAAGGGATCCATTTCACTCATTAAGAAAGGTCTGACATAGGATATACAAGGTAGACTGAAGGCGAACACATAAGGGCTTTTAAACTAAGGCATGATCAAAAGATATTTATGATTTGGATCCAAGCTTTATTTCAAGTCTCCATACAAGGTTGAAAGCATTTGCCATTGACTAAAAAACATCTGAAATCACTTATCAACTAAATAGCTTGTCAAATATACCTACATAAGAGACAATACAAATATCCACTGCTCAGCATGAGCTATCTTAAATATTTATCTATCTTTCAGATACAAATAAGAAATATATAGATAAACAGATAGACAGACAGACAGACATTTGTAAACTATTAGTTTATAGTTAATTACTGTAGTTATACATGAATAGACTAAAGACCTTATGCACCAGAGAAACGAGGGTGCCGCCATCTTTAGATCATTGTCTTTGAACTTCCATTTTTAGTGGCTCTGTATATTTCTATGGCATCGCTGTCCAGGAGTAATCGCTGGTGAAGTTGATTTACTTATTGTAGAGTTAACGAAAAGTTATCATGATCATTGTAATGTTTATCATAAGCATTGTAAAGCAGATGTCTTAACAAATGGACCTTGGAATTTGAAAATTGTATTTGTAAACATTTTAATGAACTTGTCATAATAATGCAATTACTGTCCAATAAAGTTTGGTTTAAAGCACTTAATGTCATTTTCCCCTTTTACGTGACCTAATCTAAAGTGATAAATATTTAAAGATAATGCGTTGTTAACAAAACATTATCTAACTCTTTACATATGAGCTAATTAACCTATAACACTTTGTTAATTACAGTAACAATGAATGAAGAAGGCTATTATAATTGATAACAGGCATTAGGTTTAGATCAGATCGTTACTATTTTTATCTGTTTAAATGGGGAAACATCTAAGATAATGTCAGTAAATTATGGAGTGCCGCAAGGATCTGTGTTAGACCCTCTGCTATTTTCAATATATGCTGCCATTTGGTAATATTATAAGAAAACATGGAATTAGTTCCCACTGTTATGCCTATGATACCCAGTTATATATTTCATCATGGATAATTTAAAGATTTAATTTGGTCAAGTTGACAGAGTGTCTTTTCTTCAATTAAATTCGGATAAGACTGAGAAATTACTTATTGAACCAAAAACCTGTACACAGAATCTCTTTGAATACAATTTGCATTTAGAAGGATGTACTGTTACTTCATCCTCTACAGATAAAGACCTAGGAGTTATATTAGACAACAACTGGTCTTTCTAAAATCATATTTCATATGTTAAAAAACAGCCTTTTTCCACCTCAGAAAAATTGCTAAGCCACAGAAAATGTCATCTGTTTCTGATACAGAAAAGTTAATTAATGCATTCAGGACCTCTAGACTAGATTACTGTAGAGGTCTAGACTAGAATCTAGAGGTCTAGACTAGAATCTAGAGGTCTAGACTAGATTACTGACTAGCTGGTTGTCCTGCATCCTCAATAAACGAGCTACAATTAGTCCAAAATGCAACTGCTAGGGTTCTTACCAGTTCGAGAAAATATGATCATACAACAACAATAGTATCACTGCATCACGGGGTGGTGATGGCGCAGTGGATAAGACACATGCCTTTGGTGTGAGAGACCCGGGTTCGAATCCACTGTGAGACACCAATGTGTCCCTGAGCAAGACACTTAACCCCTAGTTGCTCCAGAGGCGTGCGACCTCTGACATATATAGCAATTGTAAGTCGCTTTGGATAAAAGCGTCAGCTAAATGAATAAATGTAAATGTAAATAGTATAAACTGTACTGGTTACCTATTAAGTTCTGCATCAATTACAAAGTATTACCACTGACCTACAAGGCTATAAATGGTTTAGCTCCTGTGTATTTAACAAATCTTCTATCGCCTTACAATCCATCACGCTCTTTAAGGTCACAGAACTTTGGGCTTCTGGTAGTATAGGATATGTAAGACCACTAAAGGAGGGAGAGCGTTTTCAATTTTGGCTCCTGAACTTTGTTTTATCTCGGAATGCCCATCCTGAGGTAACTAGCGACTTTCAGTTTGGATCCAGCCTCTTATGAAGACTTCAGACGCCCAACACCTGTGAAGAGACACCGCCAACTCCTGACAGGACTTCAGATGATGCAAAACCTGCCAATTTGCAATTCAAATTTTTTAATAAAAAATTGAATAACCCTATCTACAAATAAACAGCAACGGAATTTAATAGTTTCGTCTGTGTTGTTAATTGTAACCTATACATAGCTTACTTCATTAGCTGAGATAGATTTTTTTTATCCTTAAGAAATGTTCATGTTAATTATAATTTAATTTATTTAAAGAGAGCTGCCTTTATTTTTTAGGAAGGTAAATACTTTGCGAAGGGATCAATACATATGTTGATAAATAAATATCATATTTGGGGCGATAAAAAGTTTGTAACCCATGTTGTAGATCATCAGAAAAATGACCAGATGGGATCCCAGGATCCTCACTGACCTGCGTTTCCTAAAATCATTGAAAGCTTAAGTAGAAACCATTTCCACCAATGGTCTCTACGATAAACCTAATGGTGATATTTTTGGAAACACAGCTCTTGATGCGGCTTGGATTCGTCTTGCTGAATGGTAGTAAATTGCTAAAATGGCTGAGAAGACGAGGACTAGATTGAGTACAATTTCTGACAGAAAAGCTTTTCATAATCCATGTCTAATGAATGATCAAGTGCACCATTTACATGTCAAATCAAAAGATTCATTTATCAATAAAACACTTAAAGTCAAAATTACTTACAAATGAAGACTGCTTTAAACCACAGTGATTTTAAGGAGGCAGAAACACATGAAAAGTACATCAGCTGTATAAGCCACGTTAAACCTACTGTATCATACTTCATAAATACACAAGGCCTATAAGCATCAACAATCAAAACTACTGGAAGTCTCCTGTCATCTGATTGATAGTTTATATCCATAGTAAATAAAAGTTTTTTTTATTGTTTTTTTTTTTTTTGTAAAAATGTCTACCTTCAGGTCGTGGTTCACAAGTTGTTTTGCTGTGAAATCTTTACTGATTTTTATCAAGTAAACATAAGAATACATTTATATTATATATTTATAGTTATATTTCAAGATGAACACTTACTGGACAATGTAGGTTTACTTGAGTATCCAGTATATGTGTTTCCAATCAAATATGATCCATGCATTTAATTCTAAACAATACAACTTAAACTATAAGCATTAAAATATTATTGGGAGATTTACAGTCACAACTGAAATAGATTTTACAAAAGTAGATTGTTATACTCTTATAAACTGCACCAGATTGAATATTTTTGCTCAGTTTGGCCCTCGGATGGTATTGGGCTAAAATAAAGGTATTGTTGAGCTGTCATTTATCTGCATTGATGAATATTCCCCACACATAAGACATCTCACTGAATGTTAATACATGAAAATCGCACAGTCTTTTCCCTTAATGTTTAATTGATGGCGAGTCACAGACAGGTTTAATGGATCAGCACTAACAGGCAGCAGTTTGTAGCTGCATTTTGCTGCTTGCTTTCGTTCTCTTGAATTATTCGTATTCCTACCTGTCATTCACCCCTCAATACGCTAGTCTTGGCATAAGTATGTATCTGGTTGAAATGTATAATTGCTGTTCATTAGTTTGTTTTCAAACAATAATGTCAGAGGTTGTTCTGAAAGATGCGGAGGACTGTATTAATCAGAACATCGTTTTCCTGTTGCTAGTTTGTATTTTATTCACATGGCCTTTCTTTAAGTGTCTGAAAAGCAAAGATTGCAGCTTTTTTATGTTCCACCTTATTAACTGCCATTGAGATGAATGGATATGTTACTAAACAGCTCTTTCCAAAATGTTATACACCTCACAGATGCTAACATGTTCCTGTGGTGTGTGTAGAAAGACATTAATAGTGTATTTTTTTTGTTTTAAGGGGAAAAACAGTTAATTTATGGATAATTAGGATGGACTTCTATCTTCTTCTGGATGATTCATTGAATGAATGTCACTGGATGTACCGTCGATGAGTAATGCAGCTCTCAAATATTTCAAGGTATTTCAGAATGATTTATGAAGCTCTTATACGAGATTTTTTTTTTTTTTGTCCATTTCAGAGGCATTGTTTGCATGTTGCAAATGTATGAAATTGTTGCATGGTCTCCCTTGAGATGCAGACAGACTGACACCTCTGAAACATATGTGTGTAACATGCATTTCTTAGTATGTTGATATACTACAAATTACATTTTTTTTTTAACTAGAAATTGCCTGATAGTGTTTTAGCTTATCAAACCCTCCTCACATTCTCAAAAGTCTATAATTTTCTACTATTACTTCAGAATATGTATTTGTGCATCAAATTAAAGACACAAATGACCTGTGTGTATTTAGGTTGGCTTGAAAAAGCATACTTATTTACTATTCAAGTTCTTAACAGGGCAACACTTAGAATACTGTTCCTTCATTAATGAATAACTACACAAGAACAAATGAGTAACACACTATTAACATTCTATTAACTACTATTAACTAACAATAAACTGATTAACGAATTAGTAAGTAATTGCATTCATATGAATAACTATTAGCTAATCAGTAACTCTATTTTTTATACCCCACTGAACACTACTAAGAACTACTTAGAAGTCATTGTAAGCTTTTGAGGTTTTTGTAAGGTTTACTTTGGATAGTAATGACTAAAGTGTTACTACATCTTTCTAAAAGAACTACTAATTATTTGGATCAGTATTCTAAAGTGAAGATCATGGGAACACACTAGTAATGACTAAAGTTGACCAAATCCATCGGAAGGAATTACTATCCAAAATCTTACAAAAATATCAAAAGCTTACAGTGACTTCAGTCTATATTAGGGAGTTATGTTTTTCACTTTAGAATACTGATCCAAATAATTAGTAGTTCCTAGTACTAAATTATGCATTAGTCATGTTAAATATGAACCTGTTGTGGCGAGGGACGGCCGAGGGACGTGAGAGAACGGCGCGAGGCCGGTTGTGCGATTGCTAATGAGCAACACCTGTATAGCACACCGGTCTCGCATCTCTCACGGAGGAGCGGAAGCATAAAGGGGGAGCGACGACATTAATGATCGAGAGAGGAACAGGCCTGTATTTTAGTTGTGTTTTGGTTTTTGTATTTGTGTTTTATTTTAGCCAGCAGTCGTCCGTGAGGGGCTGCTGGCCGTTACGTTTATTTGTGGTAAGCCAGCAGTCGTCCGCGAGGGGCTGCTGGCGGTATTTTGGTTTGTTTATTTTATTTTAAATAAAGTATGTTTAATTGTTCGCCGGTTCCCGCCTCCTTCTTCCCTGAACATTGTTACACCTGTATATAGTAGTTTGTATCAGTTTCTAATGTCAACGTGACAACGTAATTGGGATCACTTCAGGGAGCCCTATCAACTTCAAGTTTCTACAGAACGAGCCAATGAATGTTGGCGCAACACAGGCGTGACACTGCGCCCTTTTCAGGATGTCATTCTGCCTTTGCGTTTCTGGATGCGGTCATTCCCTGGTGCCAGCAGACGGCCACAATAGTTGCCTCTCGTGTTTGGGCATTCAGCACGCTGAGGCAGCTTTTGTGAATAGCTCATGTTCCCATTGCGGTAATATGACTATGGCAGCGTTGAGATCCAGACTTGCTAACCTCAAGGGATGTGCAGTCCCCTCGCCTATGCCCTGATCTAGTACTTATTCTGGACCTCAGAATAAGCCCCCTTCGGTGCTTAGCCAGGGTGATCTGAGGGTTACCATGAGGGCTTCACCACCAAGGAAATCTCAGTGGGCGCCTCACGCCTCACTAATGTTGCCACTGACGAAGCCTCCAAAAGAGTGTGCTGGTCCTGGTACATGGTACATGGACGACCAGTCTTGTCTTTTGGAGCTCCTTCTGATTTCCAGAGGTCAGTTACAGCATCGGAGGGGGAGCTTCAGTCCTCTGGGGATGATGATTTGGCTGTGTTGGCCCCTTCGGGGTGTGTAGCGTTGCCCAAGTCCGATCCAGAATGGGCAGCTTTGCTTTCCCGGGCCGCCGAGAAGGTCGGGCTTGCGTGGAACCCTCCACCACATCCCGTACCTTCCGGGTTGGACAATTGGTTCCTCCCGATACCATTCTTTCCGGAAGTGCATGCGGAGCTTACTAGGACGTGGATGGCGCCGTATAGGGCCAGAAGCAGTCCTAGTGGCTCCTCCCGCCTCACCACCCTCGATGGCGGAGCCGCTAAGGGGTATGTGGATGTCCCGCTGGTGGAGCGTGTCGTTGCGATGCAACTGTGTCCAGCATCCGGTTCCTCCTGGCCGGGAAATCCGTCGCTTCCCGTTAAAGACATGTAAGTTTTCGTCTGGTCTAACGGCGAAGACTTACAGAGCCTGTGGACAGGCTAATTCCGCCCTCCATGCCATGGCGCTCCTGCAGGTCTACCAGGCCAAGGCGCTCATGGACATGAACGAGGGTGGTTCTGACCCAATTACTTTGTCACATCAACATTATGTCTCCCGTTCCCTCCTTCAGGGAACGAGGGTTACATTAGTAACCGAGACGTTCTCTGGGAGGTATGAAGAAATTGTAGTTACTGATTATCTAATAGTGAACTACCACATACAACTGAGCACTATTACTAACTAATTCTTTAATCAGAGTTTCTTGTTAGTTAATATAAATTACTAGAATGTTAATAGTGTGTCACTCATTTGTTCCTGTGTAGTTATTTATTAATGAAGGAACAGTATTTTAAAATGTTACCCTTAACAGTACTCATCCTATAGATGCCAGCTATGACCACCAAAATATGAGTCAGACCTTCAGGATGACTCGTTTTGCTATATCTGATCAAACACTAGTATTACATAAACCATATGATTAAAACAAAAATATTTTAGAGTTTCAACTCTAGCAAAGAATAACAAATAGCTTAGGACAAGCTAACGGCATGTTAAAACATGCTAACGTTTGAAACATGCACTGTAAAACCTAACAGTTAAATTAACTAAATAAAAATTAGTTTATTGTACTCAAACATTACTTAAAGTTACGTGAACAGAATAACTGAAAAATAACTCAAATTGAATGTTATAGAACATTTCTAGTTACTAGCATGGTAATTGGATAGTAATTTAATAATTAAGTGATTAATTGAGTGATGACTGAACATTAATGATGAACGCCTGCTGTTAACAAGCAGAATCAATGAAGAAAAGAGACACTTCCAGCAACAGCCTTACGCCTGATACAGACTTTGCGATTTTGCAATCCTATAAGATCATTACAAATGACACTGTACAACATGGATCTTATAAACTTTGTTACGACATGCATGCAGACTGTACAATGATGACATCTATTGAAGATGTGTCGCAGGCTACGACACAAGACAGTATAGAATAATAAAATGTCATCAGCATGCGCTAGTGGTAAACACATGGATTCACATTTGTATCGCAATTCAAGATTTACCGATTCAAAATCGATTAATAGAATTCCAAAAATCGATTCATATTTTTTTTTTCATTTTGTAATGGCGTGTATACTATTGTCCTGAAATGAGTTTAGCTCGCCATTCCCATAGATGCCGTTGTGTCGAATTCACACTGACGCCTGCACATTCTTGTCATAACCAAAAGAAGAAGTGCAGCCGAAGTAAGTCAGCGCAAACAATGGCAAACCTCACAGAAAGAATTATTCAACCTGCTCCATCCTCACTGAAGGCGATAGTTTGGGCACATTTCGGCTTTTATAACCTCGAGGGAAAGAAGGAACTTGATAGGAATCATGCTATATGCAGGATTTACAAAGCGAAAGTTAAGTATTTTGGAAACTCCACAAATGTGAGAAATCACATGGTACGCCATCACCCAGAGATTGACATTAAAGAAGCTGACAAACAACAACCTAAAGTAACTAACTTGCCAGTCAACCAATGCACTCTCTTTCAATGCTCTAAACTCCCACTGAACTCTGAACGGGGAAAGAAAATAACTCAATCCATAGCCTATTGCATTTCAAAAGATTTGCGCCCCTACAGCATGGTAGACAATGAAGGCTTTCAATATATGATGCACATAACTGAGCCTAGGTATACTATACCATCCCGTCGCCTTTTTACCAAAAAAACGATACCTTAACTATATCAAGAGACAAAGGATTAGGTCACGGGCGGCTTGCAGAAAGCAATACGAGTTGCATTAACCTGCGATGCCTGGACATCAAGAGCAGTTCAATCTTATGTCACCTTTACCGCTCACTTTATCACCGATTGTTGGCAACTTGAGACTCGTGTTTTGCAAACTCGTGCAATGAATGAGAGCCACACAGGAGCACATATGAATGAGATGTTTCAGACTGTTGCTCAGGAATAGCATCTCACAACCTCTGACCTAGTAAGCGCCACAGAAAACGCTGCCAACATGCTAGCTGCTATGCAGTCGGGCAACTTCGAGCACGTTAAGTGTTTCGCACACACCATTAACCTCACCACTCAGAGAGCTTTGAAACTGTGACACGTTTGCTGGGGAGGTTTAGGAGAATCACTGCATTTTTTCCTTGATCGTTGAGCAGAAACAGAAGCTACTCGAACTGCCACCTCACAAGTTAAAGACGGAAGTTGACCCATACAATGTTTTGTTGGCTATTGCCACAAATATACCCGTGCTACTTATGACTGGTTTTGTGGTCCAGGGTCACATATTCAGATGTATTCCATTTTATCTTGTAGTGGGACCTTGTTATTATATACAAAGTATAATAGCACTGAACTTGTAATTAAAATATGAGGCTTATTTGTTGATTGTGATTTATTTTATGATCTATCACAGCAGAGGTGAGGCCTAAGGATTATTCTGAGGTGCCCAGTGGTCCAGATGAAGGGCTAAATGATGAAGGCCCTCCTGGACCCAAAAGAAGATGTACTTCACTGGAGAGCCTGTTAGGCAAGACATTCAGTGATGCCGGGGTGGTCCCTATTACTAAATCCTCCAACACCAGAGCTGAGGAGGAGATGAAAAAGTATCTGGAAACCTCCACCATTATCACTCTCAGAAAACCCCCTCATCTGGTGGAGGAGCCATGAGACTGTCTTTCACCTCCTGGCTAAGTTAGCTAAGCGCTATTTATGCATCCCTGGTATTAGCGTTGCGTCAGATATAGTGTTCTCAACTGCCGGAGACATAGTTACTGCACAGCGGAGCATGCTCACTCCAGAACACGTATACCAGCTTCTGTTTCTGCAAAAGAATTTACACATTCCAGCCAGTGGTGGACTATGAACTGGACACACACACACACACACACACACACACACACACACACACACACACACACACACACACACACACACACACACACACACACTAACACACACACACACACACACACACACACACACACACACACACACACACACACACACACACACACACACACACACACACACACACACTAACACACACTAACACACACACACACACACACCCCTAAATGTTGATCATTATGTGAATCTGACACATCACAAAAGTTCTGTTGAATGGACTATAGATGCCTCAGTTCTAAAAAGAAAGGGCTTAATTTTAGGAAGTTCAATGTGCCTAGGCGAGTTCACATTTCAACAGTTAACCTGGTAACTGAAGTACTCCTTAAACCACATTTAGCAGTATTGTTTGTTTGATCTGACTACAGCACTTTAAAGCTAAATGTAAAAGCTTTTTTTATTTAAGTTTTATTTTAAACTTGAATTAAATGTATTTGAAAGCTGGCTAAAGCTTGGCACTTTGCACTTTTTATTTGCAAACGTTTTTATTTTTGTATGAAGACATATAAAGTAATATCAAACTAAATTTAATTTGTTGTGTTTCTTTTCTTTTAAATTGCTATTGCAATCAATCACATAGGAAAAAGTAAACTACATTTACATACTGTGAATCGTTTTTTTTTTTAACCGAGAATCGTTTTTGAATCATAAATCGATTTTGAATCCAATCTTGAGCCTAAAAATTGATATTGAATCGAATCGTGACATTTCCTGAATCATGCACCCCTAGCATTTACTTTAGTTGGGCTATTGTCCATGACTTTTAGTAAATATATTCTCTTCCAGCAAATGCAATAGTGTCATCAGAGGACATTTATGCTTTGGCAACAATGTAGTTTTAAGATAAAGCAGAGCAGTTAATGTTGTCTGCCTCTAACATTCAAATAAATGTTACAATAAGTGACCACTTAAGTGTCGTATGGTTGAAGTATTACAAAATTATGTTAAATATACCTGTTGTGAAAAAAGGTAACTAATGCATTGATACTGTGATTACATTGAGACACTTCAACACTCATCAACAATGGTGACAGCAACACATTCAATAAACAACACAACAGCATGACTTATTCATACTGCAATGCATGCTGGGAGACATGGATGAGACATTCTTTTTTTTTTTTACCATGCTGGCATCCAGCATGCACTGCAGCATTACAGTTTTTTTCTGAATTGCTAAAACACATTGGTCTCGAAACCAACACCCACTTTCCAACTAGATTGAGAGAACAACTGAATCTTCTGGAAAAACAAACAATTGCCTCAAAACCATTTCATCTTTGCTCAAAATCAAAAATTCTCAGATCTTCACACAGCCAGTCAAAATAACACTACAGATCATATTAGACACTACATAAAAAAATTAAGAGCACAGCATCCAAAGCATGCAGTTAGTATATTGTAACACAGTAAACTCAATTTTGCAATTACATTAAAAAAAAGTATAGTAATCACAACTTACATTAGTAAGGTTATTAAATTGTATACTGTACTGCAGGTATTACTGAATGTCCATATTTTCAACACTTGCATACTGTAAAAATTCAGTAGGATACATACAGTAGTCAAAATTTAAAAAGGTTAAAAAATCTGGGAACAAAATGAAAAGCATGTTACAGTACACTCAAAAAAGTTGTGCAACTGCAAAATCAAAGTCAATTGAGATTAATTCTACCTCAGCATCATATATTCATGTTAGGTTCGGCCGGAGGACTTTGTCCAAATCACAGACAATTATATATATATTTCCAGGCAAAGGGAAACCCCTCTAGTGTGCCGGATCCAGTCTTGACAACACTTGACAACACTCCAAGTAGACTGGTATGGGTTTTGGTTAGAATAAGTTGACATGTTCTTGCAAAGTTATTTATAGTTAGTAGAATGTCTGCTGGAGGAGCATCGCTATAAAGAGTTAGCAGATATTCGTCTACCAATACTCTAATGAGACTTAGTTGACATGTAGTTGCAAAGTTACGTATAGTCAACAGAATGTTCAAAAGGGACCATCAAAATAAAGTGTTACCCTTGGCGCTTATAAAAGCTCTGAACACATGGTGTATATAATTAATTAATAGCCTAATTCTACATGTTACCATAACCTATGAGGGGGGAGGGGGGACTTGCCATTTTTGGTTGTTGTTTTGCGTGGCCACACTGCTTCGGGTGAGCTTTTTTTATTCCACATCTCCTTCTATTTTTTATTCTTTTGTTCATTTTATCTGGCAATGCTTTAGAGCATCTTCACTCACCACCATATTTCTTATGCCGTGTCTGCAGTGAGCGAACTATGGGCAATACACCGCTCAAAACCCGAGCATTGAGCAGCATTGAGCGAAGTCAGAGATGGTGAGGAGGAGTTCTCTCGCTACAGTGTGAACACACCGTGGAAAATTATTAATAACATTAAAATTAAAATTACATCTTTAAATTACTATTAGCATTATTTTAATTTTGAAGTTAACATTATAAAATACGCAGACCTACACCACAAAACTAGTTGAGGATAAATTATTTAAAATTGGGGAATTCCAGCGATATGGACGTGACATTTGCAGTCAAAACTTGAAATATAAATTCTCAGAAAATCCATTTAACACCAATATATTGAAACGTCTGTTTATCCATAGGCTACACCCTTAAAGGAGTCCAGACATTAGAAAAATATCAGTCTACACATGCGTTTGAAATTATGAGGGAAATTAAATATGAGGGAAATACTTGTGTGCGTTACAATTTTTTTTTTTTACTTTTAGGAGGCAAAATATTTTTTGGCAATTCTGTGAATTACACTGCGCAAATCAAAAGTAATGCTACCCACCGGATGAAGAAGGGTTGGCTCTCCACAGAACATAAAATATTCATTTTATTTTATTTTTCGTGCTCGCATTTATGAGGAAAAAACAATGTACGTGACAGTTCTCCGTTACGGACGCGACCACTCTGAACCGGCACTAAAAGACTGTTTTGAAACTTTCACAGAGACCTCAAACAGAAGACACAAAGCCTTTCTTTAAAGTGAATTTCGATTTGTACTAATTGTATCTTAATTTTAATGAATGTTTCATCAACCAATTACCTGGATTTAATAAATAAGAAGTAAATATAGAAGACAATAGATAGGCTAATCAGGACACGGAGGCGCCTGCGCGTGAACTGGAGTGCGTCTCATAAATTAACCGAAACTCAGCGTATAAGGTAGCCTACTTCACAGACCTGACAAATATATCTATATTGAAATGTCTACTTGTAAACAGAACAATTCAAAACGAAAGAAAACGGACTGCTCTCTGCTTATGAAATGTGCATTTCTCTGTGGCGCATTCACTACTGCGAAGATCGCAAGTCAGCAACGTCAACTTCATCTTTATTAATAAACAATTAAAATGTCTCCTTGCTATATTTGACATATTTATAATCATTGCTTTTGCCGGTTCTTTGTGACAGCTTTTAGGTGCTTTATCGGCATCACCGCCACCACCCTTAAATCATCTTATGTGAACGCGTCACCACCGCATCAAAAACATGATTGCGTGATGAAAACATGAAAAATACCACCTAAACATAGCCTAACTGTTTAGAAAGAAAACACAGAACAAATAGAGTAGCCTAATGCACATACGTCCATCTCGCGAATGTACAGTCTTCTTAATGCCATCTTCACCCTATGGCCGCTTTTCCACTGGCCAGCGTGAGCACAGAGGCCGAAATCATGCCTCACGGCACTCCTGTAGAAAATAAATCGCTATACAAATATATCAGACACTGCCATTTAGTATTTATTTACAAACTTGGACACCACACGCGGCTATTGACTGACCACGAACAGGTAACTTAGCCTACTTGCATTTTTCATTCGTTAATGTCTCGCGGTCTTGGTGTTTTTTTTGTTTTGTTTTTACAAATAAAACTAAAAGTGTGTTGTAACGCAAGCGTAACTGAACCTGTACCGAGTACAATATTACTGGCAATTGATTAGTAATGCCTTATACTACAGCATTACAGCAAAAAGTAATATGTTACTGTAATGCATTACTTTTGTAACGCGTTACTCCCAACACTGTTCATCAGTTATGCTCAATCATCACTAAATGAATCACTTAATTGATCACTTAAATAACTGCAATGTCTATATATATTTTTTTTTTGTGAACTCAAATTAAATAAGTTCAGAGTACACATAAATATTGGTTTCTAAACTTAAATTAATTAAGGTTATTGGCTTCCTCAAACATAATGATTTGGCTGAACTTATTGGGTTTGACTTTGTGTGCTATTGTGAGCTAGCAGATAACTGCAATTGCTCTGAGTTCATTAAAAGTTTGTAATTGCAGTGGCTCTTCTAAATATATTGAAGTGTCAGCTTTATAAAGTATAGAATGCAGTGTAAAGTTTAATTGTATATTAAGAAATTACTTTGGGTTAGTGGACAAGTTATGAGTTTGTTAAACTTAATTGAATTCAGGTAATCAGTTTCTTCAAATGAAATGAGTTAATTTAACTTGTTGGGTTTTACAGTAGCCACATTCTAAAACATTTTCACCACATTTTAACCATGCTAGCAATATGCTAAAACAACTTAAATCAAAATGAACAACACAATGTTAGCATCCTGTATTGCACCTAAAAAACATGGTAGCTTGCATGTTAAATCATTGTAGCAGCTGGTTAAAATCACGCTAGCAACAAACTAAAACATGCTGGAAACATGCTAGCAACATTATAGCCAAATGCCTAACATGTTAACACAGTGCTAAATCATGTCAGCAACATGGAAACGTGGTATAACATTCTAAATAATGCTAGAATTGTTCAAATATGTTAAAATGTTAACAGGGTGTTAAAACATGTCATTTACTTCATATCTGTCTGCTTTATCTATCTCTCACTTTTCACAGTCATTTTCAGACACAGTTTTGTAAATCCAACATCAAAGATTTAAACTTTACACATATAGTTGGAGGTTGTGGCCTTATAGAACAGCAGATTTTAGTTACCATTTTATTGTTTTTGTTGTTCTGAATACCGACACCAAATAATGGAATAAGCTACAATTCATGCCCTCCTCGCACTGAGACATTCATTCCATTTCTCTATTTGTGGTTTTCAAATGAGACCACTCTCAGCAAAAATGAATAGTTGATAAAGTGATAGATGACCATGGAGTAGAGGTCAAGTGCACAATCAAATTGCGTTTTTATGTGCTGGACAGCAACTTCAGCCACTTTAGTTTCCCTATCTTTCTGAAATGAAATGTTTTCATCCGTAAATTTCATGTATCAATTTTTGACATTAATTAATTTTATTTGTTGTATATCTTCTGATGTTTCTAGTCCCCGACTTTCTAACCAAAATAAACATTAAATCTCTAACCATGAACTAAAATTATATTTTATATCATGTATAATGTCATTAACACTACATTATGTATACATTACTACAAGCAACTAACCCAAAACCTAACCTTAACCCTATAGTAAGTATAGGTAGTTAAATATTACTCATTACTGTAATTACACTGTAACAACATCACCTTATAATAATGTGTAACAAAAACACGATCTGTAATAATAAATGGTACTTTTATTAATATATAATATTGAACTTGGCATGTGTACCAGAAATATTGTTGTATTTTATCTAGTTTATAGTTATTATTTGGGCTTCCTTAAAAGTACTAAATAGTGTACACTGGGGGGAAAATTTAGTCGTTAAGGAACCAAGATCATTAATTGGAATCAATTCTGGGGCAAAATAATTAAAATTCCTATACACATGGTAAACACAGACAGTTGGTAATCCATATCAATTAATAGCAGAAGGCAGATTCAACCAAGACTGTTGAAAGGATGTTAAATGACTCAATAGGGCACATTGAAAGTGCACCAACCAAACGGAAATGGAATGTTGAGAAAGCAAACGCGAAGACAAATAGACAAAGAGACCATAATTAAAAACTAGCACACATGGGAAATGTGTGCAACCAGCCATTACAATCAGTTTCACAAGCACCTGCAATGATCTTATACTTTTACCAGTCAAACTCATAAGCAGCATTCTTCATCTACAGTATACAGCTTTGTCATTGTCACAGTCAAACTCTTTACAGAAAACCATTTCTCTCAAACAGAATTGAGAGTGTGTATCGGGGTTGTATCTCACAGTGAGATTGATTTAATTTAATATACAGTTTTGTTTTGTTTTTTTCAGGCTTGGCTTCAGGACAGAAAATGAAAATAATCAGTCTGTATCGGCTTATTTGTAACAGATTATCTTGAAAGGAAATGGTACAAACATTACTGTTTATAATCTTCATAATAAATGTTCCTATTCAGGCGAGACTAGATTTTCCTGAGGAGGCTAGGGAAATTTGTGTTTTGCAGACGTATTTTCTGATTTTAATACTAAATCAAATCAAACACGGCTGTGTTTATCTTATACAACCTCTAAAAAAGTTAAATTCCCTACTCTTTTTCTCTAACTCTGAGATCTAATCCCGTTCAGATAGGAACATCTGTGATTGGTTTATAATTTGTTTCTAGCGCTTCTCATTTATTTTGACCTTCATCAAATACCATATCTACAGCTAAACTTCTGGTTTCAAATCCCAGTTGCATTCAAATCAATACGTGATCCTCTGTTAATAATCGAAACTCAAATGTCACTTCGAAAACAAATCCCATCCGAATATTGCTAATGAATTCATTGTTTTAAAAGGAAACCTCATTATAGAGCTTTTAATTGAGCTTGTTTAGACAGTGTGTGACAGCTCACCCTCTTCTGCTCTCTGTACTGACCGCGCAGGCGCTCCTCGAGTCTTCGTGCAGCTACAGCCCACTGTGCAGACAGTCTGCGCATACGCCTTCTCATGAAGCTTAAGGATTCTTTGCCTGAGCCGACTCGTTCCAACAGTAGAGACAGGTCGGAGCGGAAAAATGCCTATGGAAAGAGAAAAAGTGAGAAAGAACTGGCGAGTACACAGTGTACAGACGAAATGTATGTCCATACAAAAATACTTGTTATTTTATAGACATAAATCAGAAAACAATTATACAGTTGCACTTTAGAAGTAAACTTTAGCATACTTTTAAATTAGTACTTATTACTGAAATAATATTCTTTCTATATTCTAGTTTAAATTTACAATAAATACTGAACTTTAGACAGTTTTTTGACCCACTCAAGTAAGACTTAAGTACATCTTTATATGCAATTTCATTTCATTTAATTACTTCAACTGTCTTTGAAATATGATTAAAATGTACGGATGAATGCGGACTAGCTTTTATGATAAACTAAAATATACCTTGTCATTTCTATTGAAACTTGTATGCCATGTATTTTAAAATATATTTGTAATTTCATTTGTAATGAAGCTAATATTTAGTACAACTATATTAACTTTAAATGTACTAAATCACACACCACAGTTACATGTGCTTTAGTATGTTAGTCAAGACATCAAAATAAGTGTACTTTAAGGAATAACAAATGATTGATAAAAAAACATTATTTATAATGTAATAATATAATATAATATAACGTATAGTATAAATTGTATTTCACGGTAAAACTTTTAATTTGAAATTACAAAGTGCACTTTTAAAAGTTTACTTAAAGACCCCCTGAAATCAAAATGTGTAGCATGTAGTATGAATATGTTAGCCTTAAGCAGTGTTGGGGAAAGTAACTTTTAAAAGTATTGTGTTACAATATTGCGTTACTCGCAAAAAAGTAATTACGTTACTTCAGCTTTCAGCTGTGCTACAATTCTAGATCAAAGAACAATAGGATACAGGAGAAGGAAGTTCAACACTCTTATTTATAAATCTAATCTAAAGTCATTTGTTCTTATTAGTATGGTTGAATTAGATAATTGAAGGTCAGCAGCAAAGACATTGGTTAATAAAGTCAGATTAAATACATAAAGTATTAAGTACAATTCTGAGATTGCATTTTCTGTTTTTTATTCATTTTGAGGAATACTGAATGTTTTTGTGCAAGTGAGATGAGTAAAGGCATGTGCACATTTAATCTAGAACTAAAATAAACACTGTTTACACAGCGCACACAACACCTCACTTTATTTCTCTCAAAATGAGGACAAGAGCTGTCAGTCAATAAATGTGAAAAAGTAAGTAGCGTTACTTATTTGAAAAAGTGAATTCGATATTTTGTTGTAAATAAAAAAAGTAATGCGTTACTTTACTAGTTACTTGAAATAGTAATCTGATTATGTAACTCAAGTTACTTGTAATGAGTTACCCCCAACACTGGCCTTAAGGTTATGAATAAGCTGGAGTGTTCCAAAACACATTGCATTTAGGAGATATAAGCATTCAAAACTTAAAGTCTCTCACTTCCGCTCAATGTATCACGGATTTTTATGACATCACCACGGACTTCAACTTCTCAGTAAATCTTCTGTCCAATCAAATTCTCTCTAGAATCTAAAGCTCCGCCCCCTTTGCTATAAACACCAACTGGCCAAAGCAACCGTTGATACGTCACTGAGCAATATGGGGTGGAGATGTGTGTTCGGTTGCTCAAACGCTCCAGTTTTATTCCATTTTCCAACTGTGTGTTGGTTAAGAATGAAATGGCTAGAATTTATTCACACCTCTACTATTGAATCCAACATATCATCAGCGCTCGGTTTCACTTCCATGTTGCTGTCAAATATGGCTTGCAGTGAGAGAGGTAAACTAAACGCTATTGGCTATTTGAAAAGGGGGAGGAGCCATTCAATATGTCCAGCCTTAACTTCCTGTTTCAGTGGAAATTACGTCAATCCATCATACAAAGCTGTGCGTTCCAAGGCACTTCAGTGGGCCTTTAATAAGAAACAGTCATGAAAGTGTACTCTCTTAAAGTACACTTAAGTGGCCTGTTATGTCGTTAATATTTTTTACGTACAAGTACAGCTTTATATTAGAAGAACACTACAATTGCACAAACAATCCAATAATGCACACTATATGTTGGGGTATACAGTAATTTTCAGTTCTTCTCTTGGATATTTACTATACTTACTAAATGACTTAAACAAACTGAATATCTTTCACAGATTTGATGCCACTAAAATTCAGTGATTATGCATCAAAAGCTAAAAAGCAATCAACCCAATGCTTAAACACAACATAAATGAATGGACTCTGAGTGGTCATGCTGCATGAGGCTGAGGTTAAGCAGGATCTTACAAATGAAAGAACTGTCATTTTAAAATGCCAGATAGTGGCATAAGAGTTCAAGCGCATGCTGGTAAAAGCTGTGTGGAATTTAAAGAGGTAATTATGCTAGACAGGAAAATGCTACAGTTTTTTTAAGCTCTAGGGGAAAGAAAACTAAAAAAAAAACAATATCTCATTTCAGTCTTAGCAGGGTTCAGTGAAGTTGTGAATAAGTGTCAAACAGCTGGAATTCTTTCACTTGAAATGACACTGTGATAGTCTTAACTAACCAGGTGAGATCTGCACGCTGCACACACAGCATAAAACCCACTGAGCTTCCTTGCTTTCTACAGCCTACTAAGTCTAATCCTAAGTGAAATTAAACCTCATAAATGACTGATTTGGAACGCTGCATAGGTAGCAACTTGTGTGTCATACAAACAAATGCATGGGGAATCCGGTGGACTCAACAAACAATGGAGAAAAGAGCTTTGTGGTTACATATTGCTAATCCAACAACGTGCTATACTTCAGCATCCAAAAATAAAATAAACATTTTCATTTTTATTTAACTTGTCAGTTACATTTATTTTTACAGTATGTTCACTTACTTACCTAAGAAAGTAATGGTAATGTATGGTAACTATATGGGTTAAGGTCAGGTATAGGAGTAGGTTCAGGTTTATTACCCAGTTATTGTAATTGCTATAATAAGGACATTATACATATATATTACATTCACATGGGGGACAGTGCTGTAAAATAAAGTGCTACCCAACATATTACAATTTAAAATAACTGTTTTCTATTTGAATACGTTTTAAAATGTAAATTATTCCTGTGATTCAGAGCTGAATTTTCAGCATCATTAAGGTGCGTTCACGCCATGTCGTAATTACCGCAATTACATGATTTCAACTTGTGAAAAGCATTCACGTCCTCGTAGAGCTCGTAATTACAGCTTGTAAGATGGGAATTGTTTGAAAGCTCGACTTGAACCACCTGACCGCTGCAGATTCATTTATTCGTTGATAGTGGTGCCATAGAAACGCATAATTCCCAGTCTGAGGATGTGAAAAGTTTCGAATATAATGTCATCTCGGGTCTACGGTAATTACGACGGCGTGAATGCAGCATTTCTCAAGTCTTATGTGTCACATAATTCTTCAGAACTCATTAAAATATTGTTGAACTGTTGAAAACAGTGCTGCTTCATATGTTTGTGGAAACCATGAAACATATTTGCATACATCTTTACTGTCACTTTTAATAAATAAATAATTTCCTCTTTCTGATTTCAAACTTTCGAACAAAAGTGTATTTATAATTGCTATTTCTCTTGCTTCATCCATCAAATTTTTCTGGATATTTTTTATTTTCTTGATAAAATATACCTGCAATGCTGCCTTATGAAACTCATTAGGTTTAGGAAAAGAGTGTTATAAACTTCAGATTAGGGCTGCCCTAGACTAAAGATTTTTCTAGTCGACTAGTAGTCATTTTTATTTAAGCGATTAGTTGACTAATCTCGCGTTTATATCAATTAGCCATGAATCTTAATAATAAGTCTTTAATTGCCAGCCTAATCAGCAGTCAAACGCACGCATAAAGATTTCCCTAGCGCACTGGCAAAAGTAATGATTATGAGTGTGTCGTGAAAGACTGTTTGAACATTTTTTTCTGTGTTTTCGGCTCCAGTAAGTCGACGATGCTAACTCGTCATCTCCGCAGTAGTTTCATACTACTTACATGTTTCAAATGATAAGCCATATTTGAGGCAAATTTTTTTCTGCCGTAAATGATCTTCCTGTGGAGTTTTTATTTTTGTGACTAACCGACTAATAAAATCTTGGTCGACCAAACCTCTTCTAACCGACTAACGGTTAGTATACTATTAGGGGGCAATAACAATAGCAATAACTCCTCACAAACCTCTGATTTTCTCTGTGTCAGTGAACTCAGTATTGTAATAATTGACTGTTTCGGGCACTCACCTGTCTTTTTGGGAGGCTGCTGGTTGTTGGGTGGCTGCTTTGATTCCTCCCGACCAGCGGGGGGCAGAACCACTCGACTTCACTAAGGTAGATGAGGAAAGAGCAGTCGGAGCCATCTACTCCATAAAAGGTGTAGCAAGGGTCTGATGTCCACCTGGCTCTCATCCACTTGAACATTAAGAGATGAATAACAATTAACTTTAGGTTGGCACTATTTTGACATTACACAGTGAGAGGACAGAGGTGTGATATCAAAACCAAGCATGACGGGACCCATCAAATCATTTGTTTTCATAAATAACTCAGGTTTACATTACATTTACATTATTTTTGACACTTTTATCCAAAGCAACTTAGAGGGCATTCAAATAGTATATTTTACCAGTACTTGCATTCTCTGCATGGGGATCTTTGCATTGTTCAGGAACTGGAACTGATAGAGCATTTCAGTTCAGGTTAAAGGGTCTTATTTACATGTTGGGTTCAGTCTTCATCTTAATGCCTCTGCAAACCTTTACAAGAGCACATAAACTGAAATGTGTGCTTTTTTTTCTCTTTTTTCAAATATATACACTTTGCTAAAAAAAGATTGGTTTGATTTGGCTGCTTTCAGGATTCCTTTAGAATGGGAGTGTTGAACAAACATTTAACCTCAAATAAACTATCATCCATTCAAACAGCCACTTCACATGCGTGATGGTGTCATACTTCAGACATGAGTGACACATTGAACACAATTCTAACAGCCCTTTCACACCAAATTTAAGATAAAGAAAAGTTAAACGAATCAGTGGCAAATGAAAGGAAAATGATGCACGTGATGTGCCTTTTAGCTGTTCAGCTTTACGAATATCAGAAGCATGGGATGCAGGAGAAGCAAATTCAACACCCTAATTTAAGCAACAAAAAAAAAAAAAAAACAGACATAACGTAACAAAAGTTGCATCTTTGCATGGTGGAATTCACCCAAAAATGAAAATTCTGTCATTACTTACCCTCATGTCGTTCCAAACCCCTAAGGCCTCGTTAAAGTAAAGACATCGTTAAAATAGTCCATGTGACTACAGTGGTTAATGTCATGAAACGACGAGAATTATTTTTGTGCGCAAAAAATAATAACAAAAACAACGATTTTATGCAACAATCTCTTCTCTTCCATGTCAGTCTCCTACGCTATTCGCGTAGTAAACAGTGCAGTGCTTCCATGTTTTCATCAGAACGCTGGCTCACTATTGGCCAGCTCCATTGTTAGCATTACACGCATGTGTCATGGTGCTCACGTGACCAGTGTCGGCCAATAATAAGTCACCGTTCTGCCGTAGAACCCAGAAGTTCTGCATTGTGTTTAGTACGTCAACAGCGTAGGAGTCTGACACAGACAAGAAGAAACTGTTGAATAAAGTCGTTATTTTTGTTTTGTTTGCGCACAAAAAGTGTTCTCGTCACTTCATAACATTAAGGTTGAACCACTGTAGTCACATGGACTATTTTAACAATGTCTTTACTACCTTTCTGGGCCTTGAAAGATGCAGTGACGTTGCTGCATATGGCTGGTTCAGAAACCTCTCGGATTTCATCAAAAATATCTTAATTTGTGTTCTGAAGATGAACAAACGTCATACAAGTTTGCAACGACATGAGGGTAAGTAATTAATTACATACATTTCCTTTTTGGATGATCTAACAATTTAAATATTTCCCTGCAACTGTTTGTTTTTTAAAAGTTGCCAATGCCAGCATTTTTGATAATTTTCACAAAAGTTTCATGACCCCAGAATATTTTGTTGTATGGACATCTGAACAGGCAATATATAAAATAAAAAAATAAAAAAAATAAAAAAAGTTTGGCGCTGTGGCGTAAATGATTGACAGCTGTGATTGACAGGTTTCCTGAGCAAAGTAGTCACTGAAGCAACAACAGACTTTTTTTGGGGATTTTTGGAGGACTGAGGAGATTGGAGCTTTAAATTGAATCTAAATTTCTATAATTATTTCACACCGACATAATGGTTTGTTCTGCAGCAGAGGCAAGTGCTTACGATTGATTCAGCGAGAGTTAGGGCGGGACCAGGGACGTTGATTTCACGGCTTTACTTTCTGCTCACTACTGCGCATGTCTGGTCCCGAAATCGCAACTGTGCAGACTCAAGCCCCAAGATGTCAGCGCCATATCGGGACAATGGCGGCTTCACTTCTCGCCAATGGAAGAGAACGAAGGGGAGTCGTACACCTTTTTTTTACAGTCTATGGTGGCTACAAAAAGCAACATTTTGAACAAAAAGCTAGAAAGACTACCACATGAATAAGCAATCCTTTTATTACTTGTTTCTGCTTCTTTTTTTGCCTGTGTTTAATCCAGAGATTCTGTAGCGCCATCTACCAAATAGCAATGAAAACAAGGAAAACAGGACATTTCTGTCAATGGCGGGAAAAGAGTTAATAATTGAAGGTCAGCAGCAAAAACATTGGTAAATTAAGTAATATTATGTCCATAAACTCTATTTGATTAATTATTTAATTATTGCAGATTTCATAAAGTAAAAAAATGTGGGATCAGTGAGATTTTTGGTAACTAACTATACATAACTTTGCAACTAGATGTCAACTAACTCTCATTAGAGTACTAGTAGACTGTGTGCTTAATATCTGCTAAAAATTAATTTTGATGCTCCCCAACAGACATTCTACTGACTATAAATAACTTTGCAATTACATGTCAACTTATTCTACTAACCTTAACAGTCTATTAACACTCTAATGAGAGTTAGTTGACATGCAATGTTACTTACATAGAGTGTCTAAAGTGGATTATCGAAATAATGTTTTGAATTTTAATAATATTTCACAATATTACAGATTTTACTTTATTCTTGGTCAAACAACTGCAGCCTTGGTGAACGGGCTTCTTTAAAAAAGTATTTCAAGTCATTGTTATAGGGCAAACGCACAATTAGGCTCATTATAGTTTGTGCTTTCTTCACAAAATGCCATGCTCCATCTGAAATATGTCAGATCTGCTGAGCTCTCCACAATACAGCACTGCGGTCCTGAGATCTCAACCGCACTGTGCACACTGCGTTCAGCACAGATTTTGTGGGTCTATTTTATGTCGTTGCCTGATCTGCATAATTAATTTCGTGGATCGGGAGCTAAAGCAGCGAAGACAGAACATCCAAATAAACAGCTTTCAGAGGGAGCAATTCATTCTTAGTAAATTCCCCGTGTGCATTACCTACAATACAAATCATTAAAGTCATCATAATTATTTGAACATTTTGACAGCCCTATATTTCATAAAAATCTATTTATTGAAAAGTGGAAAAGATGCAAATGTAATATATGTGGTGAAAGAATGTTGATGCAGGTAGGGAGATAATAATGTGCAAGAAGCGGAGAAATATTTATGAGGATGAACCATGTGTCATGGAGGGCAAAAGTGTAAATTAGTGCTGAATATTTTATGTAGGCACCTTGCTCATCACAGGTTACACATCTATTTCATGGAAACTAAAGAGTTCATGAACTGCAACTATTTTAAAAGTAATGTTCAGGCTTGTACGAAGACAACAACAGCTAGATGTGCTTTTGGCTTCAATGCTGGTGTCAGTGCATTAGTCCCAACAAATGCTCTGATTTGGGACGTTCACCACAAACAATGTGCATTGTTTCTTTCAGTAAATTGTTTGCGCTGAATATTTGCATTGGTGTGAAAGGACCGAGTGAACTCGCCTGGTTACATGGCAAATTTGGCTGATGTGTCCAGTATTCACAATATATTTGTTATTATTCTACTAACAATATAACATTAACCCTCTGGTGCTCTTCGATTGGTGGTCAGAAATGACAGATTTTTTATTTTATTTTTTGTAAATGAAATTAATGTACTATATTTTAGTTTGATAATGTTTTAGGGGATTGTTTTAGGGGACGCAAGAGGTGCTCAGAATACAAAGTTCAAACATTGCTACTCTGAGCAATGTTTGAACTTTGTATTCTGAGCACTTCTTGCGTTGTTTTTTCCTCCCCATGATGACTCGCTTGGTTTAATCCTCAAATGTAAGTCGCTTTGGATAAAAGCGTCTGCTAAATGACTAAATGTAAATGTAAATTTTTTAAACTAAATTATAATCCATTTATTCACTTTTTGAGCATAGACCTGAAAATGTCCAGCTTAAACTGTGGTAAATCTTGATTGCTTTGGAGCACAGACTTAAGTTTGATCTCTTTTCAAAGACGACACTTGGCAGATTATTGCTGAAGTGAAAATATACTATTTACATTTTTATATGAAATATATTTTCAAAATCACGTTTTACTCTAAAACTGCAAGACAATCAAAGCCTAAACAAGCGTTGTTCCAAACTTGAACTTGATATCTAAAAAAAAAGAGCTTTCAGTCAGATTTGAACTCCCATTAATTTTTGTTCACATTGACTTGTTCACATGGTAAATCTGGTCTGATTTTCAAAAATGAGGACAGACTGCACTACAATAAACAACATAGAAGAGAGACATCATCTATAAAACAGCATCATCAATCAATGAAACAGGTGTGAAAACACTCTGCAAGAAATCAATGTGTTGGGTGCCAGTGTTTGCTTCCACCAATCTGTTTCCCTCCAAGGCAACCATGGAAGAAAAAAGACAGACATAAAGGAGTATGAGAGTTTTTGAAAAAAAATCTCTGTCAACTCACATCCACTTTACTGGCGCAATCCGGGTACCCAGGATCCTTCGGGACTTCGCACTGCCCTATAACTCCATCTCGGCCTGTAGATGAAAAGAACAGGCAGTCACAGTCTGATATCACTGTTCCACAGTACAGTAGCTTCGGTGTAAAACACCAGTGGGATCTGAACGCTCTCGGCTTTAATGAGGCTTTGGGAGAGTCCTCCGTATCTTCTTCCATCTCCTCAAATTCCTTTATTAGGTATTATGAAAGTGAACTCTTGGCCTCATATCTCGTACGTGTCTGAGTAAGGCTTGCTCTGGGCTTTGTTAAGAGCTCTATACTGCTTTCTGTTCACTAGGGTAGAAAATTGCAAACATCCCCCTCTCCTTGATTAATAAACTCCCATCTCTCACTGGTAGCCGGTCCCAGTCAGCCTAATTAACTAAGATGTTGTTCTTTGTAAAACAGGCTACTTCAGATCCATCAAAAAGCATACAGAGAAAGGAAATATGGGCTATTCTGGGGTGCGTTTCCCAAAAGCATCGTTGGCCAACTATGATCGCAATTTCCATTGAACTCTATTGGTAACGACGTAATTTGATTGCAAACTCCGATATTTTGGAAATTGACGAAGAAATTGACGAAAACTCTTTTGAAAGGAGAAGTGATATTCTAGCAAAAATCTCTAGGAGAAACAACTGAAGTATTAAAGTGATCTAATTTATGACTTTACTTTTGTATGGGCATATCTATATACAGTATCTATTAAAAAAACTATATATTTGTAATGTTTTTCAGAGAAGTCAACAAGGCTATATTTATTTGATCATAAATACAATAAAAAATTAATATTGTGAACTATTATTATAATTTTAAAAATCTGCTTTCAGTCTTCAGTGTCACATGACCCTTTTTATAATCTTAATATAATCAAATATGCTGTTATTGGTGCTCAATTATCAATAACTCATAAATTAATGTTCCATGTTATTACAATAATTGTAATAATATTTCACAATATTATGTTTTTTACAGTTTTTTTTATCAAATAAATGCAGCCTTGGTGGACATAAGAGACTTCTTTCAAAATCATTAATAAATCTAGTGAGACTTTATTTTGATTGTCCACTTTAAACATTCTACTAACTATAAGTAACTTTGCAGCTACATGCTAATTAGTCATTAGAATATAAGTAGCCTGTCAGATTAATTTCTGCTAACACTTTATTTTGATGCGCATCAAAAAGACATCCTACTGACTATTGTAATGAAAACAAACTGAATGTCCATGAAAACTAAAACAGACTGAACATAACTGTGACAACTATAAGTATATCTGTAAGTACAAGTTAACTTATTCTGTTAACCCTAATCTAACAGTCTACTAATACTCTAAATGAGAGTTAGTCGACATGTAGCTGCAAAGTTACTTTACAAGTTAACTAGAATGTCTATGTACCTATATTCTGATTGGCTGGGATTGTCACGTTGAGTCACATATTCACATTCATTGTGAACAGGCACAGTCACTGGAAACTGAGAACACAGTGAGTGTATGACTTTAGATCAAAAGATATTTAGTATTGTCAGGTCAAAACTGAAATATTACAAAGTCTAAAAAGTCATTAAAAACAATTACAGCAGCACACTGAGGTGCTACTTTTCAAACAGAAAAGTTTTCTTAACAAAGTAAGCAGACTTTGAGAAGAATCCTTGTACTTTCTTTGCAAATGGCAGAGCAGAAGTATGAATTATGTTTGTCTTGCATTAATAGTTTAAATAAACCTCCCACACATCTTGCACATATGTTCGCTAAAAACCAGCTGGAAATCGACCAAACTCTGTTGGCAAACTTTAGAGATATCTAAAAACCTACAGAGGGCTTCACTGAACAAATAGCGGCAAGAGATGACTGGCATTATTGCTATGAAGTTCAATCAAGTTGCATTAAATAATAAATAGCGAATGTGTTGTCCTGAAAAAATGGCATTGAGCCCAGACCTCTTCATGTCTAATTTTAAACAGCATTTTTAATATGATTTTGGCTCACTATACAGAGACTAAGTCGAGAGTTTTTGGTGAGTTTATCAATCTTGTTTGCTCTTATGTCATCAGGCAAAAAAGGACTTAATGGACTTAATGTATACTAAATTTAAGTATAGACACAATGAGACTATTTTTATAGTATAATATAGTGTGTGTGTGTGTGTGTGTGTGTGTGTGTGTGTGTGTGTGTGCGTGCGTGCGTGCGTGCGTGCGTGCGTGCGTGCGTGCGTGCGTGCGTGCGTGCGTGCGTGCGTGCGTGCGTGCGTGCGTGTGTGTGTGTGAGATAATAAATGAAGAACTCATTATATATAGCCTATTATTACATCTGTGTAATATCTGTGGAATACTTGATTCTGATTGGTCAATCGCGCCACCCAGCGGTATGTTATCCCCGATAACAACCGCTAAAAATAGATAACACAGGGTCATCCGAAAAAAGAGAGGAAAAAAACACTATTTTTAAATAATTAAAACCCGCATTGTCAAAAGTTGAAGTCTCATCCTCATATAATTAAGTAACTTCTGTTCTGTCACTTGTCAGATGTAATGCAGGGAAGCTTTGTCATTAATGTTAGTTTTTATTTTAATTGGCAGATTTTTAATCTATGCAGTGCCACTTTTAAAAGCTTTCTTCAACAAACCAAGACATTCTGTTCTGCAGAAGATCTCTTGAATGAATTCAGTGTTTTTCCTTATTTAAAATGAGGTATTTCCACCAAATATCCAGTGGTGGAACTGATTTGTTAATAAAGTGATGTGATAAAATGTCATCTCTGTTGTCTGTGTTCTGTATTTTGCTTAATGTATTTATGTTTTTTATACATATTTTCTTCTGGGACAGGGAGAAATAATCAATTGCTACTACAGCGTAAAATGTTCAATTGGACCAACGACACGGTTTGATAAACTACAGTTCTCTTACGAGAGGTTCTCTCGTATTGCGTAAATTTAGCTTACGCTACGGGAAAGATTCATCTTCTCGAGATACTGAAGCCAAAAAATTATCCTTAATTTTGTATTCCTTGTCAACGCAGTGCAGCAGCTAGCAGACCTAGAGCAGGCCATCTTGCGTGCTCATTGGCTGCCCTGCGGGCAACTGCTGCAGCCTACCAGTGAGCCCGGCGTGACTTCACGCTCAATGAAGGGCGCCCGCGCCTTCATAGCGTCACAGCCCGCCAGAATGGGCGTGGCTTAGCGTATAACACTAGGGGCTGTAGGCTGACTTCCCTGATTTTCGTCTCTTCAGCGAGCTCTTCGCATCGCTGGATCTGAGAGAAGCCACCGCCGCCGTCGAACAGCGGACAGCCAGCTTAGGAGAGCGCTGAGGAAGCCGGCCGTCTTCGCCACCTTCAGCCATCCGTGCGAGCTACGCTATTCGGCGACGTATCCTTTACCTTGATAAAACCTATTCTAAAACTATTCTAAAAGAGCAGCGAGTGTCTTTTTTAAGACGCCTCGCACTTCCGGCTGTGAAGCGCTTCCGCTGTCGACCCTGCGGGCTCGACTCGAAGCCTTCAACACCCCCCGCCTCTCCTCACCGACGCGCAGCTGCCGCTCACGAGCCTCACTGCCGTAGCATCTGAGAATGAGGCCGAGGGACACGTACGAGCGCGGCTAGCTCTCTTTACGTTACAAGAGAGCTACCCCGCCCTCGTGTCCCCGTTCGCGCGTCATGCAGAGCCCTCTCGAGCTCTCTGCATGACCCGGACGGGCATCATCTGTGTTACATGTAGGTCCCGTGCCCACTACTCGTGCGCGCGCCCTCGTACAAACACTGTTCCAGGCAGTTCTGCTCGACCACCGAGCACGCGGCTAGCTCCCTTTATGTTACAAGAGAGCTACCCCGCCCTCGCATCCCCGTTCGCACGTCATGCAGAGCCCTCTCGAGCTCTCTGCATGACCCGGACGGGCTTGCGCGCCGCCGTCGAAATGTCTCGCTCTGTCAGTCCCCTTAGATAAGGCTACTGCAGTGGTGTATTTGGCAGCCAACGAGCCGGTAATGCAACCCGCTCGCCTGCACACATCCGCCGTTCTCGCGACGACCCAGAGAAATCTCAAGTGAGTATAATGTCAGATTAAGAATGTAAGTTACGTGCCCGCTCACGAGCGCTCACGCTTACTAACAGACACATCGCCTCCGAAAAGACGTGCGTGTTTAAGTTTATTCCCTGTCAGTCCCCTTCAAACAGGCTACTGCAGTGGTTCAATTAGCAGCCAACGAGCCGGTTTGTTGACCCTCTCGCCTGCACACAAACGCCGTTTTCACGGCGACCCAGAAAAATCTCAAAAAGAGTATTTAATGTCTGGTCCGGCTCATGCCGTCGGTGTTGTAAGTGTAATGAAAGTGCCCACGCCCCAGTGTTCACCACTACACATAAGCACTCCGAACCTCGCAGAGCACACTCTCATGAAGCGCAGAAAAGCCGCTCGAGTGTTGAATGTAAGAAATGTGTCCACAAGTCTGTGCCCACTATCTGCCCCCTCTGTTACACGATCAAGAAAGCAGGTTATGAATGATCGGGGCGTCAAATACACTTGTAAGTCTAGTGCCCGCGCTCACGCTTACAGGAAGCTTTTCCGCCCGGACCGCTGCTCGCGCGTCAAAGAGTGGAAAAAGAATGTTCCCCATCCCTTATGATTGGGACATCTCACATAAATCAGCCGGTCTCGGCTTTCAGCGAGCAGCCATTGCCCAGAACCGAGAGCGCGCGCACCGCGCTTTCGGCTCCGGGTCAGTTTCACAAAAGAAAGCAGGTTATGGATGTAAGTCTCGTGCCCGCCAGAGTGCGTTCACGCTTGCTAACACAAACCTCCCCCCGGGCTCCGCCCGCGCGTTTTAAGTGTTATCACAAAACGCAGGGCATTAATAAAACGCTCCCCATCCATTATGATCGGGGCGTCAAATACACTTGTAAGTCTCGTGCCCGCGCACACGCGCTCACGCTTACAGGAAGCTTTTCAGCCCGGAGAGCTGCTCGCGCGTCATAAAGTGAAAAAAAAAAAAAAGAAGAATGTTCCCCATCCCTTATGATTGGGACATCTCACATAAATCAGCCGGTTTTGACTTTTCAGCGAGCAGCCATTGCCCAGAACCGAGAGCGCGCGCACCGGGCTTTCGGCTCCGGTTCAGTTTCACAAGCCCGCAAATGGCGGGGGTCTGAACCCGGAGGCCATTCGCCCCCTAGCGGCTCACATAGCTGCGTGGGAAACTATCCCAGGGATTTCAGAATGGGTGTTGAGCACAATAAAGCAGGGCTATACACTTCAATTCATTCGCCGTCCCCCGCGCTTTCAAGCCCGGACCGCGACGATAGTGAATGCGGAAGTAGCACACCTACTTCACGCAGAAATAGCAAAGCTGCTGTGCAAAGGGGCTATAGAAAAGGTACCGCCTTCTCTGAGCGAGTCAGGCTTTTACAGCCGATATTTTCTCGTACCCAAGAAGGACGGAGCCTTCAGACCTATCCTAGATCTGAGACATTTGAACTAAGTGCTTGCGAAAAGACCGTTCAAAATGCTTACGACCAGGAAAATCCTCGCGCACGTTCGCCGAGGGACTGGTTTATTTCTCTAGATCTGAAGGATGCCTATTTTCAGATTCAGATAGTACCCCGTCACAGGCAATTTTTGAGATTCGCCTTCCACGGTCAGGTATATCATTACACCGTCCTGCCATTCGGCCTGTCCCTGGCACCCCGTACATTTACAAAGTGCATGGACTCGGCGCTCGCCCCCCTGAGAAGTCAGGGGCTGCGAATAATGAACTATCTGGACGATTGGCTGATATTGGCACAGTCAGAGACAGAACTGCTATCTCACAGAACAGTGCTTCTCAGTTATCTGGAAAGCTTGGGTCTCACGGTCAACTGGACCAAGAGCTCATTACTGCCCAGCCAGTCAATTTCCTTTTTAGGAATAGCACTGGACTCGGTGACCATGACGGCTCGTTTATCGACACAGCGCGCGCGCCGTGTTCGCCACCTAGCCGCATCTTTCCAGAAGGGCAGCTTCTCCCTTTGAAAACATTTCAAAGGATGTTGGGCTGTATGGCATCAGCTGCAGCGGTGCTTCAGCTGGGCCTACTGCGCATGCGCCCGCTCCAACGCTGGTTGAATGCTCGCGTGTCCCACCGGGTGTCTGGCGGCCAGAAAATCAGAGTGACTCAGGCCTGCATAGCAGCTCTGCAGCCCTGGTTAGTGGCCGACTGGTACCAGCAGGGAGTAATGATGGGAACCATCTCTTATCGTAAAGTCATCTCGACAGACGCGTCCAACTCGGGTTGGGGTGCACTGTTCGAGGGCAGACCGGCCTTTGGCCAGTGGTCAGACCAGGAGAAGGGTTTTCACATAAACTGTCTGGAAATGATAGCGGTCGAGAACGTGCTGAAGTGCTTCCTCCCGTTCATACAGGACCAGCATGTTCTTGTCCGCTCGGACAATATGTCTGTGGTATCCTATGTAAACCGTCAGGGCGTGTCAGATCCAGAAATCTCTGCAATCTGACGGAACGCCTCCTTATTTGGTCTCAGATGCACCTGCGCTCGCTGAGGGCGGCGCATGTGCCTGGCCATTTGAACGACGGCCCAGACAAACTGTCCAGGGACAATGTTCCCCCAGGGGAATGGTCCCTGCACCCCAAACGGTCCAGAAACTGTGGCGCCTATTCGGCAGAGCGGAAGTCGACCTATTTGCGTCAAAAGACAACGCTCAATACCCGACTGTCTGTTCGAAGGATGAGGATGCGCTGGCCCAGGTTTGGCCCAGCCTCCCGCTATAAGCTTTCCCTCCGGTCTATCTGTTGCCACAGGTGATCAAGAGAATCAGGGAAACGCGCCACTCCGTGCTCCTCATAGCCCCGCGTTGGGAGAATCAGATTTGGTTCCCGGAACTAGCAGGGCTGTCACATACAGCTCCGTGGCCGAATCCGGTGAGGGCAGATCTCCTCTCTCAGGCTCGCGGCACGATCTGGCATCCCAATCCAGAGCGCTGGTCTCTGCATTTATGGTTGATCAACGGGTACTCGTTGCCCTGCCAGAAGGAGTGATGAACACGATCACGCAGTCTAGAGCCCCTTCCACGAGAAGGCTCTACGCGTCTAAATGGTCGGTGTTCTCTGGATGGTGCACCGACAGAGGTCTGGACATGCGGGGTGGCGCATCTGCTCACCTTCCTACAAGAGCTGTTGGATAAGGGAAGGTCCCCATCCACGCTCAATGTATACGTGGCGGCCGTGGCAGCGTTCGCAGAATCGACGCACGGCCAGTCATTGGGAAGACACGAGTTGGCCATCCGCTTCCTTAGAGGAGCTAGAAGGATGAATCCGCCGCGCCCCTCGTCGGTTCCCATGTGGGATCTTTCATAGGTCCTCGAGGCCCTGAAAGCTTTTCCATTTGAACCACTAGACACCGTGGGGTTGAAATATCTATCACTGAAAACCTTCTTTCTGACTGCACTGTCGTCAGTAAAACGTGTAGGGGACCTGCATGTGCTGTCTGTCAGCGCGTAGTGTCTTGAGTTCGGACCGAATGACTCTAAAGTCATCCTCAGACCTAGACATGGCTATGTCCCTAAAGTGATGGGCACTCCATTCAGAGCGCAAGTTATTTCGTTGTCAGCTCTCCCAGCATCTGACAGCGAAGGTGATGTGAATCTCCTCTGCCCTGTCAGAGCGCTGAGGTTTTACATTACGCGCTCCACCTCCTTCAGGCGTTCGGAACAGCTTTTTGTTTCGTTTGGTGGGCGCACCAAGGGTCTCGCCTCCTCGAAACAGAGCCTGTCCAGATGGATAGTAGACGCTATAGCGGCCGCTTACGCGTCAAAAGGTCTGCAATGCCCTCTGGGCATCAGGGCTCATTCCACGAGAGGCGTGGCCTCTTCGTGGGCATGGTCCAGTGGAATTTCTATCCATGACATATGAGTAGCGGCGGGCTGGAGCTCCCCGTCTACAATTTGTCAGGTTTTATAACCTAGAAGTTCCTGCCTTGCAGGCTAAACTGTTGTCAGTCTGAAGGAGAGGTGTATTCTGCCCAGATCTCCTGCTCAGATCACTCTCACATGACTCAGCTCTTCTGGTTGAGCTGCACTAAGTAGGGTATGTGCCATGTGCCTATACAGACCGGCGCGCTGCTCTGTATTCCCTATTTGTGCTTATGTACAAGTGATGGCCCGCGTGGCTGGCCACCTTATTTTTTCCACTTATGGGGTTCCCCTGAAAGCTCGGGGTCTCATGTGGATGCTTGGTGCGCACGGCGTTGACAAAGTGTTCCCGTAGCGTAAGCTAAACTTACGGAATACGAGAGAACCTCTCGTAAGAGAACGATGCTCGGTTACTAACGTAACCTCGGTTCTCTCTAGAGAGGGAACGAGTATTGCGTAACCGGCCGTGCTCGCGCCACGAGCGACTTCGCTTCAGTCGACGAAAACCAGGGAAGTCAGCCTACAGTCCCTAGTGTTATACGCTAAGCCACACCCATTCTGGCGGGCTGTGACGCTATGAAGGCGCGGGCGCCCTTCATTGGGCGTGACGTCACGCCGGGCTCACTGGTAGGCTGCAGCAGTTGCCCGCAGGGCAGCCAATGAGCACGCGAGATGGCCTGCTCTAGGTCTGCTAGCTGCTGCACTGCGTTGACAAGGAATACAAAATTAAGGATAATTTTTTGGCTTCAGTATCTCGAGAAGATGAATCTTTCCCGTAGCGTAAGCTAAACTTACGCAATACTCGTTCCCTCTCTAGAGAGAACCGAGGTTACGTTAGTAACCGAGCATCGTTTTCCATTGGCTCAACATATTATTTCTGATTGAGCCCATGTTAACAGACTATTGCCACAATTGCTAAAATTCAATTCACAGAAATTAAATTAGGCCAATTGAAAAATGTAGATGTGACCAGTCACTAGAACATTTTGAGTTGGAGAGGTCTGACATTTTAACAGTGTAATAAAAATGATGAAATATTTTTGGTTGTCGCCCCAACAGTGACAAAATGGAACCTTATTGTATAGTGTTAATACTGTTTTGATATTAAAAGTATACAATTTGTGATTTTTATCTTCCAACAACATCCCTTACAATAAGAAAGTCCTCAATCACCTCTGCCTGGGATGTTAGTCTTCTTGAGAATCTGCTCCATTCTTATAGCCATGTCAGACACGTTCTGGGCGATGGCCTGGATTCGCTCCACCAGACCTACCGGCTGGAATCTGGAAGAGTGAACAGGAGAGAGAGAGAGAGAAATGATGCCCAGCTATTAAAGAAACAGTTCACCCAAAATGACGCTACTGGACTATTTTGATAATCCCTTATGGTGTTTTTTTTTTTTTTTTAAGCATGACAGTATAAATCACAATCCACTTTGTTGAATGCAATGACCAGCTCAGAAAACATCTCATTTAAAGTTCTACAGAATAAAATAATAAGACTTTAAAGATGCATTAGAAAGGAGGCACATCTTACAGTGTCTGTGACTAATAAATATGAGAAATGAGAAGACACAAGGTCTAAAGATGTATCCTCTTGCCTTGACTGAAGCAGACGTGTCTTTATTTATTGTGGAACTGAATTGCAACATCCTTAAATGGTGCGATTACCCATTGGACATGCTAATTGCTTGAAATATGCTTGGAGCATGAAATAGCGATGCTTCTGCACTGAAACCATTTACATAGATAGATAATGAAAATGACATGCGGCATGTTCAGGCCTGGCCCTGAGAGAAAAACACGTTGAAGCAATTATGCCAGTAACTTAATTCCCTTGTTGTTGAAGCCTAGAAACGATCCGAGTGATTAAAACAACTGGGTTCAAAGGAAAGGGAAACATTGCATCATTTAATTGTTCCAGAGGTGGATTTTTATTAAAACTAAGATTTCACCACTTTTTGTTAAATAAAGCTAACATTGAAACGGCCTTGGAAAGTTTTAAGTATGCGTTCATTATTTTCAAATGCAATTCATATGTCATTATGTATTGATAATTACAAATTTAAAAAATATATATATTTTTTTATTAATGATAATTGACAAAAGAGTATAATAATCATAAAACATTTCAGTAACACTTTACAGTAAGGTTTCTTTGGTAACATTAGTTAATAAATACTGTATAAGCAAATGCATTGCTCATTGTTAGTTAGTGTTAGTTGATAAATTAACAAATGTTAACTAATGGGACCTTACTGTGGACCTTGAAAATGCATAGTTCACTTAAAAATGAACATTCTGTCATAATTTACTCACCAATCTCCAACAACTTTTTGGTTTCCATCATTCTTCATAATATCTTATTTTGTGTCCAGCAGAAGAAATAAATTCAAACAGGTTTGGAGCGACTTGAGGGTGAGTAAATGATGACAGAATTTTCATTTTTGGGTGGACTATCCCTTTAAGTGTTACCAACATTTCAATTTTCATTAAGTACAAATTGTTATATACATTTTTTATGTTAGTGATGGGATACACAGTTGAAGGGTCACCTATTTCTGAATTCTCTTGAGTTACAAGCTCAGATCGTTAACCATTATGCTTCCACCGCCCCATAATGCTGAAGACATGGCTCAAATGAGTCTTAAAAATGGAGTATCAAATAACAAAATAATAGATATATTTGTATTTTTGACCAAATCAAATATCCAAATAGTTGCCCTGAATATTTGCCCTGAAATATGGATTTAATAAAACGATCAAAAGTGTAGTATGCAAATATACAAATTGAGTAAATAGTAAAAAGATATATTAGACATGTCGCAAATCACTACCAGAAGATATCAGTCTTCTATCTGCCTAAGAATTTGACTGAGAAAACCAGGGAAGAGCAGAAGCAGGAGACGAAGTGATGATATTAAAAGAGTTTATTGAATAATCTTAGTTGCGTGTTCCAATGCTCAGTCTTTGTCTGAAAGTCTCGATGTTTTGACTTTGTCAGACCAGTACAAATCTAACAAGTGTTATTACACACTGCCCAGCCCCAAAAAAAACAAAACAATTTTTTTATTTGGATAGGGAAATTCTTAGGAGTCTATGATTAGATCATGACAAGATCTTGACCAACAATGTATGCACCTCTTGATGGAAATAAATGTTGTGATGTTATTTCCATCAAGAGGTGCATCAGTTTTTGCTCAAGATCTTGTATTGCCGATGCAAGAATCCAGCACTCTGTAATGTCTCCTCCAGCACATCCAAAAGACGTTCATATGGTCTGGAGGTGCCAATGCATGTGTGGAAATGCTTCTTCATGCTCCCTACCAACCATAGTCACAATCTGAGCCTGATGAATCTTGACATTGTCATCCTGGAATATGGCCATGATGTGTCTTCCTACATGGCTGTTTAAGAAATGAAAAGCTACTTCATCAATTAGGGTTAGAAGAACTGTTGCCAAACATATCCTAGAAACACAATAATCATTGCGATAATGATCAAATCATAGACTCTTATGCATTTGCCTATTCAAATCCAGACAGCGACTTTTATTTTTATTTTGGCCAGGCAAAATACCACAGCAAAAAAAATTTTTTAAAAAAAATCCTAAAACTGTTTATTTAGTCAGGTTGTCAATGTTGTCTCCGTATCCACTGTAGTTCTCCTCTAGCTTTGTGACATTCTAGTTATTTTTGACTATATACATTTTTTTATCTCGTTTCTGAGACTATTTCAATAAAACCTCAATACATTTTATTTCAGGTATCTCAAGAGACTTGAAAACTCTTTCAGAGAGACAGGAAAATGTCTTTCAGCAAGCTCGAGGAGTGCATTGTCATCTTTGGTTCACACTAAGAGTTTGATTTCTTCATAATACAGCTTATATGAACCGCCTGCAACCTCATGCCCTGCAGCTACAGTACATCATGAAACACGCCGAAGCAAACAGCCCCCCTTCTGTGAGGAACTGTCACTCGCAGTAAATGTCACCTCTGCACAGGACTGAACTCTCACAAAACCACGTCATCTAAACCCTGACCTTTCTGACTTCACACCCAAAGACAATAAAGCGTTTAGGCGGAGCTGTCACATGCATGTTTGACTTCTGCATCCTCTGCACTTCTGAGATTTATTTTTTTAGATACTGTCAGAACTTTTTATCTTCTGTAGTCTTTAATCCACACCAAATGAAATCAGTTTTTATAAAAGATCGCCTGTGTTGATTTTTCAGTCCAACAGACACATTTAAAAAAATACAAGGTAAAGGCTCTAAGGCTTTGCTTATGCTGCACCCAATTCAATCTCTACTGTATTTGCAATACATTTTAAGGCTGACTTTCACATTTTGTGAGTGATGACTTTGAATCCGTTTGTTCAGTCAGTGTAGTCAATATACGTTATTTCTACATCGCTTGTTGTAATAATTACTTCAGCTACAACAAGGTGCCCTAAGACTTTTTTGTACAGTACTGTTTTGTACAGTAGCATGGAAAGTGGTGATCTCATCAGATAATATAAGCATCGGAGGCATGACAGTATTTTAAACAATAATTTACATGTTCACTCATTCACTATTTACTATATAACAATACATACAAGTCGTATTACAAAGAGTGAACAAAAATTTGTTCTGGCATGATTGTAGACTGGATTGTGTATCTTAAGCTTCAAATTGTAATATCACATAAAACATTTGCGAAGGAAGCAGCAATTCCATCCCATGGGCCAAATTTTAAGGATCTAAGCGCATGGTCTAAAACACAAAGCACAAGTGCACTTAGGGCATCCAAAAAAGGCCGGCGCACCCGGCGCATGGTCTAAAAGTGTTGTCCCTATTCTCTCAATGAATAATGGGTGTGTTTTGGGCTTTACGTGCAATAAACCAATCAGAGCCTCATCTCCCATTCCCTTTAAAAGCCAGTTGTGCTCACGCCATGGCGGATTCGCTATTTACATGGCGTAATTTGAAAAACCGAACGAGTCTCCAGAGTGACAACGGATCTGCTAATGCACGAGGTTAAAGCGTGCAAGTAGACCATCTATGGGACAAGCCGGATTCCACCATATCTTTATGTACACAATAATAATCTTTTACATTGTAATCCTTTTATTTTTAATATTTGGAAAGTTTATGTGCTGCTCTGCGTCCCTGTATGTGTAATAAGCAGAGTGTACATGCGTTGTGGACCCACCTATACTGTAGGTGCACATTACTAACGTGCTGTGTAAATAACTATATTGCGCCATTGAATTTAGACCAGGTTGTTGTGACTATGCGTCTTAACACACCCCATTTTCAGACCAGTACGCATGGGCGCACAGATGGGCGCAAATGCATTTGCTATTTAAACAACAGGATAATGGTTACCATTGTTGCTTTTGCATGCTAAGTGTTGATTATGGGATATGATTTTCTATCCCATAAGGCCACAGGAGAGGAATTATGAATGGTAGTGAAGTGATGCAACTGACGCTGGTAGGTCACGTGACAATAACAACATGGTGGATGTCTTAATTTCATTCATACTTTTTTCTATTCATCAGCCATCCATGCTCTGTTGGATATTGTTTAGGTGTAGTACATGTTTTCATGCCAAAAAGTTCCCCTCCTCCAGGATAGGACAATATAATATATTTAAATATACTTTGATGTTGTGAAGGACACAGATTGAGCAGTTACACATGAGATGTGTTCTATATTAAACGCTTCAAACTAAATCATAAACCCACATGGCTTGCCCTATTGTCAGATGCATGTGTTGTTTAATGAGTTTGAGATGCGTTTTCCTCAGACCTTACGGTTGTATACTTGCCTATAAATGTTACAAATTCTTGCAAGTATTCCCATTTTACATTAAGGATTTTAAGGATTATGCTGACAGCTAGCGAGTATACATTTACTTTTCAGACGTCAATGAAGGAGTGTCAGTGAACGCATGCGCGTCACATAAACGGAGCAGATTAGAATTGGAGTGCAATAATTCTAACCTTATATATAATATATATATATAGAGAGAGAGAGAGAGAGAGAGAGAGAGAGAGAGAGACAGAGAGAGAGAGAGAGAGAGAGAGAGAGAGACAGAGAGAGAGAGAGAGAGAGAGTTTTTTTCCCTGCTGAACCAAACTGTCATACTACCGTTACACCCCTAATATTATTGTGAGGCGTCTCTCATTTTTAAAAGAAAAAATGCATTCTGTGATCATCCCTTTATGCCTGTCACAACTTTTTTGTCAGACTAGACAGATAGTGAAACTAAAGGACAACGGAACAGCTTTTAAAGCAATTTTTTGTTGATTGACATGACAGAGTTTAGGGTATTTTTGTTTTGATTTGTGAATTGTAAATTGTAATGTGGACTCATGCATTTTCTGTAAAGCTGCTTTGAAATGATGTGTAGTGTGAAAAGCGCTATACAAATACATGTGAATTGGATTGAATTGAATTGAATTGAATGGTATCTTACAGGTAAAAAGATGGAACAACTTTGCTTGTGTTAATATTTGTGTATTTACCAGAAATATCAATCTGGTAATTTTAAGGTAATTTACCAGGCTTATTGTGTGAATGCACTGACACCTCAGTTTTAAACTATCACTTCACTAATTACTTTTCACTGACACAGAAGAAACAGAAAGTTGACAACTTTGATGTGCATCAAAGATTGTATAGCTGGGGTATGTGGGTGTGTTTATCCTCTAAGATTAAATGATCTCTGAAGATATCACACGGAAAGCCAAGGCACAAGTAACCATTTGAACTTCTGATGTGACAGACATCTGTTTCCATGGAGACAGGTGAAAAATGTGGGAAGTGTCTTGACTAACTCACCAGCAAGTAGTTGACTGTCTGAAACATTCAGACTTGCTGCTGCCTTCAAGATTATTGGGAAATTCCTACTTGCAAACTCTGAAATTGTCACTACGGTGTGATGTGTTCAATTTCTATGTGTTCACAGAAAATGATGTCAGATGTGTTTTGATTTTGCTGGCCAGCTGACTCATTAACCAGCAGCTATACTAGTGTTTTTGGAAAGCTTTTTCCAAGCTATTGCTCATTATATATATACAAAATGTATGCAATTAAGTGTTCACATTAACTCCTGGAGGTGGACAGGGGTTAAAAATGTACATGTAAAAAAGCAAATCAGTTCCCTTTGAAGGAAACTCAAGCTGCGTCGATTATCGCTGTAGGAACACTCTGCGTGATCACTCTGCGTGATCTGCGTCTTGAAGCATGTGTGAAATCAGATCAATGTTGTGGCGGGACGTCAGAGGCGGGTAACATCTAGGGTGACCACCATCAAACAAACCAAATGTGGGACGATTATACGTTTGTGTGGGAGAATGTGGGACAGGGGCGGTTTCTTCATTAGGGCGATTGGGCGACGCACCACCAAAGTGTGAAAGGGACTTTTTCAATCACATTCACAATCTCATTCAACCACAGAGTTACGCTAGCCGTCACTGTACCTCTGGATTTAGTCCAATCAGCGTCATGTCACGTTCTGTGGAGTACCGCCTCTTTTTGGGCGATTTCACTCTGGCTGAGTATCGCCCAGAGTGTTCCCATTGACTTACATTCAAAGATGTTTTTTTTCGACTGCAGGAACTGCAATGCATTCTCTATGGGTTCCGGGAGGGCTCGCACTAACGTGCTTACGTCATCATACGTATCCTTAACTTGTGCAGCGATTGTTCGGAACAAACATACACTATTAAAAATCTTTAAGATTAAGTGACAAATAATATTTGAAAACAATTTTGAATTTGAACAACAAGAAAAAATGAAACACTACTTTAATATCTTTATCAAATGTGATTAAAAAAATAAAAATAAAAAAGAGAACTAGAGTGAGAGAGACTGTTGGGACATCTCGCGAGTTGAGGCCAGTTGAACTTGAACAACGCCATGGCGAACGGAGTTAATTCTATCGTGTCATTAAAAGAAATGCCGTTCAACCGTCGTAGTAATCAGGACCAGGGCTCATTTCAGGAGCAGGTGCAAGTAACAAGTTAGCAACAGGAAGAACAAGATCTTGGAGGGCCTCTGGAGAAGAAGACAAGCAGAGGCTGTCTAAGGAGGTATTTATTGCTGACCATTTAAATACTCAAATGTTGGAAAATCTAACTTTGTTTTTACAATCAGTTTAGGAAAGGATGGTAGCAGTCTTTTTTACTCCTAGCATTGTATTGTGAAATTTGTACATTCCATTCGAACACCAACACAATCTTTATCCTACACGTCAACGATTCAGTCAACAATATTATTTGTCGCCACCTAGTGGAATCTTTAATAAAATAAACTATCTGAGTGGATTGAAAATGCATGTACTGGTCAAAAACCCTTGTCAAACTCTATTTGAGCTTGAATTTTGGTAAAATGTTAATTAACGTAACAACACACACACACACACACACACACACACACACACACACACACACACACACACAAATCATCGCTGTCGGACGGACATCTCAAAACCTAAAGTTAAATCTATTAAAAAGTCAGCATCCGATAAAGTTGATCTGAAAAATTTGCCCCCCCTGAGGAGCCGCTTTGAAGGAGCCGCCACTGATGTGGGACATGTTACCAACACTAAAACATAACCTGAAGCTGTTTATAATGTTTATCTAACTTAATAAAAACATTTGTATTCTGCTTTTCAGCTGATAAAAATTATTTGTTCTTTAGTCCCTTCCAGAAAACACCATTAGCTTACGTCACAATGTAACATAACATGCCTTTATTTTAACACTGAGCCCAAAGGTAGCAGGCATCATGCAGATAACTATTTTTGAAACAGTTCTGACCAAGTCCAACTAAAATCCAACAAAATAAATAATGAACAAATAAAATATAAACCAACAAGAATTTAGATCACTGACAGTCTTATATATTAAGAATACATTAAACCAAAAACGTTCATATTTTTTAGAAAGGATGTGAATTAAAACAACCACAGCAGGCAACAAGTTGATAAATTCTGTTACATTTAAAATTATCCATTTATTTTCTTACTGAAACACATGGAACGAATCACCGCTGCACATTTTGATCGACAGCCGTCACAACCCACTAGTGACCGTGTTTACTCCTTTCCTTACAACCATTGGATAGGATTTTAAAAACGGCTGTTGAATTTGTACTTCTGATGAAGCGCTGTTAAATATAGGTGAAAAACTACACTGCAAAAAGAATAAATAAAATGCTTTCATAAAAAGGCAAAAGAACACATGCACGTTTTCTTAACATGATGATTAAAAACCAACAGACTGATGAAAATGCGAGACATTTTCTCAATATGTGACGTGCGGGAGAAGCGGTGAAAATGATGTGCGGTACAACCCTAAGCGGGACGGTTGGTCACCCTAGTGACGGTTGGAGTATAGTATAGTATAGTGTGAACTATACCGCCCTACCTCATGGGTATAAAAGGAGGATGCTGGCAACATGCAGATATGTTTTCGCTTCGGAGCCAAGTTTAATTCTTCACTCCCTAAGCCATCTCTGATTTTGTCAGCTTCTTACGAGACGAGCAAACTCTCTCTGGTGGACGGCGATCTCCCGGCGAGTGCACACTTCCTGCTTATCTCTGCGTGGTTTGCCAGTGAGTGTGTTTCTCCGCGGGCGCTTCAGCACTTGAGTTTCTCTCATAAAAGAGCTTGCACGCGGGACGTCTTTTTAAAGATGCCCTGCCCGTGCACTACTGGTTGCGGTCGACTTGTGTCTGACTCTGATGGGCACAAGCGCTGTCTGGTGTGTTTGGGCATTAATCATGCTAGAGCAGCGCTCGTGGATCAGTCATGTTCTCTCTGTGGGAACATGACCATCGCAACACTAAGATCGAGACTCAATGATCTTGCAAGAGTGAGAGTCCCCTCATCCACATCCCGATCTAGCGTCTCCACAAGAGACTCTACTTCAGCTGATGGCCAGGGTGATCTGAGGGTGACTGTGTTGAACAAAGCGCCGACTATCCGTCCGTGCCCCACAGCACATTCTTCTGTGTTGCAACCCGCGAGTGTTCAGGGGATTGCTATCTAATAATGCAATCCCCTGGTTTCCTTTGGCGCTCCAGAGAAAGACGTGATGTCAATCGTAGCATCACAAGGCGGGTCTGATTCGTCTGGAAGTGACGTCTCGTCACAGCTGCCACCTTTGGGTGTGAATACGGCTGTGGCTCAGTCTGATCCAGAGATGATGGCCATGCTTTCCCCGGCGCCTTGGTGGACGATTGGTTTTTGGGTGCAGCTGCTGGTTCCCGTCCGCAGCCTGCCCCAATACCTTTCTTCCCGGACATGCATGATGACATCTCAAAGTCCTGGAAGACTCCCATGTCTTCCTGCGACCGCTCGTTGGTTTCATCCGCCTTTCCTCCCCTCGATGGGGCAGCTGCCCGTGGGTACACTGGGCTCCCCCAGGTTGAACGCTCTGTTGCGATGCAACTGTGTCCTCAGAGTGCTTCTTCTCGCGGCGAGCCTAAGAACCCACCCAAAGCGTGTAGGTTTTCGTCTACGTTAGTGGCGAAGTCCAAGAGAGCGGCGGGACAGGCGGCTGCCTCTCTGCATGCCATGGCCACTCTGCAGGTCTACCCGGCCCAGATGCTAAGGGACATGCACGAAGGTAGGACGTACCCAGGGCTCTTCGATGAGCTGTGCGCCGCCACCGACCTCGCTCTCCGGGCGACGAAGGTGACCGCACGCTCCCTGGGTCTGGTGATGTCCACAGCTGTGGTCCAGGAGAGAGATCTGTGGCTGAACCTGGCTGACATGCGGGATGCTGAGCGGTCCCGGCTTGACACCCCCATGTCCCAGGCCGGCCTATTCGGCGGTGCGGTGGAGGATTTTGCCTAACAGTTCTCCACCGCCCAGAAACAGACTGAGTCTATCAAACATATTCTGCCCCCACGGCCCGCTGCTGCCTCCACCCAGCCGACCGGGCAGAATCCTCAGTCTGTTCGCCGCTGAGGGCGCCCTCCTACGGCTCCCGCCCCTCTCGCCCGCCCCAAGCAGCAGCCTCCACCCAGGCCCGGTCGCGGAGGAAGCCGTAAGAAGGCTCCCCAGCCCTCTCCAGCCCCGCCCCCTGCTAAACACCGGGCCAAGCAGCGCTCCTGAGACAGGCTGCTCAGGGATGATGAATGTTACTTTTCAGGAGGTGGTAGCAGGACCACTCCTTCCCCTGGTGTGGGAAATATTTCTGGGGTTGAAATATTCCAACTGTGGCTGGACACCCCAGTGTTCCCCATATGCATCCCTCCGGGTCATATGTGTATTCTCTAAGTCCCCCCCCCCCCCTCTGGGTTGCCAATATTTGCATATTTCCTCTAAGCTATGGGATATGCTCCCCAGTATACCTTGGTATCCCTGTGTTAAATACGAGTCCTTCGTCCGTGCCAGTCTCACGACAGGGATCTCAGATTTACGCAGGGCACTGGTAGACCGCCGAGAAAGTGGCGTGGTTAGACTGGTAACCCCATTCGTCATCATGCGACGTAACTCGGAGTGACAACAAAAAAAGGGAACGTCTCCGTTCCCTACTCAGGGAACGAGGGTTACATACGTAACCGAGACGTTCCCATTCGTTGTCACTCCGAGTTACGTCTGCCTGCCACTTTACGCTGTACCGCGGGGATCGCCTGAGCTCAGTCTTGGCTCCTCAGTGAAGAGACATATATGTGCATGTTGCCAGCGTCCTCCTTTTATACCCTCGAGGTAGGGCGGTGTTACGCTATGCAAATTCCGCAGACCCATGGCATTTCTTTGCCATTGGCTCGTTTTTTAATACTCAAAGTTAATAGGCTTTCGAAGCGAAACCCCATTCGTCGTCATCCGACGTAACGTCTCCATTCCCTACTCAGGGAACGTCCTGGTTGCGTATGCAACCCACCGTTCCCTGAAGGAGGGAACGGAGGACGTAGTCGACGCCGACTGAAATGGGATCACGCTAGGGAGCCTATCATCTTCGATTACTATTGAACGAGCCAATGGAATTTGGCGTGCGTGATTTGCATCACACACTCCGCCCCCGCGGCGCGGGTATAAATACGGAAGTGGATGCACGCACCAGTTGCTTTTCGCTGAGGAGCCGAGAGTAACCCGGGGTCAGCGGTGGTCCAGCGGTAGTGGCAAGGGGACTACGTCCTCCGTTCCCTCCTTCAGGGAACGGTGGGTTGCATACGCAACCAGGACGTTCCATTTCAGTCGATAACGTCGGACGTAGTCAACGCCGACTGAAATGGGATCAACCATTGAACACGCCACTAACGCTGCCACCTTCCAGTGCCTAAACCAAAGCCTCCTGATGCCCCCGCAAACTTAAGGCGGGGAAGGACAGGGCTTAGGCCAGGGAAGTCACTGCTGTTCCTACAGGACCACTGGGAAAGCGTTCCCCGTACGTTGGAAGGAAGGGACGCTGCGGAAGCCACATCCAACCCGAGGGAGGTAATGTGGAGAATACACATATGAACTGGGCGGAAACCGGGCAGTCTAACATATGGAATGTCACTGGGGTGGCTCCAGCCTAAGACGGGGGGAGACACACCGGACAGTGACGGCAGAGAGACTCTGCCGAGGGAAGACATGGGCTCACCGCAGGGAGCCGTATCGTGGAAGAATACACATATGGGGTCACCGAAGGGACCGCAACATATGGACCCAGCCTAACACAGGTTCCACACTGCTTACGAGTGGTAGGCCTAACACCAGACGTTCCGCACGTCCGACGTCGGAGGGGTGTGGAGGAACTCAACAGGGTTCAATTTTAAGGGAACTCAACTGGAGTAGAAAGGCGCACGTATCCAGTCCATAGGAGGGGAATGGCGCAGCAAGCCGACACTTGAACCGGGCTCCCGGTGAAACTGGCTTCATGAGAAGGGAGCCCACGGGAAGCAGCGGTTCAACTAGGTGTCGTCCAGCCCCCAACTCTAGAATCTGTTTAGCAAAGTATATCGTCAACGCCCAGGCGGAGCACTTTACACTCATCATAGAGGAGCTCAACACCTAAGTGGACATGTTGCATCTCGGATCTTTGCCGAAATGAAGGCAAGCACTAAGTGCAACTTTGCATGGAAACAGCCTTCCCTCTCTGCTGAATTCCAACAGATATTTGAAGAGCTGGTCTGAGGTCTATGACTTGCATTCTGTACACGTCCAAGCGAACGGACAGAGAAGCCAGGGCTGGATCTGCCTCCTCCAGGGCAGCGCTTGCAGGCTCACCACCTGCTCCTATTACGGGAGAGGTAGGAACCTTGGGCACCATCCGAGCCGGGGTCTCAGCTTGTGAGAGTTAGCCGGCCCAGACTCCAGGCACAATACGTTGACCGAAAGCGAGCAAGTCCCTACCCTCTAGTAGAGACCACGCGACCAGGAGAACTGATATAACAGAATTTTTAACTCACTGCCTGCAGTGGCTCAGGGGCGGTCTCTGCAGTGCAGTCACACCAGGGACAAGGCCCAAGAGGATAAAGAGGGACACAAGGATTTACAAGACCTTGCTCCTCAGGAACCTGACGATCAGAACGTGCTTCTGCATACTTCTGCAACACGATGAGCGTCGTTTAAACACCGAGGCAACATCATTTTGAGGGTGATTTAGGAAAACAGCCTACTGCAACCCATTTTGCAGGAAAGAGAGCACTGAAGTGATCGAAAGCTTTCAGGATCTCCTCTGGAGAGAAGACGCACTCAACGACTAGGTTCCACTTCTAAAGGCGTAAGCACGCTACCCCATTCTAGGGGGTGCTCGCAGAAGTGATGGTAACTATCACACATTCTTGTGATAGCCACCTGAACCTCCGCGTTCAGATGTAAGACCGCCCGGAATCCCCGGGGGAAGAACGCGTGTGCCATCGTGCCCCGCCCCCGAAGAGTTTTCCGGGGAAGTCAGGAAGGCTGTTGATGGGAGCCAGGTCTAGTTGGGCCAATAAGGGGCAACTATGAAGACCTGTTCCTCTCCTGACTTGGCACGTAGGTGCAAGTGACGGGCGCAAAAGACAGGAGCATTGCTCAACACAACATGTGAAGATCACTGGGCTTCAGGAGCATTTTCTGCTCAGCACTTGGGTGTGACAAGTTCACTGAGCTTCAGGAGCATTCCTGCTCAACACCTAAGTGTGATAAACTCACCGAGCTTCAGGAGCATTTCTGCTCAACACTTGAGTACGAAGAACCTCACTGAGCGACAGGAGCATTTCTGCTCAGCACTTGAGTGTGACAAGTTCACTGAACTTCAGGAGCATTCCTGCTCAACACCTGAGTGTGATAAACTCACTGAGCTTCAGGAGCATTTCTGCTCAACACTTGAGTGCGAAGAATTTCACTGAACGACAGGAGCATTTCTGCTCAGCACTTGAGTGTGACAAGTTCACTGAGCTTCAGGAGCATTACTGCTCAACACCTGAGTGTGATAAACTCAATGAGCTTCAGGAGCATTTCTGCTCAACACTTGGGTGCGAGGAACTTCACTGAGCACCAGGAGCATTTCTGCTCAGCACTGCGTGTGATGAATTCACTGAGCTACCTGTGATGGACTCACTGAGCTACAGGAGCATTGCTGCTCAACACCTGAGTGCGATGAACTTCACTGAGTTTCAGGAGCAACTCTGCTCAACATGAAGTGTGATGATCTCACTGACTTGAGCAGCGCAAGGCGACCCTGAGTCGCAGTCACTTCTTAGAAGGCTCACTGGGGTTAAACGTATTCTGCGGGCCCCCGGGGCAGCTGAGACCCAGTGTTTGTCCAAGGGTAGTCCGCTCGGTTTACCCAAACACTGGCGGAAAAATAAAACCGGGGGGGCAATTGAGCGGCCCCGGAATGGTCAAGACCCAGCGGACCCAGGGGATGGAGTCTCCACTTGCCCTGGCTATAACTGTCGTGAGGCTCGATGGCGGCACGATTGAGTAAGCGGGAGGAGTGGAACAAGGCGCCCTCAGAAGCGTCTGACTCCAAGGAGGAGGTGACGGGAGAGTTTGTGACACCCGCAATGTCTAACAACTCGAGGCACGAATGCCCGTGTAGTCGGGGGTCGCCCAGGCCCCCGTTAAAACACGCCCTTTGTACATGGCCCCTCTGCTGAGGAGGGTTTGGCAGCAGACCGGGATGAACTATAGTCACACAGGGTGAGCTGCTCTGCCACGGTCACCTCGGGACTCGATCGTAAAGCTAGCGCTGAAGCGGTCACATACGGAGGAAGCCAAAGGCTGCGGTTATCGTATACCCCAGGAGCCTCTGAATCTTTTCAGTGGGACCCTTTCTCACTTCAACACCAGCTGGACACCTTCTCACTGGAGAGACGTGTTGGACCGAGTACCTCTCCAAAACTGAAAAAGAGATACTCAGCCCGTGGGCGAGATTACTCTCTTCCAGTTGACCTGAAGACCCAACGGGCTCTGGAGCACTCGAGGGGAAGGACACTACGTGTGTTTCAGGTCAAAGCTGCAGACCAATCTTGGGCCAAGATGGTCACGACCCACCACCTAGTAGCACGAAGAACGAGTTTACAACTGGCCTTCGTACCGGCTGGAGGAGCGGCTATATCAAATCCTTCGCCAGCAGGATAAGATAAGCACGCACAAGTCAGGAGCACTGCTCAACACTCGGTGTGATGAATATCACTGAATTCTCAGGAGCACGTCTGCTCAACACCTAATGTGATGACTATCACTGACTTGAGCGGGGTAGCCGAGCCTGAGGTGGGGCAGCAAAGTAGAGATAGTGGTGTTAGTGTGCAGTGCAACACTTACCTGTCTCCACTAGCGGCAGGGGACGTGAGAAGGCGGATGACCGGGTCCTCGAACGCCCCAAGCTGCCTGTTGGCGACCAAGGGAAGCTGGGGGATGTAAGGCTAATACAGGGTCACACCCGCCATACTGGCCCACTTGGGACTCAGGAATAGAAAAATTGCTCTTTTTCTGAATATGTGGGTACCGCTGACCCCGTTTTTATAGGGGCCAGGCGGCGGAACAGACACACACATAACAAAAAACTCCAGCCGGCCCTCCAACCAGCCAGAGGGAGTGGATCGGCGACCACTCCACAAGCAACTCTTCCATCCCTGAGAGCCCGTCCAGGTTCAGCGTTTTCTTTTGCGCTGGAGCTTACCACCTGGCTTGGCAGCGCCTGGAGCGGGCTGGGCGCCCCTTCCGCGGCCGGCTCCGCGCCGGAACCTGGGTGAAGGCTGCTGCGGTGGTCCGGCGGGAGCTGAGGCGGCTGCAGGCGGACGCCCTCGGCGACGAGCAGGCGGAGGATCTGACCTCGGGGGGCGGGTGAAGGCAGCAGCGTCCCTCCGAGGCAGGATGTGCCGGATGGCCTCCGTCTGTTTCTGAGCTGTAGAGAACTGTTGGGCAAAGTTCTCCACAGCGTCGCCGTATAACCCAACCTGGGAAATGGGAGAGTCCAGGAACCGAACCTTGTCCGCATCTCTCATATCGGCCAGGTAGGTTGAGCCAGAGATGGCGCTCCTGGACCACTAGTGTGGACATCGCCGAACCCACCGCGCGAGCTGCAACCTTCGCCGCCCGGAGGGCGAGGTCAGTTGCAGTGCGGAGCTCACCCATGAGCTCAGGGTCCGAACTACCCTCGTGCATGTTCATGAGTGCCTGGGCCTGGTGGACCTGGAGCGACGCCATGGCATGCAAGGAGGAAGCGGCTTGCCCACAAGCCTTGCAAGCCTTGCCCGTAAGAGCGGACGAGAACTTACAGGCTTTAGAGGGGTGACGAGGATCACCCCTCCAGGAAGCGGCCGCCGTTGGGCATAACTGCATCGCAACGGCCCGCTCCACCGGAGGGATAGCCTCGTAACCCTTCACCGCTCCCCCATCAAGGGTAGTGAGGGGGGAGGAGCTACTCAGGCGGTTTCTGGCAGAGAAAGGTGCCATCCATGCCCTCGTAAGCTCCTCATGCACTTCAGGAAAGAAAGGAACCGGGGCGGCGGACTGAGAACCAGTACGGCCCGCCCCGATATACCAATCATCCAACCGAGACGGCTCGGGACACGGTGGAGGGTTCCACACGAGCCCTACCGCCTCGTCGGCCTTTTTCAGCATAGCTGACATCTCTGGATCTGGCTCGGCCAACACTGGTCTCCCGGAGGGAGGCAGTGCAGCCGAGTCATCATCTCCAGAGTTCAGCTCCCCCTCCGATGCTGCGATTGACAACGTATCCCCTGGAGGGGCCCCAAATGACACGGCTGGCCCGTCCATTACAGAGGGACCAGCGGGATCAATGGGGAGCTCCACCGGTTGCGGTGTGAAAGAGGAGTGAGGGACCCACGGGGCGTGGCCGGGCGGATTACCCCTCACTGTGATCCTCAGATCACCCAGCTTGGACGGCACCCCAGTCCTCCTCTGGGAAGGTAACCCAGAGGAAGAACAGGGGCGGGGCCCAGAGGTGGGGACTGCACCAACGCTTTAGACGAAGGCGAGTCTAGATCTCAACACCGAGATGGACATGTTCCCGCAGTGAGAACATGACTCATCCACGAAAGCTGCCTCGGCATGCTGTAAGCCCAAACATGCGACACAACTTTCGTGACCGTCAGAAGGGGATAGTGCCAGACCGCACCCAGAAACGCACGGATGGAATGGCATCTTGAAAAAGACGCACTCACACCCGTTTTGCTCTTTTAGGAAATGGGACCGTCACCAGTGCCGGAATACACAGGGAATGACCGCGGCAAACACTGAATAGTCTTTCAACTAACAGTGAAGCACTCACTTCTCGCCCTCTAACCAACCGTCAACACACAAACAAACAGTAGAAATTTGATGCTGTTAAAACAGCAGTTGAGAGCTGAGAAGCTCGCGATCACCGCTGCACCACGCTGTAGAACACCAACACTGGAGAGGTCTTCCCGCAAGAACACCGACACACTCGCTCGTTGAACACAACAGCACTCTTCAGAGACATCAAAGACGAACGGCTCCGAAGCGAAAGGCAACTGGTGCGTGCATCCACTTGCGTATTTATACCCGCGCCGCGGGGGCGGAGTGTGTGATGCAAATCACGCACGCCAAATTCCATTGGCTCGTTCAATAGTAATCGAAGATGATAGGCTCCCTAGCGTGATCCCATTTCAGTCGGCGTCGACTACGTCCGAAGTTATCGACTGAAAGGGAACGAGGGTTACATACGTAACTGAGACGTTTGGTCATAACCAAGGCATTTTTCTTCAATGTAGTGTATCAAATAAAAGTCTTCAAATTAAAACTTCTTTAGCAGCTGCAAAATCTTCTGCTTCATGCTTCATCCCACTCCTTTTTGGACATAATTATTGTTTATAACTCTTTATAGATATAGTTTTTTCCTTTGCTATGTTGCAACACACTTAATGTATTTTTATATTTTATTTTATTTGTAATCTTTTGTTTGAAATAAAAGACAGAAAGAAAGAAATCTCATTTGGTTCCTTTTTAGTTGATAGTTTCACATACTCGATTAACTCATACTCAAGCTGTGATGAACTACATTTTCAGTTAAACTATGCACTAACTGCTACTGTTCACTTCATCCAGCACAAAGATAAACAAGTAGATAACTGGCAATTATAACATTGTGGTGCCATTCATGTGTGCTCATCTCGTAAAAACAATTATCCCCACACGACTTGAAGGCATCAAGTGACACCTGAATTCAAGAATATTACTGAAAATGTTATTGCTGTGTTGTAATCATGAATGTGAAGTTGCACCTGTGGAGAGCGGAGCTCAGCTCCTCCAGTTTGTGGGACTCGCTGTTGTTACTCATTTTCGATAACGTGTCGATCCTCTTCATGATAATCTCCAACATATCGCTGATTTTTCTCAGGACCCCACGGGACTCGAGACCGCCCATCACTGTAACACAAAACAATGAGTACATGTAAATTCGGACAGTTACAATAAGTAGCCATGTACTGACTAGAGATCCTGTTGAAAAGACCTGAATGACAAGTTTCAGAAACTTAAAATTGATAGAAGCAGCCTTTCAACATCATTACTCCAATCTTCAGTGTCACATGATCCTTCAGAAATCATTCTAATACGCTGATTTGATACTCAATAAACACGATTTTCAAGATTCTTTGATGAAATAGTAAGTTCAAATGAACAGCTTATTTTTAAAATGTATACAGTTTTGTACAATTATTGCCTTAAATTCCATTAATAAAGTCATTAATACAAAAACATACAAAATGGTTTTGGGACAACGATAGACCATTTCGTTTGAAGTCACCATTATGGCGATCAGTGTTTATGGTGCTCATTATGGTGATCTTTAGTCGGGCTCTTGACCCTTGACTGTTTAGTATTAGTTTTTTTTTGTTGATTTTTTTTGGCTGCTGTAACTGTGTGTTTGTAAGTACATTTTCTGTGGCAAAGAAAGTCAAGACAGTTTTTTGGGATGATCTGTTGGTTATTTACTAATCATCATGTAGCCTGAATCACAGATCTTATCCCCAGGATTATCACTGAAAGAGTTCTAGATTATTAAATACTTTTAAATATTGCAATATCCACCCTGAAACATAACTGAATTGAGAGAAAGTAACTTGCGTGAATACACATTTGTGTAACATAGTAAACGTATTTTTGCTAACAGGTTTGGTCCAAATGCATAAGCACTTCAAAGCTCTTCCCTGAATACAAAAGCACCATAAACTGCAGAGTATGTTGCTGTGGCTGCAGCAGTATTGACAGACTTTTTTATTATTTTTATTTAAACACAGACATAGTTTATTCAGTAAACCACTGCTGAACCAGAAAATAAAGGCTTCAAACTTGAGATAAGAAAACAATATAGTAAACAAATTGTCACATTTTTTTCAATATATGAAAAGCAGCGATTCCATATGTATTATTACATATATTGTAATAATAGTGAAAAATAAATAAACCAAAATGTGTTTGTAAAGTATGCTACAAATACATTTATATATTTATTTACTTAATATAAAAACCCGGCAACAGTATTTTTTGTATTCTAAATTGGTATACTTAAACTCTGCTGAATTGGAACAACTAATGTTGTACTTAAGTTATCCGGAAGTAGTGCATAGATCTAACTAATTATATACATAAGTATATTTGGTTGTGCTAAAGTTAAGCAATTGCAAGTATACTTTAGTTACACTCAAAATATATTGCATTTAACGACTGATATTATTTACCTTTACATTTATTCATTTAGCAGACGCTTTTATCCAAAATGACTTACACATGAGAACAATAGAAGTCAGACAACAATAGGCAAGTGCTATGACCCTTCTCATTTTAATCTAATGCAGTATATGCATTTTTTTTAAAATAATAAAAAATAGAATAGAAGAGAAAGTGTTAGTATTACTATCCTTACTAATAGTGATATTAAAAGACATTTTAGGCCAAATAAAGTTCAATTATAACCTTTATATCAATCATTCACAAGCAATATGTCAGTAAATATGTTAATGGATTTGTAGTATACTTAGTATGAAATAAATGTATTTTAAATACATTTTGGTATAGTCAACCCCCAGGGAATATATTAACACAATATATTATTTCATATATCTATCAATACATTTAAACCATTTAATATATTGATCGTAAATACTGTATATGGAAATATGTTTTCATTCTGTAAGAGCAAGCACTAATTCAACATAGAAACTTATGTTGGCTTAAGCCAGTCTGTGTCTTTAAGCCATAAAGATTCTCTATGGCTACACTCTCTTCTGAGAAAGGCTCAAAAACAAAGTCATGGCAAAACAATGAGCCTAAATGGAGACTGAAGTCAAATTCGCTGGCATATTAGTTGTATTTACTCATAAAATCAACAACAGGCTGAGGGTTTCATTCAACAACTTTCAAAAGCTTTTCATTAGCACAGCATCTCTCTCTCTCTCTCTCTCTCTCTCTCTCTCTCTCTCTCTCTCTCTCTCTCCAGAGCATCAGCGATGAGGCAGCCTACTTCAACTCTCATAACTGAAGAAAGGACACAAACAGCACAATACAGGAAGGGAAGGGGAACAATTAGGCTGACAGTCGAGTTTAATTTCAGAGCTTTCAGAGCTCCTGCTGTCTGTTTGAGTGAGCTGGAGCTGGTGTGAGTGAGTGGATGCCTCTCACCTGGCCAATTAAACAGAACACATCTACAGCTGTGAGGTCAGTAGGCTTCCAGAACACTTTGCTCTGACATTCTCTGTTGTAGAGATCATCCTGAACTGAATGCATCTTCCTAATGATTACAGCCGAGTTTCTTCTAAAGTGCCCCTGATTAAGGCCTCTGCGGCTGATCTTCCTCAGAGCTAGACTACATGCTTTTGGGGTCAAACAATTCTCACAACTGGATATTTGCACTTTCATTGCAAGTAGCATGGTCACACTTTTATAATGATGGTAAACATGCAGGATTCATTTGTTATAATGAAATTATGTAATGGTTTACTCACCCTCATGTATTTTAACTTGGAAAAAAAAAGTTAAAAAAATACTGGGTTTGGTTCAACATCCTTCAGATTCTAAAAACAAATGTAAAATTCAGTGACACTGTAAGTACTGGGAATTCAAGCAGTTGTTTGATGTTCTGCAAGGGTTTAAAAGCAGAATTTGGATGCTCTTTCTTACTTTTGGAATCTTGTTTGTTACTTAAACAACATTGGTGGTGGAGAAAGTACATTTTGAGTAAGTAATGAGTATTATGGCATCATACAATTATGTTTTGATTCCTCAGACTCCCTTTTCACTTACTCACTTATCTGAATGCAAGCATAAGTAGCGTAATTATTTAATTGTTACTCCGATCTCACATTACTCCACTTACTCATACAGCTTCACAAACTCCTCTTTATAAGGTTGTAGGCAATCCCAACAACAACAACAACAACAACAACAACAACAAATTGGGAAAAGACTAAATGTGGTTGTTTTCTGGACTTAGTTGGTTTAATCTGTTTTAGCTCATGTTCATCTGCCCAAAACCATCACCAGACCAGCTTGAACAGTAGATATCAACCAGCATGGAGGCAAGTTAATACTAGAAAACCACCTTAGGCTTAGAATTCACCTTAGACTTAGTTTTAATCTTTAATATTTAATCTTAACCGAAAAAGCCTGCTCAGATGCACACTTCAAAAATCCATTGAAATAGTGCACCATCTGGGCATCTTTGACATACTATTTTCAGCATAGGTCTTCTGTTATTTGGGATGCAAATTTTAATCATGCATACAATTCAGGACAGATTGTATGCAAATTAGGATGCAGTGAGTGATTGTTGAATAGTTGCTTTTATTTCCCTGGCACTAGATAAAAGCAAAACAAAACCTAAAAATGCTTGGTAAACAACCAACGATTTATATGGTAAATTTTATATGGCAATTTTACACTTTTAAAGTCGATCGTTCATACATTTCCCATTCATTTTTTCACTGAAGGGTGAGTTGAAATTTATGTCAGAGGTTACTGACAGCTGCTTAGTGAAACATAACCTGGAATATTCCTTTAAGAAATTCCTTAATTTCATTCAAATGACAGAATAAAAGGAGCTTAACAGTAAGGTATCAGAAGGCATTATGACTGAAAACTTTCCCTTTTGTGCTCCTTAATCAACCCTATTATGTAGGCAGAACAGTGCAGATAGCAAAACCAGCAGCACAGTTCAGTCATTACTGTCCATGAGAAAGTCACCAACATGTGCTTAATTACAAGATACGTGGTTTTATTGGGGTTTTAATCTGATTAGATTAAGTTCTGCTTTTGAATAGTGGAGGTCGACTCCATAGTGTATGAAGTATGGAATAATAATGTCTTTGAGAATCCCTGCTGAAAATAACAGCATAGCTAGAGTCCAAGGCCCTATTTTCACAATCTTGGTCTTGTCATGGACTCAGGAGCATTTGGACTCAACTACTACGACACCAAGGCTACGTTTTGTGGTTTGTGCAAGCTTACTAATATGATCCGCTATGTGCTACAGTGTCTCTAGACCACTGTGTGTGCTGTGGAAACTTGTGTGATTGCTCATCCCAAAGGGAAGCACAATCATACAGCCTGAATTGTTCAGACCTATTTAGGTCTGTGTCTTGACTTGAACTTGATTTGACCCTCTATGGTTTTGGTTTTGTCTCGAAGACAACTAGACCATGCCGAAGTTGGTCCACAAGCTAGGCCAGAAATAACCCAGCACTATAATCAGCCTAGACAAGCATGCATATTCATTCTGGTCTTGTTCCATGTCTAGTTTTATTGGACAAGACCTTGGAGTCTCCAGATTAGCAAAAGGTATCTCTAGGAATTAGTACATGTTTCAAAACTATGTTCATGTTACCACAGTCAAATCCCAGCCGAGACGTAAAATCATTATCCCCGATTCCCGAAAACCCTCTTGAACCTTAAGCGATACATTTGATCTTTGTGCTGTTCTAAGTTTGACTTTAATGCGGACACCATTTTCAAAGCTCTGGATCAGTGAGGGATGCTAGCAGTGTGTGCCTGCTAATCCTACTAACGTATGCTGCCTCAGCTTCCTGATGTATTTATTAGTTTGCTGAAAAGCCACCATTTGTTAAGCAGTGAGGGCTGATAGAGTGATTCACAACTCCCACATGCGGCTGTATACTGCTGACTGGAGCCGGATCTGCTTGCGTGTGCATGCATGCAGGTGTCTGTGTTAGAGATCCTTAAGGCCATTACTGTATGTGTTTTATGTGTGGGTGAAGGGGTTTGGGGAATACAGTAATACTGTATCTAGCATTCTTTATGACAAATTTATTTACTGCTTTTTGCTTTGTAGATTAAAGCTGAGTCTTGTTTAGGGATTTGGGAGTCAGTTTCAGTCCATTAGATGATGGCTTTATGAATGGCCATGTCTTTATCCGAATGAACATTAGAACTGAACAAATCCATGTGCCTGTATCTAAATACCTGATTGACCAATCTCACGTACAGTATTGTAGACCCTTTAATGGGACTGTGCTATGTTGGGTCTACTATGAGAAGTGTTTCTAACCTTTCATTAGTGCTGGGGCTCAGGCCCCCAATCAAAAAAGTGTCCTCGTATGTTGACACTGTAATATATATATATGGATATAAATTGTCTTTAAAATCAGTTGCAACAGAGTTGTTCACAAACTACATGTGCAATAAAAAGCTTCATTGTCGACAAACTGAAAAAAATCAGATTCCTACAATAGTAAATATCCACTTTCTCCAGCACCTCCTTTTTGTTTTCTGACTTACAAATGATCCCGTTACGCTGTGAGAAACCAGTGCATGAGTGAAATGTCCAAATGTAAATCTTTTTTTGCAAACTGATTAGCTTGTTTGACTGATTAGATCGAAAGAGGGACTCATTCGCAATCTGGCATTGCTAAGTCTGATGCACACATGTAATGATTGCTGAAATACTATCAGAGAAAATGAATCTCAGGTCGTTATATGGTAATCTCCACCATCAGACAGATTTAACAGTTACAATTTACTGGGGCACAGAGTTATTTCACTGGGGCTCATGCCCCAGTAAAACGAGTCTAGCAATGCCAATGTCTGATACCCAACAGCCTATGCAACAGTTTGTCACCAAATTGTGGACTCTAAGGAGTACCACAGGGGTTGAGGATGACATTTGGAATGGGACCTTAGTTCAAATCAGACCAGGCCAAGATGCTGGATACTGAATAGGGGTTGATTTGCAAGAGTTGGCAGTCATCTCCTTGCTGACAAATCCAGCATTTTCCAGCTCTGTTTTGCTTGTGAACAACGTAACAATGCAGGTCCACCTAGAACAGCACTGACCAGCATATACCAGCCTGGATCAATGTGATATTTGTGCTCATGATTGTGATGATAATACTGTGATGATTTGTAAATCTATATGAGGTTTTCACAGCATAAATTCAGTAAGTGAACCCAAACACGTGCCTCATTTTCTTGTACTTTGGACAGTCACAGAAACACCATGCTTTGGGAGTTGTGGGTTGGTGGTCAAGTCATGATGGAAAACCATACCAAACCATAAATAATACCAGGACGCACAATTCCAGAGCATTTATGTAAACAGGTCGCTTGCGTTGTGCGTCCAATAAATGAAACTGAAACCGCAAATGTACAAATAAGGATGATAACAGAGGGTTTTGGAATATACCGTGTGAAACAGCAGCTTATGAATATACAGGAATAAATAATAGCTCCGGGTAAGTTATGAGAAGTGCAAAATGACTCAGGGTTAACTGTTTCAAGTGTGAAAAGCCCTAATGTGTGTATACATTGACTTTTGCCAAGTTACAGATATTCTTTTGTTTATGAACACTAAAGTTCCATAAATTACACATGCAGTACTTTGTACGGCAAGCTACTGGCAACACTTAAAACAAGTTTCACAGATGTGATATAGCACTTAAATTAACCTTCAGCAAAGTCAGAGTTTATTGCATCTTTTGGAGACTCTAAGAAAAGAGTCAAGAACCAGACTGATAGGTAAACACTCTGAGTCAGCACAGGCTGTTGGGTAAACATTCCCTGCTGGCTGCGAGCTCCTGAATATGGAGAAGTGTAACGCTGTGATTGACTGCAGCTTGGTTTTGTAGCATGATGTAAGCCCTGTTGCCTTACTGCATAAGACATAGGCCATCGAAACTAGGGATTGTGGCTTTCAGTCCCATATGGGCTGAGTTTAGCCAGAGTGAGGCAGTAGATGCCTAGAGGTCAACGGATATAAACCATCCTCAGTAAGACTGCTCATTACTCCTGAACTTCCCCTCAGGGATCAATACAGTGCATCTGTCTTCTAAGAGTTGAGAGTCTTCTGTACTGAACAGCTGGAGGAAATGTTTCCAGCAGTGTGAGTGCAGTGTGATTGGCTTCCTCCTGCAGAATATACAGATGTGTTGTCACTAATTGGCAGAAGAATAAAGTCACGTTATGCTATACATGGGGTAAAATGGGTAAAATGTTTGCCTTTGGATTTAAGAGGCAAATAAGGTCCATATCATGCAGTTAGCTTTGAAAATCAAGCTTGCATTGATAAATGCTAAACATTCTTTAGTTGCCTTGACTATATATATATATAAATATATATTTACATTCAAAACACAACCTGTTACTCATTTTACGTGGATCCAGACGTGGATGTGGTTCCGGAATTATGTAACAGTTCTGACCTAATAATGAAACTTTTGTCGCGACTTGGAATTTTGACAAAGCCTTTTAAAAATAGTGTTATAGAATGCTGCCAGGGTTTGCTAAGTGGCTGCTAAGGTGTTCTGAGTGGTTGATAATGTGTTTTAAAAGAAGCTGCTAGGGTGTGGCCAGTGGTTGCTAGGGCTTGCATGTTCCAGGGTGGTTGCTCGATTGCTCTGGGTGTCTTTGGGGGTGTTGTGGTAATTAAATAGCTTGTTCAGTACAACATAAGATCAATCAACAGCATTTGTTATTTGGATTACCACAAAACTGATCCTCCTCTAAAGGGTTAGTTTACCCAGGAATTAAAATTCTGTCATTATTTACTCACCCTCATGTCATTCCAAACCTGTATAACTTTTTTTTTTTTTAAACCTAAATAAAGATTTAGAAGAATGTTGGTAACAAACCAGTTATGGTGGCCATTCACTTCCATTGTATATAAAAAAACCCACATTTCTCAAAAATCTCTTTTGCATTTCAAATTAAAGAAAACTAAAAACTGTGTGTGTGTGTGTGTGTGTGTGTGTGTGTGTGTGTGTGTGTGTGTGTGTGTGTGTGTGTGTGTGTGTGTGTGTGTGTGTGTGTGTGTGTGTGTGTGTGTGTGTGTGTGTGTGTGTGTTATTGATGTGGAAATTATATGACTTACAGTTTTTTACTATCGCTATGACAATTTGTTCAATGCTTTTAACAAATTTCCTAAACTCTTAACGCACCAACACACATACAACACACAATTGGCAAAACAGGTAATGTCATGCTCAAAATCACACATTGTAAACTAAACTCCAACACTAATTTTCAAAATGCAATAATACACTAGCAACAATACACTATGTCTACCAAAACACTGCAAACATGTCTCAAAATCAAATATTTTTTCAAAACACTAACATATGTTCTCGTCCAACAGGAAGATTTTGTCAATCATAGCACAATGTCATAAAAACACTAATATCAGATTGAATTACAGTAACTGCATTATTTTATGTGTCAGGTATGCCTTTATACAACAGACAGTATAGTGTATTGATCAGAGATTGTGTTTTGTACTGCAGTTTCTTTTGAAGCCTCTCTACATTTTTGTTTTGTTGGTTTTAGGTCTTTTGCTGCAGAAATTCAATAAAAAGACCCATCTCAGAGTGCTTTATAGAATGTATGGTTACTGTAATGAAAAAACGAAGACAGAGACAGAATCGATGCAATGAATAAAATAAATAAAAATAAATTTATATATTTGCATTCAATCAGCTGTTTCTCAGTAACAATAGAATAAAATACAGGGGATATATTTGTGTTTCAATTCACAATATAAACAGCTGTTTACCTTGACTTTAGCCTGTAAGGTTAGGTTTAGAACATGGTGTTCTCTGTTCTGACATACAGTGTTAAAGCATTGGTAAATTTGCCAGTAAAAATCCATTGTTTTGGTCTTTTTTGAGCTTGTGTGTAAAAGAAGTTCAAGCATTTAAAATTTGTGTTACAGTAATTGTATGCATTGTGTGTTAAAGCAACAAGAAATGTGTTAATAGTATAGCTTACACTGACCGATGTAGTGCTAACTGTTTGAAGAGTTTAGGAAATTTGTTAAAAGTATTGAAAAAATTGTCATAGCGCTTGTAAAAATATGTATTATAAAATTTTCATTTAGAAAATGCAAACAGGTAGCTTGACATAATTGGAAAACTCCAAAATACACAAGCAATAATCTAAATTCAGATTTAAAACTTAAGTAAATAGTCTTGCGTGAGGGATTAGAAAGCATGTGACAGAAAAGGCAAAAAGAGCAGTAGAACGATTAGGAATATTAAATCCGAGTACAGGACTATATATCCACTGAAATGGAGAGAGAGGGAATGACTCAAGCTACAGCTCTTCATCACACACTCCACTGTTCTTACACTTTAAACAATGACCACTGCCATCCAGAAGAGCGTGAGTGGCTCTCAACATGCCACCATCCCAATATCGCTTTCAGCTGTAGGAAAACAAAAGCTCTGTTTCAAAAGCTAGTGACCTACATTAGCACACCTAATGTAAAAGTGTAGCTATTGCCAATGCTATAAAGGATTAGTTGAAAATTCCAAACCCATGATTTTGGAAAAAGAATTATCAATGGAGACAGAGGCTTTTAAGATTCAAAACCGATGCAAAAGCTGACAAAAAAAGTGTTCCATTTGACTAGTTCTATCTGACTACCACCACATGGAGGACGACCAGTTTCAGGCTCCACATACAGTACAGGATCGTTTGGGGGGAAGTGTGTGGGCGCGGGCGCTGCCGGACCATGGACACCCCTCCGGGGTCGATCTGTTGCAGAGAGGGCAACCTGGAACATTTATTAATCGGCAAAACACATCTGTCTATCGTACCTAGGATTAAACACTAGAAATCACGACTAGAATAATTTTGTTGACAAGGCAGGGGGGTAGAGAGAAGATAGCTCTTCTAGTGTTGGTTGGCAGCGGAGTAGCCTACCCTGCCAGTGACGTAGTCGAATGTTGAAATCCAACATGGCGGCGCCCGTGTAGCAAAAATCACATTTTCAACGTACCATTTTATCCCTTTTTACAAATTCAGCCATTTTAATAATTATACCAATGAGGATAAATAAAATGCATCTGTTTTATCAAATTTTTTCAAATTTCAGTTCAGTTCATCTTTAATTCGAGTACATTTCTAATGAAAAAAACTGTACTTTTACTTCGTTGCGTTGGGCGACGTTCCTCTCGTTATTTATATTAATGCAATACATGTTGTTAAATGCATAGTTTATATCTACCACGCTGTATCTTTTTTCTGGGGCATAAGCGATGCTCAATTCACAAATTAATCACTCTGAGTCGATTCTTTTCAAAGACTTCATCAAACAAGTTGGCAGACCTGTCTAAATTGGTTCACAAATCAGTTTGAATGATCTATTCAGTTTCCTGTACGCACTGAATTGTCTGATGTAATAGTGGGAAGTTCGGATCATTTTACTGACTCGGATCTTTGAGTCTCGTTCAGCAAAATGAACAAATCTTTTTTCGAGTCATTTCGTTCATTTCAGCATAATATAATTAAGATGGCATGATAAATATCCCAACATATCTAGTACTTACGAAAATGTTGATTACATTTGTAAAAAGAATAAAAATAAACTATAGGGTAATGCAGCCAAAGCCAAATTATAAGAAACCTAAATGTTTTATTAATTGATTAGTTGTTGGGTCTTAAGATCAAGCTATTGCAGTCTGATTCTGTTGGTTCACCTCACCTCCTGATCCGAGACGTTCTTACCTTTGCAACTTCATATTTATCAGGTTAGTTCTCCTCTCGTGTCTCGAGACGTTAGTTGTCGACTCGCCAGTGTCAAACTCTAATCTTTCTGCTGGGCTGACCGTGCCGTGTACATACATACAGCAGTACCGGAAAGAGAAATTATTATGATCTTTCGAGTCTCGAGTTCGGGTTCGGACGGGTCCGAGGCTTTCGTTCTTCCTGTCAGTCCCATATAGGCTATGCTGTCAGTACCGGAAAGAAAAAATGATTAGTTAATTTTCTTCGAGTCTCGAGTTCGGGTTTTAAATCCTTCGTTCTTTTTTCACGTGACCGCTGGTATCTCGCATCAAATACAACATTAGATTCTTGTTATTGACTGCGTCTGAATGTATATTGTTTTATATTTAGGAATTAAAATAAAAAATATGTGCAATAAACATTATCTGAAAAATAAAAGTTCCATCTTATTAGCCTATTTGTCCCTGTCCGTCTCTTTTCTAAATGTTTCTTGTGCATCTGTGGTGTGTTTTATTATATATTATACATTAATTAACTACTATTATATTATACATTAACTACGTGCTTGTTTGTAAAAAGGTTGTGAATTAGTAGGCTATTCAATACGGTGACAAGTCACGTCACAAAAGAACGAAGGACTCAAACCCGAAGACTCGAAAAAAATGAACTAATCATTTCTCTTTCCGGTACTGACAGCATAGCCTGACAGGAAGAACGAAAGACTCGGACCCGGCTGAACCCGAACCAGACGAACTAATCATTTCTCTTTCCGGTACTGACAGCATAGCCTATATGGGACTGACAGGAAGAACGAAAGACTCGGACCCGTCCTGAACCCGAAGACTCGAGAGAGATGAACTAATCATTTCTGTTTCCAGTATAGATTCAGAACCCATATGTTGCGCAATGCGCATGCGCGGTCAACACAAAATGAACGAATCACTCTCTGAGACAACTCGGTAGTCCCGAGTCATATTAAAGATTCGTTCAAAATGAACGAATCATTCATGAACGACACATCACTAGTCTGATGCGGTTTCACACTCGGAGTCATAACAGGAAGATCTAAGAACATCAAGAGCGTTGGATGAAGTGGCCGTGAAAACAAATCTGCAAATGCATCATATTGTTTTCCAGTGATGAAGATTTTTATTACTTAAACATCTTCGTATGCTATCTGTGAATGAATGATTCCACAGGACGATACATTCAATTTAATTTCATTCAGGTATACATTTTACAACCAAACAGATTATTATGCCACGATGGCACTACTACATGACATTAGGGGTGTCCCCGACTAAGGATTTTCATAGTCGAATCAGAATCGTAAAGTCTTCCCTATAGTCGACTAATAGTCGAATCGTGTGTGTGGGGTTGGGGAGGGGGCGGGGCTTTAACATTTTAAAGCCGCGATGTACAGAGCATCACAAAAAGATATAGAAAAAATGTAGAAAAACATTTCGGATCAATACAACTAAGAAATAACATAAATAACTGCAGAAAGGCCACACTGCAGACAGGAGTTGCATTTCACATGCAAATCAAATTAAATCGGCTAAATTGCCTGTGCGAGCAGGCTCTAAGTACCTACAGAGCGCAACATCTATGCACCGAAAAATAATCAACAATTAATTTACAGAATTAAATTAGAAAAGAATATACCTTTCTAAAAATAAAAAAAAAAATGAAATAACTCTGAATCAAGTCACAAGATGCAGAACAAATGTGTGCAAAGTGCCTAAAGTGCAGGGGAACATATATTCAAAACACAAGCCACAAATAGTTAAATTAGATTACCTTGAGTGATCAATAAATAAAAATAAAAAATAAAGATATTATTAAAATATTGAAAGTATAGCCAGAATGGTCAACCTTGTCTTTTTAACTGCAGAAACAACAATAAACGCTCGAGTAAACAGTTTATCTAAACATGTTCACAGCATCCAAAAATCAAATTAGAACCGGCTGAAATTTTTTGAAATCACTTGTACCCTGATTGAGAGAGAAAAAAATCTAGTCTTTCACTCTGTCTGTGTCTCTGTGTCCGTTTCAGTCTTTTCAAATTGTGTGCGCGGATAAAATACATTCTAAAACACTTAACATGAACGTTTAACGTTAAACGTTTAACGGCTTAATTTCCTAAGACAGTTATATCAAAAGATCAAATTGTATACACACCTTATTAATCAAGCATACTGTATAGCCTACAGAAAAGCAAATGAGCCCAGAATATGAACGCAACATGTTTAATTAAACGCTAATTTTCCTCCCATTGAAAACCGTTATTATAAAGAAAACGCTTTACGTGACTTTCTATAGGAGGAACACGTTGCGTTCATATTCTGGGTTCATCTGCTTATCTGCACATTGTATGGTTTCTTAATGAGGTAGCGTACTATACATTAATTAAGCCATGTAAAAGTGTCCTAGCGTTTTAAAAGCTTTTATCACGTTAAGCGTTTTAGAATGTCCAGAGGAAAACCAACTGGCCTGCAGAAGTGCGATCATGGTTTTCCTGATGCTAAATCCAGTTTGGGAAAATATCCTTTCTGATGGTGTGCATCCACTCTTTAGATTTTCTTATCCCAGACATTTTTAAAGCTTTAAATCCCTGCCGCCAAAACGCTCCTCTATCGGTCACGTATCGAAAGTGAAACTATAATCTGTCACGGCACGGGGTGTTTGGATTTATTCATGCACGTTAAAAATATTTATTTAAAGCTTCTTCCTTTGCACATTTGTATTTACAACATTATCATAATAGGCTCCTATATTCACGTATTGACAGAAAACCAGTAGTTCTATGTGAAATCAGACATTGAGCACACTTATAACCTCTGCGAAGATTCGACTGTGAGATTGGTAGTCGAATCAGGCTCCTCCTATCGATACATCGAATCTTCGACTGTTCGGGGTCACCCCTACATGACATTACCCTATTTTTGGACATATACCCTTAATTTATACATCAAATAAGCTAACATTGATCACAGTTTATGAAATGAACACCTGCCATCCTGCGGGAGTTTGTGTGCATTGCGCAGTGGCGTGCCAAATCGTCTTGAAAACGAATGCCTTTGCCTGTCTTAGACACAGTTAACCAGTTTAAACATGCTTGCAGAAATATACATTTGATTACATTTTGGAGAACAGATGGAAGAGGATCTGTCAATGTGCATTTGATCGTTGTTTGTGTTCAGATGTTCAGTAGCGGTCATGAGCACGAAAACATGTGAAGAGTTTTAACTCTTTCTTCTCTGTCAATTGTTCCCTGCCTTTACATGCTTTTGAATGCAAAACTCTGCAGATTCACTTTATTTCGAAATTGTCTAATAATCCAATTGTAGTTGTATAAGTTACTATTATACAAACCAAAGGACAGGCAATGGTTTTGGGGCTGCAGATGGCAGAACTAATGCTTGTCTCTTCTGTTTTTGTTGTAAAGATAGCCTATCTAAATTTGATAATAATAGTAATTTAAATTAAAAATAACTAAATAATATCATGTTATATGTGTTATACGTATAACATATATATATATATATATATATATATATATATATATATACAGACAACAGACACACACACACACACACACACACACACACACATATATATATATATATATATATACACACGGATACAACATGTAGGTCTATGTGTGTGTGTATGTATATATATATATATATATATATATATACATACATACATACCTATATATGATCAGAAGTAACTAGCTACTTGAGTAGTTTTTTAATTGGACATTTTTTACTCTTACTCAGGTAACTATTAAGATTATTACTTTCACTTTTACTTTGAGTAAATATTTCTATAAGTACTTGTACTTTTACTTGATTACAGTCTTTGGATACTCTACCCACCTCTGCATTTGTCTACGATTTAGCAAAATATGTCAGCGAGTGAAAATCAAGCCTAAAATCATGCATCATGTTAGTTACAAAAAGATTGGTCAATTTAAATCTGAAAAGTAGGACTGATTACATCTTAGCTATCAGCTCGTTTTTACAACACAGTCTTAAAGGGATAGTGATAAATTTTGTATTTTCAGTTACAGATTCATTTACATTGTGACTGTGTATCAGATGTAATCCACTCTGTCTGTGTCCGCAAAGGTGTGTGCCAAATGGCCCATACAGATGAATGGCCCATTCAGATGTATGGCCCACAGAAACTGATTGGTGTGAATGACAAAGAATCAGCATTGCTCAGAGTATATTAGCAAGTTAGATCGATCTCCTGTGGGAGGTCCTAACAGGTTTCTATTGTTTGCAGCCCATAGGCTATGTCTTCATGTATAAAGTTCTGTCCCACAGACAGAACTTTGGGTTAAGATTGTTGAAGGGCGACATGCAAACATCACTGCTGAAGGACTGCTACACTACAAACCTTCAATAAATTCTTCTCCCCACAAGAATTTTGGTCAAGCTTACTTATTTTATGTATTGGAGACATCTAATACATTGGCGAGCCACCCAAACCACTGCTCGGCCAAATACAGCAAAATCTAAGAATTTGGCGAGCCAGCCAGGAGAGACTGACAAGAAGAGAACTCACCTACTGCAACAAAGAGTAAACCAAGAACTGACCAGCTGCAACGAAGTAAACAGAACAGTTTTCGAGTATCTGAAGTTCAAAAGACTGCATCTGTGGACACAATTTATTTGAATCAACTGGATCCGGTCTCAAATATCCTAATTTGGTGAGTGAAACGTATCAGCTCTCTAAAAGAACATCTTCTGAAAAGAGTAATAGTAGACCAGTGAAGATTTGTAGTGTAGTCACACATACTGTGTATTGTTGAGAATTTTAGGCTTGGGCCTTTTTCATGAGTCTGTAGGAACCTTTTAAATTATTTAGTTAATTCTCCTGAAACTGTAGGAGCTATAGAAATACGTTTTATAGCTTGGCCCTGTTCTCTTGAGTCTCTAAGAATCATTTAAGAAAGAGGTTTGGTCCATTCTCATGGGATTGTAGGACCAATTGAAATAAAGGATAAGTTTGGTCCTTTCTCTGGAGTCTGTAGGAATTGTTAAAGAAACAATTTAGTCCGTTCGTCCAGAGATTGCAGAAACTGCATTTTAGGCACTGCGTGAAAAGAGCTGTAATCGGGCATGTAAAACTCCTGAGTACTCCTGTGTACTCCACAAATAAACGTGTGTGTACGGGAGTTTGCTGTCCCGTCACACAATCCCGAATACTCCTGGATATGTACCAAGTTTGGGGCACAGCAGGGAGCCACTAAGGGCCATCAGTTACCATGGTGAATAATCCCCCGGTCGGGGTCAATGCAAGGGAATATTAGCATTTCACACCTTTGGGACACAAGGCAGTTGCCTCCTTCAATTGGTCAGAGGTCTTACATAGGATTGGCTTCCAAATGCTTTGTCCCTCCTCTAAACCCCCACACTATTGGTCCAGTTTATGGCCTCATTTGGGTTTATTATTACTCATTATTAATATTTATTATCATTGGTGTTCATGGTTATAATGTCAAGACAATCAGATAGACAAAGTTGAGTTTGTTATTTTTATTATTTGTAAATGACACTGGGCACATGACATATATATACACACATTCAAAATTCTATAAATAAAAATACATTAGCACAGAATACACTTTACTATTAGTCATACAATATATAACCCCACATAATATATAAGGCATGTGTATAATATATAGAAAACAATATAATATACAAATACTTTAGAATATATAAATAGTACAACATATAAATAATACAATTTATAAATAGATAACAATATGGAATTGTATAGAATACATAAATGCAGTATATATATAGAAAACTATATAGAATTATATATAATACAATCTATAAATAATACTTTATAATATAAATAATACTACATATAAAAAACAACAGAATATTCAAATTATACTATAGAATTATATTTAGATGCGTAATACTAAAATAATTCACAGGCCAGCTTCTGTGGTCTCCACCGCGACTCGATCTGCACCAACTCGTGCATGGTGAGTTCCCAAGTACTTCTGGTCTGCTTCCAGTCTTTTTTGTAGCACCCCACACAGCGCAGACAAAACTGTACTACCCACACTGACTTTCCATCCAAGATAACATCCTCCTCTTCAGACATGTGGTCAACTGTTGTAGTCTTCCAGATAGCTGCCTCTTCCTCTTGTCTGGAGAACGCCAGTCCTGCTGCACAGCAGCTGCAAAATAGGAGGGAAAAAAGTAATTAAACCACTGAAAATATCAAATTGGTTGGGATGGGAGCCTCTCCCAGGCTGAGTCTTTTACTGAGATTTATATTTATTTACACTTACTCTTCTTTTTCTTTGTCTCATGCGCACAATGATCCTGCTGTCCTCCATCTTGTCTTTGGTCTCATCTTGGGCCATCCTGTAACCCCTTCTAACAGTTTCAAAATACGTCTTGCAGGATGCTAGAGAGAGGGAAATAGTGAGGGGGGAGAATGTGTTTATTTATAACTAACTAATCTATACAGATAAATAGTTGTAGCCTTGGGACATTCTCTTGTGACTTACCTTTAAAAACAGCAGGATCTACGTCCAGTACAGCCATGGAGACGCCATTATAAAGATAGGTTGTGACCTCGAGGTTGTGGGGGGAGGATATACTGTGGAGCAGTAATTAAAGAAGGTTGATTAAAAATATAATTTAGAAGAAAGGACTGTTATGAAACAATAGTTTTAAAGATATACCTTGTCTGTGGGTCATATTTGTGTATGTTGTTTTCCCCATTGTGCAATCTCCGTACAGCTTTCTGTAAACATCCAACATAGTATGAGGACTCAATTCAAATACATTAATAAATAAAGCACACGAAGTTAAGCGGACACCGCCAAATGTTGTGACGGTCAGAAAATAACTTACCGCAACAGAATTATTCCCAGCTCTCTTTAATTTCTTTGAAGCAGGCTCCTCTTTTGCCTCTTTGAGCTCATTGATGTCAGGCTCCATCTTATCCAACCTCTTGTCCATCGTCTCCAGCTTTTCAAATATCCTCTTCAAACTTGCATTTACCATATACACCAGTCTGTTTTCGTTCGGACTCAGAGTTTGAAAAGCCACATTGTCCCGACGTAAAGGAGTAACATCTCTACCCTGCTCTCCGTAAAACTCCAGCGATCTTTTGCAAGCCATCTTGAAGAGCAGAGGACACCCAGATACAAACTGCTTTTCAGGGTCTACAGTCTTTGTTGTAGATTGACACAATGTAAAGCACTTATCAGCCCACCTTTCCTGAATACTAATGAGGGGGGCAGGGGAATAGAGGCAATATTGAGCTGCCAGTCCCAAAACAAATTAGCATTTACAAAGCAAGCCATCAACTAACAGCATGTGGTCAGACAAGTTCCTGTTTTCGGGCCTTTGCGGGCATTTACAGGTACGCGTAACAAAGTTCCAAAGATCCCTGCCAAACAGCACATTTAGCGGACGTATTCATTGTCTGAATTCTCCCGTATACACCCCTTTTGACGCAGTGAGGCTTGGGCCGTTTTCGTGAGACTGTAGGAACCTTTTAAATGATTTAGTTAATTCTCCTGAAACTGTAGGAGCAATAGAAATAAGTTGTATAGCTTGGCCCTGTTCTCTTGAGTCTCTAAGAATCATTTAAGAAAGAGGTTTGGTCTGTTCTCATGGGATTGTAGGAGCTATTGAAATAAAGTATAAGTTTGGTCCTTTCTCTGGAGTCTGTAGGAATTGTTAAAGAAACAATTTAGTGCGTTCGTCCAGATATTGTAGAAACTGTATAAGGTTTGGGACTGATGTTGCTGCAAAAATTGGATTGGGAATTCTTGACTGGATGCTAATTCAGTAGCCAATATAAGATTAAGATTTTTGGGACTAATGTTGCTGCAAGAATTGTAATTCTTGACTGGATGCTAATTCAGTAACCAATATTTTAGTTTTGAATTAAACATTCTAATTGTGTTAGAAACTTGAAGTTTATTTGCCTTCTGATGAAAGATGCACAATGATTGAAAGTCTAATGTCTAAGGGACACATTTAAACCAATTCAGGTTAGAACTCAGAAAGAATTGAACAAGTCTTATCAATCAGAGTTTTCTTTTCTAGAAATGAAACAAAGAAACTTAGTCTAAACGTGAATGTTTTGTTTTGAATGTAGTATTGAAAACTAAGCTGAGCAAGTAAACTAATGATTTGTCTGTGTAACTGAAATGGTCGGTCTAAAGACTGATGAGAATTTAAATCGGAATAAGTTTTCAAGATTTAAATCTGAATAACCTGAATCTTTAACGGCTCAAACACTTTTTGTTTTGTTTCCACACCTCTGAGGGCACTTCTCCTGTACTTGCCATGGCTGAGTCTGCACTAAAAAATGGTAATGGCCCTGCACTGAGGCCAAGAACAGAAAGACATGGAACAGAACCTCCAAATGTTACCATTGATCAGACGATGGACAATCTGAATGCATATTTGGGCAAAAGGCTGGGACTGAGGAAGTGCCATGATGACATCTGCCAGAAGTAAGGCATCAAGCACTCAGAGAGTGGAATATGGGCCTTGCCGGACAGATGCAGCGCTTAAGGACAAACACCAACAGAGATGGCTTGTCTTGTGATTTTGGTAAAACAAATTCTACAGCATCAACAGAAGTGTGAAATTGACAAATGACAGTGTGAGTACAAAGCAGAAAAAGCAAAGGTTCGAGCACTGGCTGAACAATTGCAGAATGAACAGAAGGACAAAGAAAGACTCTTAAATGATAATGACAAGCTGTTAAAGTTGCTTTCCACACAGCTGGAATCAAAAGACTGTTCTGGACAAAAAACTCCCATAAAATCTAGCAGCAAGATAGAGAAAGAGTCACTCTACCCATTTAAAGACCTCAAGAAGATTGAGGATCAACAACGTCATTATCTGCAAGGAGAAAGTGACAGCAGCTCGACTGGGAGCCCTGATGACAGTGATGTTGAACCTGAGACGCATGCTCATGTCACCAAGAAGAACAAAAAGGTTAGACTCGCTCCTGTAATTGTCAAGAACAGAAGGACTGAAATTGAAGTTGACAATGAGGAGGAGTATGAGCAGGAAGGCTAAAGACGAACCCGCATCGTAAAAAAAAACGATTAAGAAATATGTTCCCTGTAAAACATACCAGTCAGCTTCACCGGAGCAAGTAGACAAGTGGTTTAAGGAATTACCAAAATGTGTACAAACAGCCACGAAAAGTATGGAAATTTCTTCAACGCTTACAGAAAATCTACAATTTACATCCAGTAGATGATGTGATGATTGTTAACCCTCTGGGGTCCAAGGTGTTTTTCGGGTCCTGGAGGTGTTCTGACATGCTCTGACATTTGTGCTTTTTTCAGTTATTTATAAACATGTTAATGGCAAAGGTGTAAATTCACTCTATATAGCACAAACAGGGCTACCATAATATGTGAGCAAGATGTATGTACATGTTTGTATTTTTGAGAGAATATTGTTTATGCATGGTTATTGAAAAAACTAAAACTTATAGTCTCTGAAATAAGGCCATAAAACACATACTAAATATTTGTCCACAAGACTTTTGCCTAATGGATGTTCTCGCCTAGGATTTTTGCTTCAAAATGATCTGAAAACCATCCTGCCAAATCATTCACATTAAAACAATACATTGATTTAAATTTAGTTAAAAACTTTTTGTTTGGAAAGGCAATATGCGAAATGGGCGTGACTCATGTATAATGGTCTGATTCACACCTGTGAAGACAAAAGACCTGCTTAATGAGCCTGGATAATGAGCTTTTCACAGGTGTGTCACTGAGCCACAAGAAAGAATACAAGGACACAAGAAAAAAAAAAAAATATATATATATATATATATATATATATATATATACTACAAAATTGGCTCACAGTTGGAAACATCTAGAAAAAAATAGTATTTTTCCACTTGTATTTTTGCTTGCAAATTGTATAATATCCAAGGTGAACATTTCTAGTAATTGTGTAGTTAATTCTCATACTGTATTTTCAGAAAGTTTTGGATATGTATCCTCTCCCAAAATTTGTCACTAATAAAACACAATACAAATAATTTGAAGAGAAGGCTTATACTGAACTTTTAAGATTTTGTTTACATCTACCTTGTAAATATATTATTTTCTATTTTATTTCTATTTTACAGCAGCAATTAAAATAACAATATTTCAAGTGTAATATTTCTTTGTAAAAACTAAAGTATAAATTTTATCATACATATTTCAAAGTTAAGGATTCATTAGTTTGAATAAAGCCTACATTGGAACAAACACTATAATAGCATCCTAGTTGATGACTTTATTTTTGACAAAACAAACATAGCCTAATATATTTAACATTTGAGCAGAAATTGGTGAACAAAAGCTTATGCAATGTGGCAGTAGTCTAGTTTACAGTTAACAGTTAATAATCTATCCAAAAACTAGTCAATGAAATGTTGTCTTTCATATTTCGTCTGTAACATAGGCGTATCGTTTGTTGTTTTTATGATAGCCTATATTAGGGCATATACATATTAATTTGCAGTTTAATACGTTGCTAATACAAAGAGATTTTAACGTTATTTCAACATATTTCAGTCGATTTTCACTCATCTCAGTATAGCAATAGGGTCTGGTAAAAACTGTTCAGTTCATTCATTCACACACAGATGCGATTCATATTTAAACAGTCTTTTTGCGGTTTACATACACTATGATATCGCGATTAGAACAATAATAAAAAAAACTTACTTCTCAGATGGATATTTCATATTTCTTTGTAAAAACTAAAGTATACATTTTATCATACATATTTCAAAGTTAAGGATTCATTAGTTTTAATAAAGCCTGCATTGGAACAAACACTATAATAGCATCGTAGTTGAAGACTTTATTTTTGACAAAACAAACACAGCCTCATATATTTAACATTTGAGCAGAAATTGGTGAACAAAAGCTTCTTCAATGTGGCAGTAGTCTAGTTTACAGTAAACAGTTAATAATCTATCCAAAACTAGTCAACGAAATGTTGTCTTTGATATTTCGTCTGTAACATAGGCATATCGTTTGTTGTTTTTATGAGCCTATATTAGGGCAGATATATATTAATTTGCAGTTTAATACGTTGCTAATACAAAGACATTTTAACGTTATTTCAACATATTTCAGTCGATTTTCACTCATCTCAGTATAGCAATAGGGTTTGGTATAAACTGTTCAGTTCATTCATTCACACACAGACACAATTCCTATTTAAACAGTCTTTTTGTGGTTTACATACACTATGATATCGCGATCAGAACAATAATAAAAAAAAACTTACTTCTCAGATGGATCCGTTGATCCTCGAAATGAAAATAAACCAGCACATGTTCTGAGGTTAATGTCCCAGGATTATTCCTCACACAGCCTCGCAAGACGAAATAGTACATTAATCTGATGATTACATTTGTTGTGTTATCGCGTTTATGAGGGGTGTTGACACTTTGCATGTGTTGCTTCAGATCATTTGCGTTTGAATACCGCGCCCTCTCCGTGGCCGTGTCACATTAGCAGAATAATGAGCTGAGAGAACGATAATGAGTTCCCCTTCAGGGACTACCGCTGCGTGAAATCGCAGTGGGAACGCCCTCAGCGTGACGCGTCTGAAGCATGAATGAAATCAGTCAATGGAGAGAATGAGCGTACGGCGAGTGACGTCATCGACCAGGAAGCTATAAATATCCCCTGAGTACACAATACGCCAGCTTTAGTTACTTCAGCAGCTCTTTGTGTGTCTGAATCTGTCGATTGTGTTTGTCTGTTTTGTCAGGAGTTTTCACTATATATATTTTATATAAAAAAACCAATATGAGCGAGCAGTATAAGAAGTGTGTTCCCCCCTGTACTCGGTACATCACGGGTGGGGATTCACACGAGCTAAGTGTGGCTTGTTTGGGAGTGCAGCAATGCCCAGTCGGCTCTCGAGGGAGTCGATTTTCAGCATTGCGAGCGTTTTCCCTTGAGAACTCTGCGCTCGCGGCGATCGCTCTTCGAGGAGAGTGATTTGCTGCGAGCTCCCAGAGGCTCGGGTCCCGCTTCTGTTGAGGCAGAGCGGCGGCGCTTGTCTTGGGGCTCGCAGATGGATCTCGCTGGCGACGTTGAGACGGGCTCCGCCCTATCTCAGCTATCTCCGACGAGATCTAGTGCCTCTCACCCGGCTCTGGAAGCACGCGCTTCGGCGGTTACTTCTGCCCGGGTGGAGGCACATGATGATGTTGAATTGAGATTTTCCAGTTCTGAGGAGCTGGATGTCGAAAGTTTTGCATCAGAGAAAACTAGTTTATCACATTATACTGCAAATGAAGAAGGTTTGATGGATGTATTATCTCGGGCTGTTGAAAAGCTAAAAAAAAAAAAAAAACAGTATCGAGTGGCCAGCTGATAGACAGGTTTCTAGAATTGAAAGCAATCTAGATGATAGATTTCTGTCTGCACGACCTCAACCTTCTAGCCGGTGCTTACCGTTCTTCCCAGATCTTCATGTTGAGGTTTCAAAGACCTGGGTTAGACCGGTTTCAAGCAGAATTTACACAAATCAGTCCAATGCTTATGGTAACATTGTTGGTGCTAAATCTGCTGGTTATGTGACGATACTGTAGGCGGAGGAGACGCTCGCGAGCTATCTCTCTCCTGCTTCATCGTCTTCACTTAAAGCACCGGCTCTTCCACCAAAAAATAAATAAATAAATATATATACCTCTGTGCTGGTGGGGAAGGCTTACTCGGTGGCTGGGCAGGTGGCTGCATGTTTGCATACGATGACTTTTATGCAGGCTTTTCAGGCCGACCTGCTCAAAGGAAAATCTGAGGGGGGTCCCCGCCGAGAGAGACTTGCGTTCACCTCCCTTAAGGGTGCCCTGTCTCTCCCGGCGCCCTCAGGGGCCCGTCCTACTAACCCTGCCGAAACAGGGCGTAGAAGGGTCTGGCGAGTGCTTTCCCGAGGGACGCTCGCCGCCTCTAAGGAGGGTTCTAGTGTGTTCAGACCAGTCGTTCCCTGCCGGTGCGCCGTTACAGGGCACTGTGTCTGTCACGCAGAATGTTCAACCAGAGCAAAGTCTTTCGTCGAGTTCGTCTTCCAAAAGAGCACAGCAGAAACGGAGTGTCACGTCTCGTGCCCCCCTGCAGAGAAACTGGAGGGACGAGGCGGGGCGCTCTCCGGCGCGGCCTTCTCGGGGCAGGACGGATCTGAGGACAGTCATTGTCGCCAGAAAGGCCGCGTCGAAAAAGTCCTGACGGGCTGAACGTCAGGACTCTGAGGGTGGTCCCCATCGGGAAAAACTTGAGGTCACCGCACAAAAACACGGTGCCCTGTCTTTCTCGATGCCCTCAGGGGTCTGTTCTACTAACCCTGCCTATACAGGGCGTAGAGAGACTCGGCGAGCGATTTGCCGAGGGACGCTCGCCCCCTCCAAGGAGGGTTGTGGAGTGCTCAGACCAGCTGTTTCCTGCCAGTACGTTACAGGGCGCTGTGTCTGTCACTCGGGATGTTCAAATCAGATCCGAGGACTGGTTTGTCATGATAGATCTAAAGGACGTTTACTTCCATGTATCTATCCTCCCTCAACACAGGAAGTTCCTGACGTTCGCTTTCGGGGGCGAAGCGTACCAATATCGGGTTCTTCCGTTCGGCCTAGCACTGTCACCCCGAACATTCACGAAGTGTACGGATGCTGCTATAGCCCCGCTGAGGTTACAGGGCATCCGCTTTCTGTACTATATAGACGATTGCTTGATTCTAGCTCAATCGGAACAACAGGCGGTTCGGCACCGAGATGTCGTTCTTGCTCATATCAAGTGACTGGGGCTGAGGCTCAACGCCAAAAAGAGTGTTCTTCTCCATTACAGAGAACCACTTTTCTAGGTGTAGTGTGGGATTCAACGACGATGCAGGCACGATTGTCACCTGCTCGTATCTGTTAGGTCTCATGGCAGCTGCGTCCAACGTGATACCTCTTGGCCTCTTGCACATGAGACTGTTACAGTGGTGGCTCAGGACCAAGGGATTCTCCCCGAGGGGAAATCCGCTTCGCATGATCGTGAGTTTGCGACGGTGTCATCACGCCCTGATCATGTGGAAAGATCCTTGGTTTCTGTCCCAAGGCCCTGTGTTAGGAGCTCCTTGTCGTCGCGTTATGCCAATGACAGATGCCTCTCTCACGGGTTGGGGGGGCGATCATGGATGGTCGCCCGGCTCAAGGTCTGTGGGAGGACCATCATCATCTGTGGCACTTAAACTGCCTAGAGATGTTGGCGGTGTTTCAGGCTCTGAAACACTTCCTCCCAGACCTAAGGGGCCACCATGTTCTTGTCCAGACAGACAACACATCGGTGGTTTCTTATATCAACCATCAGGGGGGTTTGCGTTCTCGCCCGCTTTACAAACTGGCACGTCAGATCCTTCTATGGTCCCAGGGGAAAATTCTTTCTCTGAGAGCTTTTATCTCCCGGGGTATTTAAATCAGGGGGCAGACATCCTGTTAAGACAGGGGCCGAGGCCCGGGGAATGGAGTCTTCACCCCGAGGTGGTGGAACTCCTATGGAAACATTTCGTTCTTGCCGAGGTAGACCTATTTGCTTCTCGAGAAACATCACACTGCCCGCTGTGGTTCTCTCTCAGCCTTCCAGCCCCGCTGGGGTTGGATGCGATGGTACATCCGTGGCCGAGGTCACGCTTGTACGCTTTTCCCCCGATCGCTCTGCTCCCAGGAGTTCTGGAGAGGGTTCGCCGGGACGGGCTCAGTCTCCTGCTAATAGCCCCTTTCTGGTCGGCCCGGGTATGGTTTGCGGACCTAGTGTCTCTCCTCAACAGCTCTCCCCTAGAGATACCGATCAGGAGAGATCTGCTCTCTCAGGCGAGTGGGTCGATCCTTCACCCCCGTCTAGAGCTATGGAGGCTGTGGGCTTGGTCTCTGAGGGGGCCCAGCTCATAGATTCTGGTCTCTCGGCTGAGGTCGTTGAGACCATCCTCCGATCCAGAGCTCCCTCCACGAGGAAGTTATATGCCGCGAGGTGGAAACTTTTCACCTCTTGGTGTGGAGAGCGCCAGCAGGACCCAGTTAACTGCCCGGTTGGTACAGTCCTGGATTTCCTGCAGGACCGTCTCTCCACAGGGTTATCCCACTCCACACTGAAGGTGTATGTGGCGGCCTTAGCTGCTTACCACACCCCTTCAAGTGGAGGTTCCCTCGGGAAACACCCGCTTATGTCTCGCTTCCTTCGTGTCACCTTGAGGCTGAGGCCTGCAGTTCGCACAAGGGTACCAGCTTGGGATCTGGCCGTCATCTTAGAAGGTCTCTCCCTTGCTCCTTTCGAGCCCATCGAGGAAGTTTCGGAAAAGTTTCTTACTCTAAAGACTATCCTTCTTCTCGCTATCTCATCTCTAAAAAGAATTGGAGATATTCAAGCACTTTCGGTGGCTCCCTCGTGCCTGGAATTTGCTCCTGATTGGTTAAGGCCTTTCTCTTTCCGAGACCAGGTTATGTTCCTAAGGTTCCAACTGTTTCAGTTAGACCTATAGTTCTGCAGGTTTTCTGTCCTCCGCCTTTTCTGACGTCAGACCAGGAGAAAATTAATTTGCTGTGCCCAGTTTGGGTTTTGATGCTTACGTCCACAGAGCTGCCCTGTGGAGGAGATCGGAACAACTGTTCGTCTGTTTGGGTCACCTAAGAAAGGGTGTCCTGCATCTAGAAAAAGGATGAGCAAGTGGGTGGTCGAGGCCATCCCACTTGCTTATGGTTCGGCCCATCAGCCTTCACCTTTGGCTGTAAGGGCTCATTCCACCCGGAGTATGGCTGCTTCTACAGCTCTTCTTTCAGGAGCTTCTCTTCAGGACGTTTGTGATGCGGCAGGCTGGTCCTCACCGCACACTTTCGTTAGATTTTATTCCCTCGATCTTAGCTCCACTCCTGGGGCTCAGGTTCTCTCGTCGGTTTGTGTCTCCTAATGACACACGACGGGGATTTGGTCGTATGGGGATGTGGGTATTGCGTTCCCACTGCGATTTCACGCAGCGGTAGTCCCTGAAGGGGAACGTCCCGGGTTACGTATGTAACCCTAGTTCCCCGAAGGGACGGACGCTGCGTGTCCTGCCATACTCTCGGCATCCCCTTGGGTCGCTGCTTCAGTAACTTTTAAGCTGGCGTATTGTGTACTCAGGGGATATTTATAGCTTCCTGGTCGATGACGTCACTCGCCGTACGCTCATTCTCTCCATTGACTGATTTCATTCATGCTTCAGACGCGTCACGCTGAGGGCGTTCCCACTGCGATTTCACGCAGCGTCCGTCCCTTCGGGGAACTAGGGTTACATACGTAACCCGGGACGATCGGCTGACACCTCTCTCTTTTTTTATAGATTACATAAACAGAGAATATGTATTTTAGTTTCGAATTAGATATTTTAAAAGTACAAACTTAAATGATTATTAAGATATATTGCTCATGCTTTGTTTAAGTTTAGAGACGTGCTCCAGAAAAAAAGTTAATGGAGACAGAGAGGCAGAAAGCACACCCTGTTTATTTTCTTCATTTTACAAAAGCACACGGTTTTGATGTTAATGTGAGTGTACACAAAAAAAAGAAGACCCTCTATAGTTTATAATCATGTATTGATTTTAGTTATATGATCAAAAATGACGGAGTATTTAAGTCTATGTTGCTGCTATGTGGAAAAAAAACAGCAAAACGCGCCAGCGCGTTTTTGGACCCCAGAGGGTTAATGTGAACATGAGCGACAATGACCAATAGAGGATAACTGAAAGTGTTGAAAATAGGGTAGGCGAGTCTCAAGAAAACATTGAGGCTGGATGGGAAGCTGTACGAGCATTCTTGTTTGAACTGAAATCTGCTGAGATTAATTGGGCTAGAATTACCTCATGTATGCAGAGGACTGGATGATGTGTTGCAGAGTATGAAAAACGCTTCACACAAATTTGGTTGGAACATGCTGGTTTAAATGACAACGAGGATCTTGACAAGGACACTAGCATGCCTCTGAAAACTGCTTTTGTAAATGGACTGAAACCTGACGTTTCAAAAGCACTCAAAATCCGATATGACGACTGGGACAGTGTTGGAACATCTTTTCATAAGATTGTTGAGTGGTCAGCAAAGATTGAAAGAACACAGGGAGTCAAACTCAGAGCATTGCGGTCGAAGAACATGTCATACCACAAAAAGACAATGTGGAATGAGCATAAAGAAAATGAAGATATTAGACAGTCAAAAACTCAAGGAAGATGCAGGTATTGCAACGAAGAAGGACACTGGGTTCGTGATTGCAAGCTGAGTTTAAAACATCAAAGTGATGATGAGGACAACCTGTTGAGGAGGTTTCAGCAGTTGACAGCCAAACAAAAACAGATTCTGCTAAAAGCTGTTGAGCTGCAGGGAAACTGAAGAGCCTCTCTCTGCAGCACCAACTAGTGACATCTCATCCGACAAATGATGGACTCCATCTGTATGCAAAAATGACCAATGAAGACACCACCCCAAAGGTAAAAGCATACACAGATGTCTCAACAACTTAAGCCTAAGATGATGTCCTAGTCGAAAGTGCTGCTATACAAGCCGTAAAGAAGAGAGGTGCACATACAGCGGCATTTAGACAACTTCAGCAAGTTTTACCATGTAAACTGATTCAAGATGAAGCATCCAGAAAACAAATGCCATCAGTGATGGAAGCTAAAATAAAACTGCATAATGACAAGCAATGCAGTAAGGATGAGCACAAGGAAATTGAACTATGCCCTTTTGAACATGACACAGGCTGGCCCATGTCCAATGAAAATCTAACATCTGACAGCCTTGCCCAAACTGATGAAAGACTCAGCCTGGTAGAACACAATGCCAAGAATCAATTTTCACCATTAGAATCCAAGAGGGAAAGCCTTCAGGATCTCATGGTAACTGATGAAACAGTTGAGGTGCAGAGAAAAGATGAGTGGACCGAAGTGAGTCATTGGGATTTGAAACATCTGCCTAGAGACGAGGGATAGACGGCAGTAGTGTTTATCAGAGTCCAGATATGGCGGGACTAGGGTTTTTAGGCTCTACCTTGTCGCCTGAGGACGAAGACATAAACATACAGCCACTGATAAACAGAGTAGTGTCCTGCCAATATTAAATAGGGACAGTTTTTCAGGCAGCTATGAACTATGTGTTTAAAATATTTTCCTTGGCAAAGATACGTTCCCCGTTTCTCTTTTGTTTAATTGCAGGTGTTCCAGCGTTCCAGCGGATGAGCAAAGACATCCAACGTTTAGATTGCACTGGCCACCTAGATGAAAACTCATGAATATACACAGAACACAACACTATCTGCCATTTCCAAAAGATCACAACTCCAAAATAAAAGCTTCCAGAAGATTTAAGGATTCAAGAGGATGCAAAGTTTCACCATGAACTCTTATACTGTAATTTTAAGAAGGAACCTCTATGCAGCATGTGTACATGATATCTATTTGTTTTATGTTCTTTATTCATGATTTATTGTAACTTTTATTGCAAGAAGGAACCTGCATACAGCAAGTGTACATGATATCTATTTGTTTTATGTTCTTTATTTTTTTATGTGATCAAATATGATCAAAGGAGGGATTGATAGATTTTGTATTTTCAGTTACAGATTCATTTACATTGTGACTGTGTATCAGATGTAATCCACTCTGTCTGTGTCTGCAAAGGTGTGTGCCAAATTCAGATGTATGGCCCACAGAAACTGATTGGTGTGAATGACAAAGAAGCAGCATTGCAAGTTAGATGGATCTCCTGTGGGAGGTCCTAACAGGTTTCTATTCTTTGTAGTCCATAGGCTATGTCTTCAGGTATAAAGTTCTGTCCCACAGACAGAACTTTGGGTTAAGATTGTTGAAGGGCGACATGCGAACATCACTGCTGAAGGACTGCTACACTACAAACCTTCAATAAATTCTTCTCCCACAAGAACTCTGGTCAAGCTTACTTATTTTATGTATTGGAGACATCTAATACATTGGCGAGCCACCCAAACCACTGCTCGGCCAAATACAGCAAAATCGAACAATAGTTTCACCCAAAAATGAAAATGTTGTCGTGATTTACTCACCCTCAAGTTGTTACAAACCTGTACAAGTTTCTTTCTTCACTATTTCTGGTTACCAACATTCTTTATAATATCTTCTTTTGTGTTCAACAGAAGGCAGAAATGCATACAGGTTTGGAACAAGTTGAGGGTGAGTAAATGATGACAATATTTACATTTTTAGGTGAACTATCCCTTCAACAAAATGGCTGTGTTTATGCAACTGGTCCCAGCTGAACATACCATAATTTTAATCTGTAAATGACAAGACATTAGTAATAGCCTAAATGAATTAATTTCAAGCTTTAATAATGTCCTTAATCGCTATGCAAAGTGTAGGAAATTGCTTTAGTAGGAAATAGCTTTAGGCTCCTGACAATTAATGCCATTCAAATTGAGTATGGTCATCAGTCATTTTCTTTATATGCCCCCTTTGTTCTGTCATTGTCCTACAGGGATTTTATTTTTTAAATGTACACTCCAGTAATTCCCCCAAAAATGGACTGCATCATGTGTGTATGCGTGTTGCAAAGCATGAGGACAATGGCATTGCTTCATTGCCATTAAGATGACCATCATACAAGTAACAAAGTTTAGTACACTCAGCAAAGTCATCACACCCACTGTGAACTGAGTCAGAATGTCATTGACAGTCACTGGGTAAGGGTGTATAAATTAATTGCCTGTCAAAAGCCTGTCAAATAATCATTAATATGTTTGCTTTCTGTCAGAGCTGAGTCATTTTATGTCTTATCTTGGTCAAACCACATTCTTGTGAGACCTAATGTATTTTCAGTATTTTAATTAAGTCAGACCTAAGAAATCAGCTTGTCTAAGAAATCATCTAAAAATACATAAAGATAACTTAGAATTACCACCACAGTCTGACCTAAAGTTGAGTTCACGAAACAGAACACTTAGATGGCATACAATTATAATAAAACACTTCAATGCATTAGTCGTGAATGGTCCCAGGAGGAATCTACTCACTTTTTTCACATTTTATTCAGAATTCTTGAACATCTTGTAATAATTCAAAGCCGTGTAACTTGTAAACTTGGACAAATTGACCAGGGTTGCATTTCCCAAAAGAATCACATAGATCTTATAAGCCACCAAAGGTCTTTACGATCTATGATTTTGGGAAATATAACCCATAGTTCTGTCAATATTTTGTATAGTGGATTTAGCTGACTTCCTATTTTCAGCCTTTAACTGTTTTCTCAGTGGTAAACCATTTGGCAACACAGTAAAAGTATAAAAACGCTGTGATCTATCCAAAGGTAATTAGACTAATGATCACAGCTAATTAAATAGATGCATAAAGTTCATTTATAGGCTGTAACATGAAGTCCACTGAGGCGAGCCGAAATAAGAACCCAAAGGAAGCTTTATTTATATCTATAACCAAAATGCAAGATAAACAAAACCTGACTTGACCAAGAAACAAGAGTCTTACCCACAGCAGGTTACAACATCAAAACTAGACATGGCACAATGGAAATATGAGGGCTACACAGTATTTACATGGACATGGGGAAACACTTGACAAAAACAACCAATGACAAGTGGAACTAATCAAACAAGAACCAATGAAAATACACAACTGAGTACAAGAAAAGGCAATAAACCAATGAGAATATGACAGATGAGAAAAATAAACCAATCAGGACATGACGCATGAACTAAAGGGACCAAAAGGGTGTGAAATATCAAAATAAAACCCATGAAAGCATAACCATAATCAAAACCTAAAACAGAGTTTCTGTGCTACTAACACTATTTTGTTGCACATCATTATTGGACACAGACATTTGTCACACTGTCCATATGAAGGTATTTTCTTATTAGATAAAATGGAACAAGATAATTCAGGGTACATGTACACAAAAAGTATGTACTATGTAACAACTGAGACAAATCAGACACAATTATTTGTTATAGTTAACAAATAATATTTAAAACTCACTCTGGGATCTGTGGTCCCATCCCCCAACAAGGTCAAGAAGGGTCTTTGGTTACCACTACGCTCAGATAAGTTGGTTTTATTGCTGTTAAAAATCTGATCATGTGAGCTAGACAGAGAAGACAGAAACAGACTTTGAAAAAACTTCGCTGCATTAATCATAGACGAACGGATCAATCAATGAACATGCACTCCAGAAAATTGTGAATGATTTACTGTTTTGTGTAGTGTCTTTTAATTCTATTAAATTTTATTTTTGATACTGTGGATTTTATGCTAGAACTAACGGTCAATGTAACCTCACCTATACCATGTTTGGTCTCTATAAATTGTTAATTTGAAGATCGAAATGACTGTGTACATGATATGTCGATAACAATAAAACATTTTAGTATTACAAGAATCTTTCATAGTTTCTTCATCAGCAACCAATCCAGCTGCACATGCAAAATCGGATTAACTGATTAATTGATTCTAATGTTAATTTAGCTACCTCAAGTTAATCCAATTAACTGACCCAAATATTCATAATTAATCATAACAAGTTATGAGTTATTATTAATATTTCCCCTTTGAGCTAACTCGTTACAACTAAAAACTTATTTTTCCTTTTGTGTCTTTCGTGTACAAACGACAACGTTGTCAAAATGATCCCCGTTTACACTGATCTGCAAAAACGACTAAATTCGCTGTATTTTTCACGCAGGTGGCGATGTAACTTTCTAAATAAACGCTATACGCCTATAGACTGAACACATAATACGCATGCGCATGACATCACTGTTTTCACAAATTCAATTTTTGTAGTTTACACAGAGATAATAATGGTATCAATTTCAAAAGCTTGCAAAAGTTTGGCTTTTCAGGCCCCCAAAACAGCATTGTCGTGTAAATGAACGGCCAAAACGCATACATTTTCAGTTTTTAGTTGAAAACAGTGTTGTGTAAACGGTTCTTTATTTGTGTTTAAATTAATTTTATTATAATTAATATACTAAATGATATGTATAATTCTATAATAGCATGTAATAATATTATTTATATATATGCATGCAAACTAGGCATAACATTTGTTTTTTCTTCTCAAAATTCAAGAATTGACTGCACTTAATAATTCCAGCTATTTGTCCCCCAGGTATGTTGGTGTTAAAATGTGAAGAAAACAAACCCAGATTCTGTCTAGCGAGTCGGTGTGAAATTCTTGAGCTCTTTAGCTCGACTCTGTCTGACAGCAACCGTGGGAGTATGTGATAGAAGACGAGATGCTGCCGTGAAACTGCATCGGTTTACTTATGACTCACTAGCTGTAAGCTGACCTGAGGGCTTCTGAAGAGCAGCAGGTCACCAAAAACACTAGCTCCAAATGCTATGTGTGCCCACATCTGCCCAAGATATTTAGCATGAGGGGGCTTGATGGCATACATATACAAAGCGATATGAACACACAAGCACACACACATTTTAAAATCAACATGAAATATAAACGGATCTTGTTTACATTATATTGTTCATGTTATTATGCAGAAAATAAACAATCAAGAAAGTCAATACCTGGTAAGCTACCCGTTTGGGTTTCACTTTATTTTAATGGTCCCTTTTACACATTATGTTGACTATACGTAACGTTGCACCTACATGTCTACTAACTGTCATTAGAGTGTTAGTAGAGTATTAGTAGACTGGTAGGGTTAGGGTTAGAATAAGTTGACATGTTCTTGAAAAGTTATTTATAGTCAGTAGAATGTCTGTTGGAGTAGCATCAAAATAAATCATTAGCAGATATTAAGCAGACAGTTTACTAATAGTCTAATGAGAGTTAGTAGAAACATAGGTGTAACATTACTTATAGTCAACAGCATGTTCAAAAGGGACCATCAAAATAAAGTGTTACCCCTGTTTGCATTCATTTCAATAGCCCCTTTAACATATACAGTCCTCACTGGTAAATTGCCGGTAAAATACCGCTAAGAGATAAGTGAACAGGACCTTTTCAAAAATGCCAGAAAATCAATTATGGTTATAACATTATCAGTAAATTAGCAGTATAATGTTGTGTGTGAACAAAAAAATTACCGGTATGAACACGTACGAGGTCCGAACGGGCTGATGTAAGAAGCCTGCTTTGGGCCAATCAGAAAGCTCATGAAGCTTTTGTTTTTGAATGTAAACAAGCTCTAGCCAAACATCTGACCATTACGCCGCATCTCACGCCTATGCCTTCATTTCCATTCATCAGCTCTGCAGTTTTTGCGTAACTGCAGTACTATAATAACTATTATGCATCTCATGTTTTCAAGAGCAAAACCGTGTTCACAAATTATATACAATGTGGCCATGATTTACTAAAATGAGAGAACAAATTATTACATCATGCACACAATTTACTTAAAAGCAGCGGCTATTTACACTAAGTGCAAATATCAATATATGCTTTTTAGACTAAGTGCAAATAGCAATAGATTATATTTACACTAAGTGAAAATAGCAGATTTTTAGCGATAGATGCTATTTACGCTAAGAACAAATAGCGATAGCTGCTATTTACAATAAGTTTAAATAGCAATAGATTATATTTGCACTAGCAAGCAAGCAAATTTATTTATATAGCACAATTCATACATCTAAGCAATTCAATGTGCTTTACAAAGAAAAAAATAATATTTAAAACATCAAAAAATGAAAACATCATCATAATACAAGATACAAAAGAATACATATAAAGATTAAAAATAGGACAAAAACATAGGAAGCTATAAGGTTAAACAATGTGGTTAGGTTTAAATGCTCAGTCATAGGCACGTGAAAAAAGAAATGTTTTTTAACCTGGATTTAAAAATCGATATGTTCGGGGCACGTCCAGGATCTTCTGGTAGTTTATTCCAGTTGTGTAAGGCATAAGTGCTAAACGCTGCTTCTCCATGTTTAGTTCGGACTCTGCACTCTACTAGCTGACCTGTGTTCATAGATCTAAGAGCCCTACTGGGCTTATATTGTTCAAACATATCAGAAATATGTTCTGGTCCTTCTGGTCCTCAGGTCCTAAACCATTCAGAGATGTATAGACTAAAAGCACCACTTTGAAATCTATTCTGTAACTGACTGGAAGCCAACGCAAAGTTTTAAGAACCGGAGTGATATGCTCTGTTCTCTTGGTCCTGGTTAACATTGAATAAGCTGCAGCTGTTTTACAGTCTTTTTCGGGAGTCCAGTTAATAGGCCATTACAGTAGTCAACCCTAATAAAACCCCTTTCACACAGAGATTCCGGAAAATACACGGATAAAGTGACCCGGGATTTGACCCGGGTTCGTTTGATTTTGGTTCATTCACACTGCCAGTGATTTTCCGGAATCAGAGAGTGCATTCACACAAAACCCGTAAAAATCCCGTAAAGACATGTGACATCGATGTGACATGCAATGTCTCAGCAGCGTCTACAATTTGCTTATGAGCTGCGATTTCTCTCCCGAGAAACAGCGCTTGTGCATTTTTTCCTCTGATTCGATCATAAACTAGCGGATTACGTACCATTTCACTAGCCTGCTTTCACTTCACTTCAGCGTCATCATTACGACACGGCATTGATCACGACTTTTGTTCACACAGCGCGCGTTCCGGGACTGATCCCGGCAATGTTACTAGGTCCCCAACCCGGCATCAATCCCGGCATCAATCCCGGGTCGTGTTTGCGTTCACATAGAAGGTGTTCTGGCAATTTCAGTTGTTTCATTGATCCAGTATACTATGCATCCTGATCAAGTTCCCTTAGCGTTTGGAATTAAAAAAGCCAAACATCATCACATACCCTTCACCATACCTAGAGATTGGCATGGTATTATTTCAGTTAGGCTAATAGCTGGTTTGATTTGCATTGAGAGATGATCTTATGGAAAGTTCCCCATGCCAATCTCTTACACTATGTGAAAATAGCAGTATTTTCTTTGCAATAAGTGCAAGGCAGAGGCTATTTACAGGTGATTGGTAAAAATAGACACTCCGTTACTTAAAACGAAAGAATGAATTAGCAAAACATACTGACATATTAATACATTATGGGGACAAATGTGTTAATGCATGGCCACAATATACATATCCCCTGCCCACATGTCATATGCGGCGGGGCTCCGTAAGCTTGAGCTCGGTTAAACTACTCCTCTCCTCCAACCACCTGATTCCATGCTGTTATGTAATACGTCTCATGATCCAATCAACTCCCAAAGGAGATTTTCATCATCACTGAATTTCTTATTTTACTCTGAAAAGAGTTACAGATTTAAAATGAGTTGCATTTCATGTTGACTTTAAGGTCTACTTTAAAAGTTTGATCTAATCTGCAATCTATTTGTTCAGTTTTTTTATTTTATTATTATTATTATTATTATTATAATAGAGAAGTCTTCGAAAATGTGCTGAAGCAAATATTTACAGCATTAATTTCACCCCAAGAATCCAAAAGCAGACTCCTTCAGAGTGTGTGAAAGAACTTGCCTCCCGTTCCCATTAGACCCTCATTTAGCATTATGAATACACAACAGTGCAAGGAGGAAAACATGGATGCTGGAGAAACTAGGGCACATCTCGTGGCGAGGAGACTGGGGATGATTATATCACAGCTGTATCCTTTCAATTCCTTAAAAAATATAGTAATAATAATAATAATATGTAATAGGTTTGATTGATTTTGCAGAAGTCATTTGATTACATTTGATTTGTGACTTAGAAATAGTGCAGAGATTTGTTTCTAATTCATTTGACATTCTTTTTCAAAACTTTACATTCAAATCTGAGATCTGAGGCAAGACATTTCATTGTGGTCTCAGACATTTGTGTCCCACTGTGTATACAAGTGAGAAAATACCTCTATACAAGAAGATACAGGCTTATAATAGAATCAGTGTTTTCATCTCCTGCAGTGCCTGTGTGCCACAACTGTCAAAGGCCAGAGTTTTTGAACTCTGCATTGACTGTCTAAAGGAAAGAGTGCTGATTTTCATCTCGGAGCAGTGCAGATATCTTCCGGAGTCTGATGAAGCATGGGGACGACTCCAACTGAAATATAATGACCTTCCTAGAGGATGTTGTGTCAAAGCCCTGCAATCTACAGATTTATAAGTCACTAGCAACAAAACACCATACAAAGCACACGGGAGACTCGACTAGCAGGGTGGTGCATCATTCAAAATAGAATTGAACTTGAAAACAAGATGCAGAATTGCATAAATTCAATTTTCCTTGATCGTTTACATTTGCATTCGCTTACTCATGTGCAACAGCAAGAGGGTATTGATACTTTTTTCTCTGCATTGTAATTAGCCAATCATAACAGTGAGCATTTACTGCATGTGAAATTGTCAACGTAATTTATTTTGTTATATTGATGCGCAAACAAACACATTTCAGTGCATTCACGTTGTTTCCACATTCCATAATTCCGAATGGATCCGTGTACTGTAATAGGCATATAATGCAGTCAGGTCAGGGTGGTTGGTTTAAGTTTGTTGTTTTTTGGCATCTCCATTTGGTCCTGTTCGGTACCGCAACTTGTATAAAATGATATTTTTTTTTTTTCAGATGCATGCTTTAGTTGACATACATTTATGAATTATATGAACTCATTGTCATTTGGTTAAGTTTCCTTTTTTGGAAAGATACCTAAATTAACCATGAAAAAAAGCTTGCAGAAAATACAGTTTTGTGAAAATCATCTGGTTTAATTTCCTAGATATAGCAAATGATGACAAAATGTATATGTTAACCCTCTGGGGTCTAAAGTGTTTTCGGGGTCCTTGAGATGTTTTGACATGCCCTGACATTTGTGCTTTGTTCAGTTGCTTATAAACAGATTAATGGCAAAGGTGTAATTACACTCTATATAGCACAAACAGGGTTACCATAATATGTGAGCAACATGTATGTACATGTTTGTATCTTTGAGAGAATATTAGTTATGCATGGTTATTGATAAAAATAAAAATTAAAGTCTAATCATTCACATAAAACAATACATTGATTTAAATTTTGTAAAACACTTTTTGTTTGGAAAGGCAATATGCGTGTGGGCGTGAATGGTCCAACCCACATCATGAATGATTCACACCCGAGAAGACAATGATTCGCATAATGAGCCTTTCATTCAGGCGTGTCACACAAGAAAGAATGTGAGGAGGAAAAAGTAAGTAAATAAAAAATAAAAATTCTCATTATTATCAATGTTGAAAACAGTTATTTACATTTTTATTTCAGGATTCTTTGATAAATAGAAAGTTCAAAAGAACAGCATTTATTTGAAATAGAATATTTTGTAACATTAAACACTACCGTTCAAAACTTTGGGGTCAGTAAGTGTTTTTATTTTATTTTTGGGGATAATAAATAAAATAAATCAATACTTGTATTGATCAAAGAGGAATTAAATTGATCAAAAGTGACAGTAAAGACATTTATAATGTTATAAAATATTCTATTTCAAATAAATGCTGTTGTTTTTAACTTTCTGTTCATCAAAGAATTCTAAAAAAAATTTACACAACTATTTTCAACATTGATCATAATCATAAATGTTTCTTGAGCATCAAATCATCATATTAGAATGATTTCTGAAGGATCATGTGACACTGAAGACTGGAGTAATGATGCTGAAAATTCAGCTTTGATCAAAGGAATAACTTATATTTTAAAATATATAAAAAAAACAGTTATTTTAAATTGTAATAATATTTCACTATATTACTGTTTTTTGTTGTATTTTTAATGAAATAAATACAGCATTGGTGAGCATAAGTGACTTCTTTTAAAAACATTAAAAATCATACCGACCCCAAACTTTTGAACGGCAGTATATACAATATATATAATCCAAATATAAATGAAAGTCAAAAGCACATTTTTAGTACATACCTGGAAACATATCCTGTTCAAATAGGCTATATGGGCCATTCTACAGAATTTGTTCAAAGTCAGAGTTGGAAACATCTTGAAAAGAAAATTGTCTTTTCCCATAAATTTCTTATAAAGTATTCTTTTTAAAAGTACCCTTACATTGGAACAAAATCTCTAATAGCATCTTAGTTGATGAGTTTATTTTTGACAGCACATACTATATATTTAACATATGAGCAGAAACTGGCTAACAAAAGCTTATTTGATGTCTATTTTAGAATTAAAACGTAAAAATCCAAAACTACGAAATGTTCTTTCATATTTCATCTGGTACATAAACAACAGCGCCCATATGTGCCCTTAATTCATTCACACACAGAAACGTGATTAAAATATAAACAGTATTTTTGCGTTTACAGACACTATTCCATATCGTGATTAGAACAAAGCACAAGAATAAAAAATGTACTATTCACAATTCTCGGCTAGATCCGCTTCTCCTCGAAATGAAAATAAACCAGCACATGTTCTGAGGTAAATGTCCCAGGATTATTCCTCACAGCCTCGCAAGACGAAATAGTACATTAATCTGATGATTAAATTTGGTGTGTTATCGAGTTTATGAGGGGCGTTTACACGTTTGCATGTGTTGCTTCAGATCATTTGCGTTTGAATACCGCGCGCTCTCCGTGGGCGTGTCACATTAGCAGAATAATGAGCTGAGAGAACGATAATGAGAATCACTGACATCTCTCTCTTTTTATATAGATTACATAAACAGAGAATATTTATTTTAGTTTGGATTTAGATAATTTAAAAGTACACACTTAAATGATTATAAACATATATTGCCCATGCCTGGGTGAATAGTATTTACTGAGTTTTAAGTTTAGAGACGTGCTCCGGAAAAAAAGTTCACGGAGACGGAGAGGCAGAAAGCACACCCTGTTTATTTTCTTTATTTTACAAAAGCACAATTTTTTATTTCGATTGTATGTGGACACATAAAAAAGTAGACATTCAATAGTTTATTTTTTTATATTTATTAAGTATGTATGACCAAAAACTACAGAGTATTTTAAGTCAATTCTCCTGCTATGTGAAAAAAATCGAGCAAAACGTGCCGGCGCGTTTGCCGACCTCAGAGAGTTAAACAAGAAAAATGGTGTATGCTTAATTGAGTGTGCAATTAATCAATTAAAAGTAATTTAACATTTGAATATATTGCTAGCCCTAATTATAAGTAATTTAGTTCATAATCATCAACAGTGTTAGATCCTGGCATAGGTGATATAAGCAGTTTCTATGGCGTTCTTTTAACAACAAAAATCATTAAACATGAGAGCGTTCAAATTTCCTTCACTCTCGCACAAAACTGGACACGCGCTCTCAAACATACATTGGTCTCATGGCTCTCAGGTAGTGTTAGCACCCACCGGTGAGCACTGACTGGCTCTCATTGGTCAGATGGCCCAGTCTGTTGTGATTAGTCTACTCTGATTAGTCAGGTGACCCAGTCTGTTGTGATTGGTCTACTCTGATCTGAGCTAGTGTAAATAGCCAACAAGGTGGGCTATTTGAGCTTAGTGTAAATAGACACTCCATTACTTAAAACAAACAAATTAGTAGAAAAAATGTCAAAGTAGACATTGTTGGTGACCAGCCAATGAAGACCATAGACTGGCATTATGCGAATTTGTTATAAACCGTACTTTAGGTTCGAGAAGGAAGAACTGACGACTCATTCCAGGCAAGTTCAGAATCTGTTCATTCTTTTGCTAGACAATTAATCCATTTATCGAGCACTTTGATCTTTGAAACTTTTAACATCTATGTAACACACTACATGAAAGGTAATATCTGAGAAAGAAACAAAGAAAAAAAAATGGCACTTCAAAGGAGCTGCCCCTTAAAAAACAGATAATTTCATACAGAGGGTGAGAATAAGGGCTCTAACTTGCACCCAGCACAATTGACTTTGCACACCGACGCATGTATCATTCCTATTTTGCACCCTCCACAGACACATGTCTGTAAATTAGGGAATTAACTTGCGCTACCGAAAAGAAGAGGCGTGTTCTGGCGTAAACGTTCCCTGGTGCTATTTTGCAGTTTCAGAAAACAATTCCGCCACAGACCATGAAACACCTAGTCTAAAGTCAGTGGCGCGTTAATCAGATGCTATTTTAAGGGTGCATGCTTGGCCATAATGTACTGCGTGCACAACGTGCATACACTTTGCTTCTCTCATTTACACAGACGCAGCAGTTCCCGTTTTTGCAAACCATACATAATTACAAGGAAAAATATTACCACACGAAGGGAAAACCTTGTGGTGTTCATGAAGATGTGAAAAAATAGGCATAAATCTAGCTTACACATTTCCCCAAATTATTATACGCCTTTTTAACCGAAGGTAATTTGGGTGGGTTTCTCCCATCCCCATACAATGTCACTTCTCTGTCTTTTACGGCCCTGATGAGAACGTCGGTCTCCTCGGCTGTGAACTGCTCCTGGCATGCTCCTGGCAAATCCGCCATTATAATAGCAATCCGTCATGAAACAAGCGCGCCTGCTTTTAAAGGGAATGTGAGATGACGCTCTGATTGGTTCATTTCAGGTTACGCCCAAACCACACCTATGAGTAATATAGATACTTCAGACTAACCCATTTTAGATTTTTGTCGGGTGCAAGAGTCATTAATCCCGCCGGTTTAATAACAACAACGCCCGAGATCCGCCCACAAAGTTACTTGCGTTTCGCGTTTGATACTTGCGTTTGAGGGTTAAACGTGATAGTTTTTCCATATATTCTTTTTATTTTTTAATTGTTCATATTATAATTGAACCTCAAGAAAAATATAAAAATTATTTAAAAAAAATCAATGCCATGATCCCTTGAACAGAGTACTATTGTAATAAATAGTACTTAAAATACATTAGTGTGTTGCTAATGTCCGTGTACCTTCTGATAATTTGCTTTTCAATTTAAAAAGAAGACAAGAATTATTATTTTTAGGTTAATGAGTAGAACGTGTATAAACAGCTGTGAAAAGGCATTAACACACCTTCCGGCTGATTGTTTAACCAAAGGTCAGCCTGTGCTGTAATGAGCTGAACTTTGGTTCTGTCTAATTTTTATATTAGATGTATGAATCACCATCCACATCCATTGCATGAAAAAGAGAAGATTTTCATCCCTAATAATGACGCATCTAAATATACACATTTTGGCAATATTTTGACTATAGGTTAAATCAGATTTAATCAGAGGTTATATATCCAGTTGGAATAGTAATAAGTTAGGGCCTGTCCAGTGAAGGGATGTATTCTCTAAACGCAAGCTAGTTTGAAACCTAGATTTATGGCTGTAATGCTAGGCATCCTGTATTTCTTGCTTAACTAACACAATCCTGCTACTTAAAACTGACAAAGTGCTCCTTGCATCAACCCACACGCAAGGTTTCATTAAAAATGTATAATAACAAATTTCTGCTTTCTTAGAATAGCCATTAGTATCCATTAGAGGCATAATCCCAGAACATATGCTGGATGGTATTATTCAAGATAGAACATGGCCAGAGTGAGGGTGTAAAAGCTGGTGGATCTCTTATGTGGAAGAGGATCAGAGAATCAGCAGGTTTTCTCTTACGGGCCAAAAGTGAGCATTGAGATAACATGTTTACATGTTTACTGCTAGAGCTGAACATAACTGTTAGATCAGTAATCAGTAATGCCCAAAAATTGGCAACATTTTATTGTACAGTATGTGCACTTGCAGTGTACTTACCTAAGAAAGTACTGGGTAATATAAGGTTTAGAGGTAGGTTCAGGGTTAGTCCCTAGTTATTACCCAGTTATTGTAATTGATATAATAAGTGCATGGTATGGGAGACAGGGCTGTAAAATAAAGTGATACCAAAAAAAATTCTTTAAAACTTCAAATAAATAAATAAAAAGATTATGTAAATATTTAAGTATTTATACATAATTGTGCTATTATATACATAATTGGTAGCCTATATATCAGCATTGTTTTACTTTAATACTGTAATACAATAAAAAAAAAATTGCCACAAAATTATGTAATATTGAAACTAAACCTGACAATAATGACCCAGTGTTTAACATTCTTAAATGTAACTGCATAAAACAAACCAACAAAAGACCATTTTAAGTTACACAGAAAAAAACAAACAAACATAAATAACAGCATGTTTCTAATAACACATTGTTTTTTTGGATGAACTATAATTCATCTATATATAAAACTGTAAGTATAAGTCTATATAAGTCATGCATTGACGCCGTTATATGAGAACTGAACTTAGCTGGAAGATGACATCACGGTTTTCTCCAGAGCAGCTATATATATATATATATATATATATATATATATATATATATATATATATATATATATATATATATATATATATAATTTAACTAAATTAATAACTTTTTTTACAACAAAAATGAACCATCACTGAACTTATGTAGCCATTTTAGTCTAGAAATAAACTTTGTTGTTATTTTCCTGTTATCACTGTAAAGCTGCTTTGAAACGATCTGTATTGTAAAAAGCACCATATAAATAAAGGTGACTTGACTTGACTCATCTAGTGCAGGGGTTATCAATCTTTTAGATGCCACAGCCCCCCAAATATGATCATTCTCACATGAGGGACCCCAATTCTAAACATTACTCTTTTATAAACACCCAATTTATACACTGGAGTTTTCCACGGACCCCGTCAATGACTTGCAGCCCCCAGTTTGAAAACACCTGATCTAGCAGATATGACTATTCCTGTCTTTATTTTCATTTCTTGCAGCAATTAAAAAAAAAAAATCAAAAAGCCAGATTGCAATATGTGTAGTGATTTTTGGATATGGATTTTAAGTAATTCATATGTACTTAGTTTGAAATAATTAGTCATTTGTAACTGGAATTCATTTTAAAGTAACCCTCACATCTCACATGTCAGCGCTGGGCTCCCAAAACACAGTGACGTCCATCTCTGGCTGATCAGCAGGCAGTGTTTAATGAGCAAAAGCCAGATGCGTTCTGAAGACCTCAGTCTGGGAGTGGTTAATTAATCAGATTGTGCTCTTTCTCTCTCTCTCTCCCTTTTTTCTCCATGCGACCTCTCCCACAACATCACAGAACACTAATCCATCATCTTCAGCTTTATACTGGGGTTTGCTGAGCACACCATGAAACAGTTTTCCAATTTTCCAGCTACCGAGTGGAGCTCTTAAGATGGCTATTTGCCACATTTGGGTACACCATTTCCTGTTGGGCACAGCGGTGTTGAAACTAGAAAGGAACTGAATATTAAACATAGGCTTTCTTCCAAAACCTCTGTAGTGAGCCCATGTAGGCAGAATTTTAAAGCAGTATAGGTGTGATTCCAACATCTAAGCTTTCACAAAAGGTAGAAGGTATATACGCTGCCTCACTAAATTCTAAGTCAGCATCGCATACATCTATTGCGGAGAATACGATCTCAACTAGGTCACATAGAATCTGTGCCGGCATCATATTTTGAACACCCTTCATTCATCAACTTTCACAAATACCCTTGATGAGTGAGTAAATGATGACTGAATGGTATTTTTTGGGTGAGTCTTTCTCATGGACAGGTTCTTTTTGGCATTTGCAGTGAGCGAGACCTCTAGCCTCTGGTGTGATCTATTTTCAAAAAAAGTGATGACTGAAAACAAATGGGTTCTTCGACAGCCAGAGATGCTATTCACAGCACACCGACCCAAGGATAATCAAGCCTGTTAAAGGCCAACGCAAAGCCCTCCATTGACCCCATTAAAGATCCCATAAAATGACACTTTCCAAATGCCACAGGATGAATTAGACATGCATATGGTCAGCACAGGTGGACGTGCAGAGCTGCCAGGTATTAATGTACCTTCGGTCCGAATGCTGAATGGGGAATCGCCCAGTCGCTTGGCCGAGAACTGCCCCCCCAGAGAGGTCATTAAGAAGCACAGACTGAAGAAACCGATTCCCGCCACAAATATCCTGAAAAAGACAGACCGAGACAGACAGATATAAATGTGCTGTGGTGGAAAAAGAAAAACATGTAAAAAAGACTTTCCAGCCAGACAGTGATGAGGATCAATTATGATAGTATATTGTTAGAAGACGTATGTTGTCTTTGTGAAACATGTCCTTTAAATGAATAGTTCACCCAATAAATTAAAGCTTTATTTATTTATTAATTTATTGGATGAGAAAAACATTAGCACAGCTCTTTTCTATAAAAGGATAGTTTATTTCTAGGGGTGTAACAATACACCAAACTGACGGTTCGGTTCTTCTCACGGTTTTGATGTCTCGGTTCGGTTCGGTTTCGGTTCAGTGGGGTTTAGAAAGCTAAAATTGCTTTTTTTGTTTTTTTTAAACAGTGGTTTAATGAAAAAATTGTGTCTTTGTCTTTAAATTAATTCAATTACAATTAAACGTTTCGGATTAAAACGCAAGGATAAAAAAATAAGATCTGCTAATGCTGTAAACTATATAAGGAGCTGCACATTACTATAACTTTAAGGTTAAGAAACAGAGCCCAGACTTTTAGCCTAAATTCAGATGCTATTTATTTTTTAGATATAATAATCAACACCAAACACATTGTATGAAAACATGTAAACTGAACATAAGGCAGTTTTTGCATTAACTTGTATTTTTACTCTAATTCGTTATTGAAATATAATAATTTATACAGTTGCTGTCAATTTCATGAAAGATATTTTAAACATACATTAAATAATCAAGATATCATTAACAGGCTAATATAGTGCATTTATTTAGTGCAAGAGTTCATTTGGATGACTTGCCTGCTGAGATAAATATAATGCTATGTGAAAAACTAAGCTGTTTTATTGATGTCTTTCCGCTGCTGAAACACTGATTGAGCGATTAAACGAGTTGTGATGCCTTACAGTAAGTATACTGTATCTCTCAAAATACCTTCAGGTGTCCATTCATGTTTATTCTGTAACTGAGGAAGAGATGATCACGTTTACTCGCGCTCGCGCTTGAAATGAGGAGCTAGTACAGCGATCTCATGCCACAGCAAAGAGCGCCAAAACGGCATTTCACGAGTTCACACTTACATCAATTAAACAGAGTAAAGATTATGCGTATTTGGCGTGCTGTCCGGGGGGAGGGCTCCGAGCTCGGAATTTTGCCCGAACCCAGAGTACTCCCCCCGTTGTTGTAAGAGTATTAGGACTATAAGTGAGGAGATGGGGTGGTGGAGGGATGCTGTTAAACTGTCAATGAACGGAGGTAAGTTTGCTGTATATATACACAGCGCTTACCTCGTTGATTAAGCACCACTTGTGTCTAATTAGGTTTGATTATCTGAATGTGCTCCACGTGTGTTTAATTAGGTTTAATTATCTGAACGTGCTCCTCCCGAACTTTGTTAATAAAACATCATTTATTGTTTGAATTACGTGATATAGACAGAATTTGAAAGATTACACCTTGCTTATTATCGAAAGTAACAAAACACGGAGCTTGTTATTATATGGTGTTAATGGTTGTTAGGCTACAAAACTGACTTTGTTGTGTACACATAAGACATGAGGTCCAGTGAGCCAGGGCTGGGCGGGGCAGCAGGGGGAGGGCCGTGTTCGGTACGCCATGAGAGAATCGCGATTCGTATCGTGGGTTCTGTATCGCGGTTTTTCGGTTCGGTTTGAATATCGTTACACCCCTATTTATTTCCCACGTAAAAAAAACAACAACAAAAAAACACAAAGGTGCTCATGCTCCGTTTGTCACACAGGCATACCGTATGACTTCAGAAGATTTGGAATGCGACTGTTCCTCGTACAACGCTATTGTAAGATTATTTCCTAGTTCTGGCATAAAACTCTAGATGGCACAGGCTGATAAGTCTTCGACTCATTTGGTAGCGATCACCTCATTATCTACATGGCACAGTATGCAGCACGCTTTCAGAACCCCTCCACTTTCCCCAGCTCCACCTGTATAGATGTTACATGTGCAGCAGAATGTCTTACATGCTCACAGCAATGCCTGTGAATGTATTTGCAGTAATAAGTCTTGGTACTTGCTCTGCATCAGCAGCTGTGTAGCAGCTTTTGCCATATGCATTACCATGCCAATCTATATTACTATACCAATCTCCTAAGAGTTGTCATGACAAAACTTGGAATATAACACGAGTCATATGTTCTGTATGGTATGTAATGGTAGGGATATTTTGTCATTTTTAGAGCCTCTCAGATATGGTCACTGTCATTTTATGGAAAAGAACAGCATATATATTTTTCTAATGACATGAGGGGCTTTCGCACCTGGTACTTTACGTTATTAGATATAACTATTATACATAAGTATATAGCATATGATAAGGTATCAGCGTATGCCGTGTGGTTGATATCCAGTGTCACTATCTAAGCAGAAATGCATAGGCCTAATCATGTTTGGCTTGGTCCTCTCAAAGTTGGGTTGGATTTTCTTCTTAACGAAAAGGTTAAGAGGCTTATCTATGGCAGTGTCACAAAATATGTACCATCAGGTACATATCACTGCAGTTTCTAACAGAAATGAACACTAGAAGCAGTAAAACAGCAAGCACTTTTAATCGTTTTCACACAAAATTATGATTACAGGGGCAGATTATGGATTAAAACATACTTTTTTTTTTCTCTCAGCTATTTGTACAATTACCACAGTGCATGATTTGTAAATGAATATATTTTGGAGTTTGCATCACTAAACCAGCTCCATATGTTCGGTTTTACTGATGTACTATGCTTGTTCGGTAGCTCAGCTGCTACAGAATTGTACATGCCGAGAGCTTGGGTACAGAAAAACGAGTCACGATAAAAGAGCTCAAAGACAAGAGTCCAAAAACAAGCTAAAATGCCATGGTTATCGATTACCTTTTTATGTCACATTTGCTTTAGTTAACACTAACGGGTAAGTTTAGGGTTTAGTGTAGGTGTACGTTATTGTAAAATTGAGCATTAAGCTTTTAGCGCCACTCACCGGCCATTTCAATTCAGAACTGCGGTGATACATACAAACTCCAACGTAATAAAACGTTTCCATATTCACATTCATCTGAAAAAAATTAACACGCTTTTAACGCCACTCACTGGATATTTCACTTTTAAACTGTCGCGAAACATGCACAAAGCAACGTATTTTGCCACAGGTACGTTTTTCTAATGAGACCAGGCTGCAGCTTATGGTAGAGCAAAATTGTATCAAATTAACCCAACCAACCCAGCTGTTCAAGCCCTGCTTGTGCTTATTCAAAACAATAATAATAAGTATAATTCATCCTCAGGTGAATAAACATTTGCATTACAGATATTTGAAAAAAAATTAGGTGGAATTCAAAACACTATAAATATGGCCAAATCAAGTTGTTCAAACAGTAATGAAAATAATTTATTCATTCATTAAATAACTGCACAGTGTTAATATAAGAACCATCAGCAATGTAATACTGAATCAGGGAGTTAATAACATGATTAAGTGATTAATTGAGTGATGATTGAGGGTTATTGAAGACATCTGATGATAGCAAGCAGAATCACTGAAGAGAAGAGAAACACAAGAATAATAGTTTTTAGGTCACCATTATGGTGATCAGTTTGCTTTAGCTTTGCACCATGAATCTCGATTTTTAAAAAAAAAAAAATATATGTTAGTTGTCTCTGGCTGTAACTGTGTTTGTTATGGCAAGAAAAGCCAGAGGAAATGTGATTACAATGTTGGCTACCTATTGATGACGAAGATGTAATCATCTCCTGTTAGGCATTATTTTAATTTTATTTCCACAATATAGGCCTAATTAAATCGGCTAATTAATAAAATTTAATTGTCTGAGTTCAACCACAGCATATCTCTGTAATGTATGTAATATTCGGGGGGAATGGCTTAAACTACAGTCATATTCATTTTAAAAGTTGCAGAGCTCCTGCAGAACAGAATGACCCACATCCTCGCACTGCTGATTGTTCGCCACTGTGTGAAAACAGCGTGAAAGCTCGCCAGAATCTCACTTCTTACACCACCCTCACATCCTTTCCAGAAGCTCTTCTGACAACATCAATGAAATCCTTTCAAGAGCCTAAAATAGTTCCAAGACCTCCATAAATTCACACCATGTTATTTGCAGTAAGCAATTATGTTTTTTTTCTTTTCTTTTTTTTTTTGTAGATATAGGCTACTTTCATGTGGTAGGCTAACAGTGAAGAGAGAAGTTTGACAACATTTCAGCTTTGTTCGAGGATACGAACTTTTCCGTTAAAATAGTTTTCCGCGAAATAGTTCTCACAAAAATTATCATGGTAAGCATCTATCTATCTATCTATCTATCTATCTATCTATCTATCTATCTATCTATCTATCTATCTATCTAAATATGATCTGGTTTTTACCTATAGTACCATTAAGAAATAAAACAAAACGACAGTAATATTGTTAACGCTGTTACATTGTTTGATCTCACATTTATAAAGTCTCACATTAATTGTGTCAAATATCTGCAATATCTTCACATTTAAATGAGTCCTCGATTGTCAAGTCTTACCTGAACGGTTTGAACGTCAGCAGGCATCTTCTTATCATAGTTATACACTCACTATTTACAGAAATCATTTTTCATGCGGGCTGTGCAACAACATACGAACTAAAAAATGCATAATTTACTTTAATCTGTTCCCCCCGGTTGAGTTTCTTAATATGCGAGCTTAATGCAAACGCCTTCCTTTAACTGAAAGCTCTTTGATGAAGTTGCTAGAAGAAAAACATCCGAAGATTGCTGATCAAAGAAATCAGCAGGTCATTCATTTGGTGATGTTGAACTCCTACTCATAATAGTTTCCAAATAGACTCAAAAATAATCCAGCAGACAAAGGTCCATCTCTGTAGATTTTAGTGAAGTATCAGGGAGTAGAAGCTCGTGAGGGGAATAACCGCGTCAGAACTCCCTGCGCAGCGCGCGACGACACTGGATCAATTCAGCGGCACGACTGGCGTTTTCTGTGATGTGTGCCATCACTTTCTCCTTCTCTGGGAATAATGTTGTCTCTGTGGCTCAATATAAAGAGGAATATAGTTCAGCTGCTTCGGATGAAGCGTCAGCGAGCTTAAAACGCTCAGCTGTAGTTTCAGAGCCGTGGACAGCTCCCAGTGCACACTAAAGGCATCAAGAGCGCCATCCGATGGATTTCCACCAGTTTACTCGGATTATCCGATCTGAGATAGGACGAATTGGGTCTTTCTTTATGTTATGCAGAGTTGTATGTCAGTGATGTCACTGTGCTACACTTTTAAAAATAATGTTTTATTGGCATCTGTCTGGGGTTCCATGAAGAACATTTAGCATTCATGCAACTTTTCTATTCCACAAAAGGTTGTTTTTTTAACATTTTTAAAATGTTCTTCATACTATAAGAATTTTTTTTTTATTTTAAGAACAGTTCACTGAAAGGTTCTTTGTGGAAAAAAAAATGCTATGGCATTCCTGAGAAAATTCCCTTCTGGAACCATTATTTTTCACCCCCAAATAAAAATAAAAAGTTGTATTTTTGCATAAAGAACATTAAGCTTTTATGACTATTATACACCAACCTCGTTTTATCACTGTACATTGTAAAAAGTTTATCCATTTGGGCAGTATTTGAGATAAGGAAAAGAGAGACAATACTCTATATTTCATGCTGCTATCAAATTAAATTGGAAGCATCAATAACACACTGTAATATGTCACAACATGATATCACAAAAAGGATGTCCAGTGACACAACTTGTTCCATATTAGAGTTAAGATGTCAATAATAATAAATAATATTTAGTTTTTGAAAACAGTGAAACATTTTTCAACATCCTGTAATAGTATTTGTAATAGTTGTAGTATTTCCTACATGTGGAGACAAAGCTTAATATCACCATCAGTTGAGCAACACGCTTACACCAACATGTCTAAACACATTAATGCACAGCTGTTTTTTTAAGAAATGCTTCATTTTACAATTCATGGATAAAGTTCAGACAAATAATTTATTTTTATATATTGGTAATTCCCTTTAACAATTACTTTTTTGAATATGACAGACTCTTTCTAAACATATAGTCATGTGACAAAAATTGTGCACAGATTGAGGGGACGATTGACTTTTTTTTTTTATTGGGTGTACTAGAATAGGTTAATATGGTTTAAGGTTAAAAAAACACATTGTTTTTCACATACTGTATTGTGCATTATTGCAGCACCCTTATTCCCACTCTGTCAGAAATGCTTTGGAGTGTGTTTCTCGTACAATGACGTAAAACTCGCTGCTTAAATACCATAGTACGATGCATCATTGAATAAATCAACTGGCTGGTTACGACTGTGTCCCAAAACCGCATTGCCGCAAACCTGACGTTCAACCATGTTGGTTAATGATGTCACGCAGATGGTGGAGCAATAACTTCTTTTAATTAATGCATGATTTATTGCTAATTATGGACATGGCATCTGAGGAGAATTCTCATTTTTCTTAGAGATTTTGCAGATTCAATCACAAGCTTGTTCACTCACATGTGCACTCTTAAAAAAACGGCACTTTAAATCTCTTGACAAACTAAAAGGAGTAAATTACATTTGTATGTATTCGGCATAAAAGATAGAGGTTGTATTGAGTGTCAGCTTGCTTATTTTGCTCAAGATAAGAGGTAAGTTTTTATTATTTATATATATATTATTTATTTATTTATGTATTTATTTATTTTATTGCATGGGCTGTATTCTGCAGGATAAGGAAGCTGTCCTCTGTAAATGCACTGTATACAAGCAAACTTATTGATTCTTAATTTCAACCGTTTTCAAAAGGCCAAACAAAGCGGTTTTGCTTTCGCATCGAAACGCACAGCAGATCCAGACAACATTCTCTAATGCCTTGCCTTCCTTCTTTGCATATACCTTTGGGCGGGCATTATGCTAATATTCCACATTATGACTGAGATGTTTGCATATTGACCTCACTCACAAATTTGTATGATTTTTCCTAAATCGTACATTTTACGAGTTGCCCAATTCGTACACTCAAAAAAATAAGCTGTTGAACCAACTTAATTAAATTAAGGAAACATTTTCCACGAAATTGAATTACATCTTACCAATGATTTGTTATAATCTTGCTGTATGAACTTAAATTAATTTAGTCAAGACTATTAAAATAATTGTGTCATTCCTTCTAGATAAAGTCTTTACCTAGATTTATTTCATGTCCTGCCTAAAATCACCAACATTATAATATTAGCTAATTTGACTCTTCCGTTACTTCAAATGATATAAGCTACTAGCATTTAATTGAATTAAAATATATTTTGTTCATAACAATATTAGATACTTATGCAGGTCTGCAAGTGAGGTTTAATATATGTGTTGTGTGTATTGAGTGCCCACATGCTAAACGCAGTCGTCACTCTTCTGCATAATGGTAACCACAAGATTCAAAAACATTACAGAAAGTCCTCTAAGTTCCTAAAATAACTGAACATTAAATACTAACATGAACAAAGAACATCTTTCCATTTACTGAAAAACACATAAAATAACACTTTAATCCCTAAATTTACGTCCCTCGCAAAGCATGCTGGGAACCACAGATCCACTGCCCAGTTAGTTGTCAACAAAAATGATTCATGTAGTTTTTACAGAAATGAATTAAGTAAACTTCAGTTTCAAATATATTAGGTTGATTGAACACAATTAAATTAAGTTGTGACAAAATATTAAACAACCGTGTTACTTTTGCTTATTTTAATTAATTAAATTTAACAAGAGGCAAAAATTATTTTTTTGAGTGTATGAACCCGCCCCTTAACCTACCCATCACTGGGGTTTAGACAAATTGTACGAATTCATACGAATTGGTCGTGAGATAGCGTTGATCTATGCTTTATGTTTACACTATCATTGTGTCTAGTCAGGATGTGTTTCACTACAGTATGAACAGTAATGACAATCTAATGAGTGTCATCATTCAGAATAATGAGGATTATGAACTAACTTAAAGGAAGTCATGCATTCTCAAACACACTGTCTCCTGTCTAGCTCATGGTTTCTGCTAGTTTCATTCCCATCATTTCTGAGCCCCGAGAGCCCAAAGGACTATTAGCAGTGCTGCCCACACCTCCGGATGACACACTTCATATCCAGCAGTGAGTCTGACAGATCGGCCATTAATGAAAGCCTCTCTCTGTACAGTTTAAGATGATGAGCATCTGCTATCAAAAAAAGAAAATCAATAGTTCTCTATTTTCTAGACCCAGAGTCTCAGAATACAGCAGTACAACTACAAAAAAGGACAGTGGTGTACAAAACTTTTAGGTTGAGTGGAATCCATATTGTTTCAGGTCTACTTTAAAATGGAGAGATTTCTGACTATAGCCGAGGAAAAAGTGAACAACAACAAGATGATTGTCTTGTCTAACAAAACAGACATAAAGTGTGCACTGATTGATGCCATTTAGTGCTCCCCACTTTGTCTCTCTATATAATTTTCTCTATGAAACAACACCACAGATGCGAGACAAATAAGCAACATGAAGTCGGCACCGTACACAATGTCCAGACTTGTTAACCTGCGCTCCGCCTGTGGAACACAAACACTACAAATGACAGACATGGTTGCAGTTAATGAAGCTTTTGGACTAGAGACAACTGCATGCATCATAAATCACAAATAGTTCATTATATTTTGGATGGCAAAGTGTGAAACTGCCATGTTTTTCTCAGTCTGCTGTGTGAAGGGCTTGAGACTCTCATGTCCCTGTGGTGTCATCAAACAATTAGCATTATCATTTTCCTGTGACTACAAAGTGATTAGACACATGACATTTAAGGCTCAAGCAAAACTGAGCGCCTGTGAGTAAAGATAGATGCATGTAAGTCACTTCTTGTCCTGTGTCAGCGTTGTAACATGCTATTGAGATAAATGGGAATGCTAGTTTCTCCAGTAATTAAACCTATTTGAGTTAATCAGCATTTTACAATGGTGTAGAGCAGTGGTTCCCAACCCTGGTCCTCAAGCCCCTCAGCACTGCACATTTTAAATGTGTGTAAAGATGTGCTCATTTGAAGAAACTCTAAAACCTGAATTGGATGTGTCAGATAAGGTCAGACAAAGTCAGATAACATCCAACAAGGGCAGTGTTGGGGTAGTCAGGGTTGTTTCCGAAATCACCATCTATACTCTTGAATAGGGCACTATTTGAAGGTACAGCCATTTGTAGTGGGGTCCGAAAACATAGTGGACGTTATCGAGAGCACTCATTCAATCCCACAATGCACCACAATCACGAGTGTACAACCAATGTATTCTCAACAGCTAAAATACCCATAATGCACTGTGAGAGTCGCTGAATATATTCCCGCGTCTGACCAGAAGATGGCGCCCACAGCTGAATCATACATCCATCCATTTTCCAATCCGCTGGTTAGAGGTCTGCACGGGCTTTAAATCTGAAGCCCGAACCCCGGCCCATACCCCAAATATTTAACCCGACCATCACGGTTATATTTTAAGCCTGAAACCGAGGTCCGTTTCTCACAGAAATACCTTTTTTTGGTTGCAATAAGCTGTATTTTATGATTGCGTGCAACGATAATTAAACACATATACATGTACAAACATCGTTTCACCACGGCAAAGCGGCCCCCTCAGCAGTCAGCACACACAAAAAAAGACTTACTACTTGGTGACGTAGTCACAAGTTACTACATGTACTTACTATATTTATAACAGTAAATTATGCATAATTACAAGTAACTAAACCTAAACCAAACCCTTAACCCATACTGCAACTCTACAGTAAGTACATGCAGTTAATTAATATTACTCAGTACTTATTTGAGTAAGTACAATGTAAATGTCTGCGTCACACCTTAAAATAAACTGTAATCAAAAATGGAAACATAACAGCTGCCAAATTCATATTCTTGTTGAGCTCTTTATCGATCTACACGATAAAAAATAATTAATGTTAGCACTTTATGATAAGGTTAAATTTGTTAACATTAGTTAACAGTTAAATGCACAATATGTATGATTTTTGGAATAAAATATCCAAAAACCACTAGAACAATGTTATAAATTTTGACTTACTTGTTTACTTACATTATCCCAAACTCAGAATTCAGCAATTTTAACCAGTGTAACGGCCCGTGTAATTGTGTCACCTATCAAAGACGTCATATCCGCGTTACCCTTGATTTCCAGCTTTAGTTCTGTAGGAACACCAAAGACACTTTAATATATTATGGGTTTTATTAGACAGATGAGCAACAGTTTAGATACTTTTAATGACATAAAACTAATTGTATAGCTCAAAACAGTTTTATTGTTCGATGTTTTTGTTTTCTTGATTCACCGCGAGAAACATACTTGTACCCAAATAGTAAATCAAACAATACTGTTTTGCCAAGTGGCTAGCACGGCATAATTAGAAAAAGCTTTATTTGTAGCTACAGTAATACAGCATATTTTCCACCATAAAATGTTTTAAAATTAATTGCATTCCATTTAGCAACACAAGTCAGAAAACAGCGGCGAAACTTACATAATGTGCCTTTAACATGAACTAACAGTGAGACATTCTTAAAGCATTTTTTTTATCTTAGTTAATGTTAATTACAAAATGTATTAATATGTTATTAAAGTCCAAATTTGTTTCTGTTAATATTATTTAACGAATCCTTAGCTAACATGAACTAACTATGAACAGTTTTTATTAACTAACATTAACAAAGATGAATGAATACTGTAATAAATGTATTGTTTATTGTTAATGCATCGCCTAATTTTCAGGACCTTGTTGTCAAGTGTTACCAAATTAGTAATAGAATAGGACTCTGATCAAAGCGACACTGATGTGAAAGTGTGTGTTTTATTATGCGCTGTAATAAGATTCTGACGTACACTCCCAATGATCTGATTCTCTCGCTTTGAACTCAATGAAAACAGATTGTAATATCTAATTGGTTTATTTTTAAAAGCGAAAAGCCAGCATTGAAAAAAACAAAAAGCAAACGAAAAACACTGAATTACATATGATATAATTTGTGGTTCACACACAAAACTAAAGCAACACAGAGATAAACAGTTTTTTTTTTTTATTCTTGGGCTACTGCTGCCTTCCAGAAATCAAATTGATCTCAGTCCATCCATCATAAGCCAGCCAGTCATTTGTGTGCTTAGATGCCAATAAACCACTTCAGGCTCACAACTCATCAAATTCAATTTACTCTCACTGTGCGCTGAAGGCTCTCTATGCACTCTAAATGCTCTCATTCATTCATGTACATTAAGAGCTATCATATTATTAAACCTATAATATTTGGGGTTGAAGTGCTCTTCAAAAGCAATACTAAGGACAGATGGGCACTGCACCTGCATCAGCCGACCTCATAAGTCTTAACTTGATAATCTTGACTGCAGTCTTCAGAAAATGACAGAAATAACAAAATCAGGACTCAAGATGATAGGTCTCAAGACTGATACTTGGGGTTAGGGGCTTGTTCAAATCTCTGGCTCCACGCATCACCCAGAAGTGTGCTGTTGTACTTGAAGGGTGATAAACAGGTGGAAAAAAAGCCCAATTAAAGGCTGACTGGGACCAGAGCCAGCAGAATAGCATAGGGACTTGGGAGTGGACTCTTTTCAAATCTCAATTAATTTAAATAAAGCTATTTATAATGGCTTTAATGTGTCTTCATTATTCTTCATTCTACATGAGGGGAATTTAAGAAATGAACATATGACACCCAAAACATTGATTTTTGTTTGAAATATTCATGGACTTATGGTGTGCATGGCTGTTAACAGCTGGTTTATAAAGTATTAATATATCCAAGTTCTTTTTTTTTTTTCAATGTGTCTCTGATTTAACTTCTGGTTCAGCTCCAAGGACAATTTTGCTGATTTTCATCCAGCTTTGTATTATTGTTATAATGGTGGTGGTATATGTAAATGAACAATGTGTACTCTTGCTTGGTGTAAATTGCAGCCAGATATACCCATTTGTTTGTCAGCAATAAAATGTAAAATGCGTCACCCAGCAGACTTTTGACAGCTCCGGGGCTTTTGTGAAAAAATACATCGTACTTCCACATTTTTGTGTCTAGACCCACAGACGGTTGGACTGAGCCCAGTGCAGTGCTTTATGGGTGCATTAAGTTGTCCTAGCTTTTTGGCGAAAAGGAATGCCACAGCCTTTTTTTATTTAGTCATGTAAAACCACATTTTTTTTACAAAGCACCCTTCTACTACATAGACAGCCCCTCTTGCCAGCAATGAGTTTCACATTTAATAGGATATGCAGTTTATGCTCTTTTTAATGATTTTATAGACTTACAGATTCAGCACATAAGCATTATATTTTTTTTATCACAAACATAATATCCTTGTTCTTTAGGTATTGGCATTGGCCATTGAAACAATCGTCTGAACCCTGATAGTAACAACTGATCCTGACTAAGAATTTCAGCACCACGGATAGCAAATGCAATGTAGCAGCTGGACCAACCAGACACACAATTATTTGTTGTTTTTAATGAATAATCCAACAGACCCATCAAGACCGGTATAAGCAAATTTAATGTCACATTATTAATTCATTTCATCCAACATTTGAAAAAACTTCACTCACTACAACAAACCCTCAGGCATACAACAAAAACACATGCAATGCATCTTGAGTGAAAGTCCTAAGATGCACCTTTACTTTGGACCTTTTTATTCTTCCATTCAATCCCCTGGTCACAGAGTGTGCAAGAGACGCACACACATGCAATCCCCCCGTGACACAATGTTTCTTTGTACATGTGTTTTCATGAAAAATGGCCGGAGGGATGAATCTCAGACTGAGTGATGGTCAACGGAAAGTCTTAAGTGAGCAATTCTATCCTTTTCTGAGTAAAAGCTTTAAAGTCACCACTCTTTTTCGCATTTCCTCTTCATAACCTGTTATTTTTTCATGCATTTTCAGTGAAATGTCAAGCTAAAATGCTTTAAATTAATGGCCGAATCCAGCTCAAAGAAATAGCTCACACACACACACAAAAAAAAAATCATTTGGTTCTAAACCTGTATTATTTAAATGTTTCCGTGAAACACAAAAAGAGAATTTCTGAAAATCTGCTCTGAAATCTCAATCACATTCATATTCAAAAATGGTGCATTTATGCTTCATGTTTGACGTCACTGGTTATGGCATGTTATGTGACTGACTGCATCATAAGTAACCTGAAAGCAAATTATGACAAACAAATTGTATGAACTTTTCATTTACTGCACAATTCCGAACACAAGACGACCTTGATGTTAATATGTACAGTAGATTTAGGCCATAATCATTTGATAGGTGTGCCACTGTACTTCACTGATTTCACTAAGGCAACATGCACTGATTGGCTTCCCCTCTTGACTGCATACCCCATGTCTCTTCTCTGTTGGGAACAGACAGATGCCTGTTCTCAAGCTGTTGCAGAGGTTTATGATACTCTCTCCTCCACAGCAGCTGCTGTCTCTCTATTCTCATCTTTATTCCTGCTGGCTGAATGTTGTCAGTGTCATAGCAGAGCACAGATTCACAGCAAATAGATGAAACTCTGAAGATTCCTGTCAAAACACAATACATTTAATTTATTATCAGGCCCTCTTCCTGGAAACAGGAGATTTCCATATGCGTTTGTGTTTTTAAAGGACACAGACAACAGTCTATTCAATTAACACTGGCATGTGTAATAAAATACATGTTCCAGTTATCCAATAGAAGCTGACATCCACTTTGGACTTTTTTTTCTTTTTTTTACAGCCAAATATATTAAGAACGAAAGAGGATAATATAATCAAATGTCTATAGAGAAGCGCTTCCTGGACTCAAGTGAATAAGTTTGAGGTGCTCTTTGGATAGAAAAAAACATGTAGAAATCATCAGGAACATCCAAGGCACTCTCTTTAGAAAAGTTAAAAAGCCTTTATTTCTATGGCTTGGTCATAATAAACACTATTAAAACACTCCGACACTATGACCAAGCCATAGAAATAAAGGCTTTTTAACTTTTCTAAAGAGAGTGCCTTGGGTGTTCCTGATGATTTCTCAAGGATGATATGATAGTTTTAAAAGATGAAATTGAAATTAGTGTATCTAGTTTGAGAATATTTTGCAGAGCATTCCAGTCGCGAGCAGCAGCAGATTGAAAAGCAGCAAGACCAAATGCTGAGTTAGTTTTGGGAATACATAAGTGAAGATGAAGTGAGGACCGGGTGTTGTATGTGACAGGCTTTGGCTGCAGCAGGTGACCCAAGTAAGGAGGTGAGCGGCCGAGAAGGGTCTTATAAATGAAAGTGAACCAGTGAATTTTGCGGCGATTGTGCAGGGAGGGCCAGTTGACAGATGAATATAAAGCGCAGTGGTGTGTATTGAAAGGAGCATTTATGGCAAACCTGATAGCTGAATGGTAAAGAGTGTCAAGAGTTGATAACGTAGACTTGCAAGCAATCCTATATATAGTGTCTCCGTAGTCTAACATGGGTAGAATGGTCATTTGAAAAAGAGTAAGTTTAGCGGAAGTGGTGAAGGACGAGCGGTTTCTGTAAAGGAAACCAAGCTTGGCCTTCACCTAAGATTGCAGCTTTGATATGTGGAGCGAGAAAGAAAGAAAGTGTTAATGTTGGTCAATATATATTTTTTTAGCTTTTTTAATTTATAAAGAGAAAGTTATTAATTGAAATGAATAACTTAATTGAACCATTAAGTTCAATTTAAACAAAAGCTAAAACTATAATACGAAAGTACAACTTTCTCTTAAGAAATAACTATTTGCTGTTTACTTACTATAAATAAAGGCAATTTCGTCTTTCGTGTATTAACGTGTATTGTGATGCATTTTAATAAATAATTTAATTGATTAATAATATCTTTTTAATCACAAATATTTGTCTTAATAAAACATTTGTAAATTAATAAATACTAATTAATTAGTAATATATATATAGTTAATATATATATAACATTTACATAAATATAAAATATATGATGAGCTCACTGAGTGGCCCAATTGAATTTCTCCAGATATCCCATGCTCACTGTTTAGGGAATAGTGAGCGATGTGGATTGGAACAGCTGCAGTCATGCACCATCTCGCAGTGCTCTTTCACTGTCATTAATGCACTATTCCTGTTGAATGAGGTTCTGTACAGCCGAGGGAGCTTGTGTTTCACTGACATTTCATTACCGGCGACTCTCTTATTTTCATTACCCTCTGGACATGAAGACGAATTACAGGTGTGATGACGCTGGTGCTCAGAGACCTGGAGAGACACAGAAAGAGAGTGAGACTGCAAGAGTGTGACAGACAGAAATATCCTTACCACCGGCTCTGATATCAGGAGCTCTAATGCCACACCTTTGTCATTGCTCTCTGTCCAATACTGATCATTAAGGATAGCACTCATCCAGCTATGGTTGCTATGGTTACGTCCTCAGTGCTGACCACTAGGGTCCCCGGGGCCCCTAGTGTGGATACAGCACTAGATGATTGCTAGGGCCCTATAGGCCTTGTGGAACCTTGATCAGATTCTGATGGCTACTGAAATGACGTTTGAATATTAATAGGAAATATGTAGATCGGGTTCAAATCTTCTTTAAAGGACTCAAAATCTGCCAATATAAGCATGATGTTTTAAAAAACAATGATCAGACAAAATATCATTTCATTCCATTGTTCCACCTCGTGTGTTCTGCACATCAAGGGATCTGTCTCAGCTGAACTGTAGAGGGAAAACCGAAGAGAAATTACAGAGCTGCTGGAATCAAAAATGTAGGACACAGTAGGAGAGCATTATGTTGTCATACAGAATTCATAAAGACTTCTGAGCTGCCGTAAAGATGCGTACAGTAGTGTGTTGTGCTTATGAGATTGTAGACTTGGAGGGTGTGATCCAGATAATCATCTCCATCACGCTTCCAAATACAGAAATAGTACATGGTGTATACACAGTAGGAGCACTGAACATATCTTGAGTTACATGAAAGGAAAATTCATACAGAATCAGTAAAGCTTGTTTTGACATGCAGTTTGACTGAGGGATCTATACATTTGTCTTCTTTCAGCCGAACACAATCAGTTATATTAACTAATATAAATAAATTAATATTACATGTAGAATATAAATTAATTAAATATAAAATTCGATTAAATACATTAATATGTCAGGTCAGAGGTCACCCTTCTGCCGGGACTTGACTCTTGAAATATGGATACTTTTCTAACAAAAACACATTGCTTCTCTTCAGAAGGCATTTATTAACATACTGGATTTGTACGGATTTCTTTTATGATGTGCTTTTTGGAGCTTCAAAAACTCTGAAACTATTCTATTCCATTATAAAGTAGGGAAGAGCCAGGATATTATTTAATATAACTCTGATTGTGTTTGGCTGAAAGAAGAACGGCTTATAAACATATAATATAGCACTTATAATAGGACGGCTTTATTAAATGACAGGATAATTTTCATTTTTAGATTAAACTCCTTTAAATAGGTCAAAAACACACATGTTCAGCTAACTGCATTTAATTTGCATGAAAATGTTTTTTTAATGCAATAATGTGCAAATAAGTTTAGAAAACGTTACATTCAGTTTGCACTTAAGTGTATTCTTTTAAAGTAAATTAGTTGTGTAAGTGCTATTTATTGGAAAGTGTGCTAAAGTAAGAATGAATATAAAATTGTCATGTTATTTGCATGTTGTGACATTACTCGCCAACTGTACACCACTAAACTTTTATTTGCAATGCTCCTTGCAACATGAATAAGTCCTTTCTCGTCTTAACTTGTTTGGGTAATGTCTCACTCTGTATTATGTGTCACTGGTGTCCAAATTGGTGCGACTCATCTTGGTGCTGCATACGTGAACCAGAATGACATTTGAGACCTACAGCAAAGGAGAGAGTAAATGATGACATAATGTTCTTGTTTGGATGAGCTATTTTTCTCTTTTCCCCCACGGTCTCCCATTTTACACACACTTTATATTTAAAGAACAGAAAGGTCAGCATAAAATTGCAAGCTTTGAGATCTGCTCATTGGATAATGCTTGGGTCACTTGCATTGCCTGCCCTATTCTGCTTATTTGTTATTGATGAAAATGGTGTTTGTGTGAGCTTTAAGGCTGAACACACACACACACACACACACACACACACACACACACACACACACACACACACACACACACACACACACACACACACACACACACACACACACACACACACACACACACACGACACATGATTGATAGAGCGAGCAAGGGATGGGAAATTGGTCTCTTATCAGCTCTACTCTGGTGCGCTTTGAACACATTCAGCACAAGGTCATCTGGGCTCAGGTACTCTGGTCGGCTCTCGGTCGATAATGGACCACAGAGATGGAAAAGCTGTTCTGCCACGCCGCTTCAGGCACATTCATACAAACTACAAACAATTTCACCTGAATTTATTATTCACAAGCAAGCTGTTTCAACACTCCCATAAGGAAACATCACTCTCATGACTTTTATTCTACACCACCAAAATGTTACTTTGAAACAAATTTTACCACCATATTCACTCCTTCAGGGGATTCCATCACTTTAACTAAAAATAAGGGCCCTATCATACACCTGGTGCAATGCAGCGCAAGGCACGACGCAAGTGTTTTTTTAGCTAGTTTCAGCCCGATGCAGTCATCATTTTCACATCCTGTCCCACTCTGTTTAAATAGCAAATGCATTTACGCCCATTTGTGCGCCTATGTGCAAACTGGTCTGAAAACTAGGTGTGTTCAGGCGCATTGTTGGCGTGTTGCTATTTTGAGGCAATTGAAATATTTTTTTTGTTATTTAAAGAGCGCGTTAGTAATGTGCGCCTATAGGTGGGTCCACAACATGCGTACACTTTGTCCCGTAGATAGTCTGCTCGCAAGCTTTACCCTCACGTACGAACTGATCCGTTTCCTCACTAGAGAAGCGTTCAGTTTTTCCGTTTGCAAATTCCGCCATGTAAATAGCAATCCACCATGGCGCGAGCACAACTGGCTTTTAAAAGGAATGGGAGATGAGACTATGATTGATTTATTGCACGTTACGCCAAAAACACACCCATTACTCATTAAGAAAATAGGAACAACACTTTTAGACCATGCACCGGGCACGCAAACCATTTTTTACGTCATTAAACTAGCAAAAGTGGATTTGGACGCCCTAAGTGCACTTTATACCAAGCGCTTAGATCATTAAAATAGAGCCCTAAATGTTAAAATGTCATGGAAATGCATGTTAGCATATGCTGGAAGATTCTGGAACTGCACCATTGCACTGCCAAAAACATGTTTCTCTATCAACAGACTGCTGTATCTGTCCATAAAAGAATACAATTCAATCACAGCCAAAATATACTTGCAATTTAAATGTACAGCTATGAGGAGCAGGATGCTGAACCAATTAGAATTCATGGCTACTCAGCATTACTCCACGGAAATAGACACCAACTGTACGATACAATGTTCTGACGTTCACAAATTTATTGCAGGATGATTCATGACTGGTGACGAGACAGTGATTTTGTTACAGTTCACTCAAAAAAGGAGAATTCGGTCATCATTTAAATCACCCTAATACTTAAAACCTGTATAACTGCCTTTCTTTTGCAAAACACAAATATATTTTGAAGAATGTTGGCATCCAAAAAACCCTGTTGACTGGGAGTACTTCATGGTTTGGACAAAAACAAATTGTAACACAATCCCCCTTAATCCTCCAAATTGACCCTTTGCAAAGACCCGCCCCCCTTTAATAAGCCATGGCGCTCTCATGACACACAGGTCCTCACGCTGTGACAAATACATTGCAGAGCAAAGAGGACACTGACTACATGCCAAAAGACAAGACAGAGCATGTTACTTTGGGTATGAAAAAGTCTCAGCTTTTAAATTTAGATTTAAAAAAAAAAAAGAAAATTCAAACAAATATAGTTTTGTGGCTCATTAATGTTTCGTGACAGATCGCTGTTATACATTTCAAGCAGCACATGGACCGATCATCTCTTCCTACTAGTTACAACACAAAATTAACATGAACAAACACCAGGAGGTATGTTGTTTCAACCTCCAAAAGAAATCAATACACACCATTTTTCAAGTTCAACTCTCTTTGGCTGTGTTTCCCAAAAGCATTGCGAGATAAGTTTTTCGTAAGATAACATTGGTGACATTGGTCTTCACAATCAAACTGGGTTGATAATGCTTTTGGGAGACGCAGCCCTGTCTGGTTTGTTTGTCAGACAAAATGGCAGATTGTGTGTTATGATTGGCCAGTTGTGTTTCTGAAGTGAGCATCAGGATCCAGATGTATTATTCCATGAGGCCTGAAGAGTGCGAATGGCAAAAGTCCCTTTCAAGGAAAGTCTTTTCACTCAGCGGCCATATTTGCTACGCCTCCGAGCAGCAATTTCGGACATCCAAGACCAAGTCCTATCTATTTGAATGGGGATATGCCAAAATCTCAAAAACTGCTTGCCGAATTCACATTTAAATTTTAGATTTCAAATCTAAACAAATTCAACAAAGCAACAAATTCTGACAAAAACTGTCCCATAAATGTAGTTACTTATTGCTTAAATAAAGCTTTTTCCTTTTCAGGCTGGACAAGCCAATGCGCATGTGCAATCATGAGCATGCGTCTCCAAAATCCAAAATCGTTTACTTCCCTACTATATACAGTGGTACGCAAATAACTGTACTGTATGTGACAAAAGTAGTATGTCTGAATTCACAGTACTCGTAAAGGAGTAGGCAAAACATATACGGATGACCTACTACTTCCGATGAGATTCTGAAGCGATGGGAAATTTACTATCCCATGAGGTCACGGGAGAGGATTTGTGAATTACAGTGAAGCAACATAACTGACGCAGGTAGGTCACATAATGACAACATGGCGGATGTAGAAAGTCTCGGTTAGGTATGTAACCCTCGTTCTCTGAGTAGGGAACGGAGACGTGCATAGAGTGCCCCATCTCTGAGAAAGAAGATCCTTCCTCAGAGGAATGGGCCAAGGAGGGGCTGTCGCGAGGAGCATGAGTTCCACGAACCAAGTCCGGTTGGGCCAATACGGCGCAACAAGCAGGACCTGGACCTTGCGCAAAGTCTGTGCGAGAAGGCTCACTGGGGGAAACGCATATTTGCGAAGGCCCCGGGGCCAGCTGTGTGCCAGTGCATCCGTGCCGAGGTCTTCGGTCAGGGAATAAAACAGCTGGCAGTGGGTCGTGTCCGGAGAGGCAACAGATCTATCTGAGCGGCTTCGAAGATTCCCCAAATCAGATGGACCACCTGGGGATGGAGTTGCCATTCTCCCGGAAGAGGCGGCTGCCGTGAGAGCTCGTCGGCTACACGGTTGAGCGCACCAGGGATGTGAATGGCCCGAAGCGACCTCAGATGCTTCTGACTCCATAGAAGGAGATGGCGGGCGAGTCGCGACATACGACGGGAGCGTAGACCACCTTGACGGTTGATGTACGCAACGGTCGCAGTGCTGTGCGTACGGACCAGTACATGCTTGTGCAGAAGCAGCCCCTTGAGGCGGCACAAGGCTAAGCGTACTGCTTGCAACTCTAGGCAGTTGATGTGCCAATGCAGTTGAGGCCCTGTCCACAGACCTGAAACTGCATGCCCGTTGTACGTGGCCCCCCATCCGTTGGCAGAGGCATCTGTGAAAACCACAGCATGCCTGGACACCTGGACTAAGGGAACTCCGGCCCGTAGAAACACAGGGTGCGACCAAGGACTGAAGGTTTGGCGACAGTGCGGGGTAATGTTGACCCGGAACGTTCCGCTCTGCCACGCCCATCTCGGGACAAGCCAGCGCTGAAGTGGTCTCATATGAAGCAGGCCGAGGGGCGTTACTGCGGCTGCCATATGCCCCAGGAGCCTCTGAAACTGTTTCAGTGGGACCGCAGACTTGCCTTGAAAAGACTTGAGGCAATTAAGCACCGACTGGACGCTCTCCTCGGTGAGGCGCTCAGTCTGACTGACCGAGTCCAACTCCATACCAAGATAAGAGATCTTATCTTATCCCCTCTGAGTGGGGCAGAGTTTGCTCTTGTCCCATTTGACCTGAAGTCCCAATCGGCTGAGGTGTGTGAGCACAAAGTCCCTGTGTTCGCACAACAGATCGCGCAAGTGAGCAATTATAAGCCAGTTGTCGAGATAGTTGAGAACGCAAACGCCATGTTCTCTCATGGGAACAATGGCCATCTCCACGACTTTCGTGAAGACACGGGGCGACAGGGCCAAGCCAATGGGTAGGACCTTGTGCTGATATGCTCGACCCTCGAACACAAACCGAAGAAACGGTCTGTGACGAGGAAGAATCGAGACATGTACGCGTCCTACAGGTCGATCGCTGCAAACCAATCCTGGGGCGGATGCATTCGAAAATGCGCTTCTGCGTGAGCATTTTGAACGGGAGCTTGTGTAGGGCCCGATTCAAAACTCGCAGGTCCAGGATCAGCCGTAACCCACAGCCTTTCTTGGGTACAATGAAGTAAGGGCTGTAAAACCCAGACCTCATCTCGGCTGGAGGGCCCGGCCCGATCGCGTCCTTCGCCAGCAGGGCGATGATCTCTTTCCTCAAGACAGGGGCATCGACACTCTGCACACGGGTGAAGCGGATGTCCCTGAACTTGGGAGGGCGGCGGCCAAACTGAATTGCATAGCCGAACCGAATGGTACGAATGAGCCAGTGGGACGACCTCGGAAACGCTAGCCAGGCTTCGAGAGACCGTACCAACGAGCCGACCCGGACCACCGGCGTACCCGCGGAGGGGCCGCGAGATGGAAGGCAGGGACCGGACTTCGGAGGCATTGCTGCGGCTGAGAGAGGGGTCTGGGTGTGCGGTGCAACACCTACCTGCTTCCACGGAGGGGCAGGCAGGAGGGAAGGCCCGACTTTCTCAGGGTGTTCGGCTGCTGGCTGTCCCAAGGCGAAGTAAGGAGGGGAAACGAGGAGCGAGGCCTGGGGGAGGCAAGTCCTGGCTTCCGCGCCTCCTTGCCCAGCAAAGACGAGAGTGACGAGGCCGTAGCGGCGTCACTGACATCTGAGTGCTGGAGGAGGAGGAAAGGAATGGCAAGGCATGGGAGCGTCGCTCACCGCAATCCGCACCTCTTGTGACCCAGAGATGGAAGAAATTGCTCTATTGAAAATGTGGGTACCACTGGACTCTGAGGAGCCAGAGGCAGAACAGAAAACGAACAAACTCTCCACCCGGCCCTCCTCTGGGGGAGGGAGAGGAGAGGACACCATCTCCCGGAGATCAACTTCCTCCAACTTCGTGTCGCCCGTCTCAGGGCTGCTGATACAGGTGGCGCCGTCCTCCTGCGAAAGCAAGAGGTCACAGTAGAGCTGGCTGTGACATCTTTCCCACAGGGGACTGACACCCTTGGCGACAAACAGACCGAGGAGAAACCAGAGTGACTCGGTAGCACAGTGGGGCAAGCTCTTGGTCTCCTCAACCCGCTTCTGAACTGCTGAGAACCGCTGGGAACATTCTCCAACAGTGTCGCCGAAAACGGCAAACCCTGTGAGATAGGAGCACAGAGAAAGCGAACTTTGGCTATGTCTCGCACCTCTGCAAGGTTTAGCCGTGGGACGCTTCTGGACCACAGCGTGGACATCGTCTAACCGAGGGCCAGTGCTATGACTTAAACCATTTACTCGGCCAGTCAATCCACAGCTCAACCCCAACTCAGAACTACCCTCGTGTACTGCGTGTTTTGGCTTCACACAGACTTGAAGTGGGGAAAAGGTGGCCTGTCATTAGCAAAGCCACCCCACCACCAAGGGAAATTTTTTTTTTTGCAGATTTTGGCACCTTTGGCTTTCCACGGCACCAACATGCTTATATACTGCTAAAGCTTTTTCACACACATCCGGGCAGGCACGGGGGCGGGGCAAGGCGACTACTCGTTGCACAGCGCCCCCAGAGTAGCCCGGGAAGTGTGGCTGTCAAGTCTGAATCCGATTCAGCATGAGCCCACACACCATTACAGTGGGAACTCAGCATCATCATTTCCAGAGTGTAACAGCCCTCTCTCCATTGCAGCGATCGACATCTGATCCTCACCTGGAGCCCCGAATGAAATAGCTGGTCCCTCACGAGAAGGACCAGAAATTCCACCCGAAGCTGCCAGGCATGCAAAACCGTGAACGTGGCCATAACATTAATGGCACACGGCACGCTGAGCGCTCAACCCTTCGTGAGAAAGGCAAGACGAACAACGTGCCGACGTGGTCATGCTCTCATGAGAGAACATAAACCACCCAAGAACGCTGTCTCATTATGCTTAAGCCCAGGCACGTGAAACAGTGATCGTGGCCGGCAATGAGGATAGGAAACGACCGCATCCAGAAACACAACGTCATCCTGAAAAGGACGCGATCTTCACCCGTGTTGCTCTTTTCACAGAAAACGCTCTCTTATTGTGCTGAAGCACACAGGGATAAACGCGGCAACACAGCGGGGAAACTGCAAGCCCGCTGTGCGCACTCAACCGAATATCAGCTGTGACAACAGCTCTTTGAAAAAGGCAGATCGCGTGAAGCAGCAGCTGGTACCCGGGAGATCGCGAAGATCGCTGAAGCGCCGTCAATCCAACACAGAGAGGTCTCGGAGAAAACAGCAGACTCATTGAGCGTGAAGATAGATTACTAATCTTGAAGCTCATCCACTCAGAGGACACAACCGGTCGGCTCCGAAGCAAAAAGCAAATGTGTATGCGCTTGCTTACGCTATTTACCCGCACTGTAGGCGGCGCACGGAATGCAAATCTTGCATGCCAACGTTTATTGGCTCGTTTTAGTTCACTCGAAGGCAGTTAGTCTCCCTAGCGTGATCCCAATTTGTTGGAAACTCCTCCGACGAGACGTAGGAGTTCCCACGAAAGGGAACTTCCGGATCACATTGATCCTACACACATTCATACTATAGAACATACTTTTTAGCGGTTATGAAGGAATTACTTTTTTTGAATAAGTTACTACTCAGAGTATGATTATGGATGCAGCCTGACTGTTTCAATAGCAAATGGAGCTTCTATCTGCAGCTGTAGTGATATAATGATTTTACCATTCAGCGATTGGCTCTTTAATTTAGAAGGCGGGACTTATTTCACTATATTGCGCATTGAACTTTCTCCCATTCATACTGTAAGTAAAATGAGTGCACCGTCTTTGTAAAATCTTGGGAATTGCAGTGAAGCGACGCAACTGACTCTGTAAGTACCATTAGAAGGACAGCATAACAGATGCAGTACATCCGGATTGCATGTATACCATACTAACTAACATCAACTAACCTGAAGAGGATTAACTCATCTGTGATCTTCCCCACACATAGTAATCTGCACCGAATCCACTTCTGAACTTTGAATTATCCAACTTTGCACTTTGCACAGAGGCGTGTGATTCACTTACCTCTGTCTCCGTGCCTGTATCCTGACAGAAGGCTTGACCTAACCGACATAAGATGGATCACGAACTCTGTGTTCCACAAGACGGCCGGTCTCTAGAAGACTACGCAGGGATTTATCTCCATCTTTTCCAGGACCTGAATTGGAATGAGGAAACTCTCACATGTGAGTTCTGGAGTGGGTTGGACGATACTCTCGCCCGGATGCTGCTGTTGGGAGATCACTTATATTGACCGTACGCTGTGGGTGTGTGGTTCCTCACTCTCCGTGGGAGACATTCAGCCCGAAATCCACGTCAGTCTTCCCAAGTCTGCACGTCACGTCTCGGCAACCATCAACCCAGCTCACTCTCTATTCACCATGCCGCCCGTCATCATCCGGAGTTCAGTCGCCTACCCGCCAGAGGCAGCCCCAAGGGTTCCTCGCTTCCCTGCTGTTCAGCCTGAGACTCCCGTGTGGCCCCGAGCCAGGAAGCTGGTTTCTAATAGTAGGGACCTGGGGGCAAAAATGGCGGATCCAGCACTCAAATCCGTGCGATCAGCACTAAAATCAGCTTCCTTTCTCCGGTCCTCAGTCCCAGGTCTTACCTCCTCCTCCAGCCCAGAGTTTCCTTCGCTGCTGACCCCGTCCAGTTCCGGGTCCCATGAAGTGCTGGTCCCGTCCAGTTCCGAGTCCCATGATGTGCTGGCCCCGTCCAGTTCCGAGCCCCATGATGTGCTGGCCCCGTCCAGTTCCGAGCCCCATGATGTGCTGGCCCCGTCCAGTTCCGAGTCCCATGATGTGCTGGCCCCGTCCAGTTCCGAGTCCCATGATGTGCTTGTCCCGTCCAGTTTTGAGTCCCAGGAAGAGCCAGTCTTCGAGCAAGAGCCAGAGCCTGTCTTCGAGCAAGAGCCAGAGCCAGTCTTCGAGCAAGAGCCAGAGCCAGTCTTCGAGCAATAGCCAGAGCCAGTCTTCGAGCAAGAGCCTGCTGATCCTCCGCTGGTCCTGCGCAGCCCAAGACCCTCTTTGCTGCCGGATCCCCCCTTTCCTGTCAATTTCCCCATTAAAATTTTGAGGGGGCGCCCACCCGAAGGGTCTTCACCGCCATGGCCACCTGAAGAAATATCTCCGCCATGGCCACCCGAAGGGTCCTCTCCGCCATGGCCACCCGAAGAGTCCTCACCGCCATGGCCACCCGAAGGGTCCTCACCGCCATGGCCACCCGAAGGGTCAGCTCCACCATGGACGCCCGAAGGGTCCGACAGTTCCGCCCTGGACGCCCGAGGGTCCCACAGCTCCGCCCTGGACGCCCGAGGGTCCCACAGCTCCGCCCTGGACATCCGAGGGTCCCACAGCTCCGCCCTGGACGCCCGGGGGTCCCACAGCTCCGCCCTGGAAGCCCGAAGGTCCGACAGCTCCGCCTTGGTCACGCCCACAGCCTGCTCTGTCGTGGCCACGCCCACAGCCTGCTCCGCCGTGGCTACGCCCAGAGTCTGTTCCATCACGGCCACGCCCACAGCCTGCTCCGCCGTGGCCACATCCGCAGCCGTTTCCACCCTGGTCCCACGAGCTGCCAGCTCCGCCCTGGAGGCATCCTGTCCTGTGCAACCACGCCCTCGTCAGCCTCCAGGGCGCCCACCCTCCCACCCCTTTGGATGTTATACGGCGCGAGGACGCGCCTTCGGAGAGGGGGGGGGGGGGTACTGTCATGGGTCACCATCTATTTCTGCACTACAGTCCCCAGAATCCTCTTTGGCGCACCTGCAATCACTTTCCCCTGAATTATCACCTGCACCTGGTTACAATCAATTACCTCATCACCCAGCTCTATAAAACTCCCACGCACACTTCAGTCTTGGTCAAGCCTCCAACAGGAACAGACCATAACCATTGTCTCCTGAAATCTCCGATGTATCCTGTACCCGTTAAGTAACGTATACTAACCTCTGTGTCCTTGTTCTGCTGTCTCCAGTGTCCCCGCCTGAGTCCTTGTATCCGGAAACCCTGTATGCCCTCGAGCCTTCTGTGTTCCTCCTGAGTGTCACTTACCTGTGGTCGCATCTGAAAGAGACAGACAAGTATTACCAAATTGGGGTTGTTTGACGTCAACTAACCTGAAGAGGATTAACTCATCTGTGATCTTCCCCACACATATTAATCTGCACCGAATCCACTTCTGAACTTTGAATTATCCAACTTTGCACTTGTGTCACTTTGAATAAAGCAGTGTTGTGATTCACTTACCTCTGTCTCCGTGCCTGTATCCTGACACATACACATTTATACTATATAGAACATATGATTTGCAACAGTTGCAAAGTAAGTACTTATTCAAAAGAAGTACTGAGTACCAAAAGAGTGATTTTTGTACTGTTATGTAATGGTTAGTCCAGTTTACTTCCATTGTTACTGCATTGCTGTGACCACAATGTATTTATAAGTCTAAATACTGTTGTAATTAACATTATGGCACAAATTCTATCAATTTATTTCACTGAAGTCAGAACATTCCTGTAATAAAACTGTATCAGCTGGTTAAAGTGTATGTTCTTCCATGAATATTTTTTTGACGTGACAGCAAAAAGAAATGATTTCTCCAGAATTGACAAAACGCCTTTGCTGTGTTCAGGGGCTCGCATCCGTAAACACCGTTGTGTCTTTGTGAAAATAATCAGTCTTGCGCAGTGTGATCTGCATTCGGACCTCTCTGCTAAACAAGCTCTTCTACAATGTGTGTGCGTGTTTAATCTGACATTGACAGAGAGAGTGAGATAATAAACAGAGAGCAGCACACTCCAGTAGGCACCCTGCTGCATGTCAGACTCTTCCTTTCGGTTAGAAGTCTTGTTTGCCAGTGTGTGTGTTTCTTATCTGTAATGCATCCAGCAGATGAAGAGAGCAGATACACGCTCCACATACAGGCTCATAAGTCACATCCCTCTACTGTGAGCTGGTCTCGGATGGGAGACGAGTACAGGAAATGAGACGAATGGACAAACAAACGCGCATGTAATGAATTGATGTAACCATAGTAGCAGCACTTGGGCGTAGCAAACATTATATGTGTGCATTTGAAGAAACTAATAAATGTCCCTGCTTACACACACACACACTTTTAATCATCATATTTAAGGTTATTGCTTGATCACAGTGCGAAGACTTGCACTCACCTATCAATAGCTACTTTTCAACACACACCGAACATCAAATGATATGCTACTTAGAAACAAATAGTTCTGATGATGTGAACAGACAGGTACAAGTGAAGTCTCTATGACAACATAAGTATTGATGGCAGCAAGTACACTGTCGCGCCAAACTGAATGCCATTTAAATTTGACATGAAATGGAAATGCACTTTTTTTTTCTCAAATGAAACAAAAGAAAAAAAGCAATCAAAAAGAAAAAAATATATATAGGGCAGGACTTGATTGATTGCTGTTTGGATTGTAAAAAAGTATGTGCTGTATAATGGAATGAAGACAGATCTGAATGTGACTGGCTTCACTGCAGTGCAGATGTACATACAATATCAGAAATCGAGTGACTCATATCACAGGAAGAGCAAGTTAGGACATTTTGATGGAAGATTAAAAAGTCAAAATATAAGTTTAGGGTTAGTAAAATGTTTGAATGTTTTTGAATTAAGTTTCTTGTGCTCAGTGAAAGCTGCATTATTCGACCAAAACTGCAGAACAACTAATATTGTGATGCTGAAAGCTGAATTTTTTTCAACATCATTACTCCAGTTTTCAGTGTCACATGATGCTTCAGAAATCATGCTAATATGCTGATTTGATGCTCAAAAAAATTGTGTATTATCAGTTGAAGACAGCTTCATATTCTTGTGTAAACCATGAGAACACAATGGATCAACACTGTTACTCATTTACTAAAGGTGCTGTAAGCGATTTCTGAGAAACTCTCTCTCCTCCTCCATCATGAGTGGGCACGCCCCCTACTGCTGATTGGCTACAAGCTTGTTGTGCTGCTTGGTCCGATCCACTTTCAACAGCGTTTCTCAGAAATCGTTTACCGCACCTTTAATTATTTTATCCCGTTTTGCTATTTTTGTAACTTCTGGAGACCAGGTCGGTTTAGATCAGTCAAAACGATGCCCAATTAAATTAAAGTGTTTTCAAGTGCTTACATTTTTAAATAGAAAAAACAACAACAAATAATTGAATCAACTGTAGAAGCATTCTCATCATTTTTATTTTCAGCATTATTGCAACGTTTTAGACCGAGTTATTGATCTCATATTACTGGAATGCTAGAGTGACTGGCATTTCAGGAATGTTTACTTTTAAATGATATCTCTATGAATGTATCCATAGAAACAAGTCATTCGCTAACTGATGAGATTCATAATGTTTATTTTAGAAAGGCTGATGAGATTTATAATGTTCCCCCACTTTTCAGATCATTCCTGCTCACATTACTCATTCTTTTTTTTATCAAAATGGAAGGGTAAGAATATAATACAGCACTCTGAAATTAATTTTAACAGAGCTCTGCATGAGATTGTGATACGTTTATGCCCGTTTTTTAGATGATGAAATATTTGGCTCGGTGAAACCATCTCAGAATTCATAATGAAATATCAGAAGCCAGTTTAGCTGCAGGTCTGTGGCGTCTTACACATTCTCTGCTGAAGCATCTGCTCAGAAACACCAGAGGCTTTGGGTTTGGCAGCTCCAGTATCCCTGGAGGACCATCCCAGAGAAACGCTCCCAACTGACAAATGATCTCCAGCAGGGAGAAGAAGGTGCACTCATCAAACTCACACTCACCTAATCATACACACAAATGTGTGTATGCGCAACATTTTACTGTAAAGCCCAAAGTACACTTCACTTTTACGCTTGCTCTAGGGTCTGCATACAGTCCGCGTGATGTGAATTATCATCATCAGCACAGTCTCACAGTTCTAACCGCGTTGATGGTGATTTTTTTTTGTTGCGCTTATTAGCTTTTACACAAGATGGCAACTTGGTTCACAAGGTAATCGAAGAAAAAACAGAAGAGACAGAAACACATGTACGTGGATTGTGCAAGGAGGTTAGAAAGAACTCGCATCTGTACAACTCTAGCCTAAAACATTATAAAGATTTGTAAATATCTTCACAACTGATATCTCATGGCTACAAAGACACTAAAGGGAAGGAGTGCAAGTTGTCGTAATGCTCATGCATTCTTACAATCGCAATATTGCAATTCCCCTTTCCCAAGGAAACGGGAAAGAGGGAATACAGCCGCCATTCTTAGTGAGACGATTTCTTCTATTTGACCTTCATTAGCTCTAACAGAAAACCCTCCTGAGTCTCTGAAAACCCACAGCATCTCACAACGAGTCCTCTGTGACTCTACGCACCTTTCACGAAGATTTTCTCTTCACTCAGTGGGTTCAAAACAGATCAGCTCAGAGACACATAAAGGACTGATGATAACAAAAACATAATCCTGTAATTTACCTCATAAATAATGGAGAATATTTGTGCCTCATCGCTCTCATCAAGATGCCGCATGCATAATATATTAGAATTAGTGGAGGATCAATTAGTTGCAATTTCTCATTTGTCAGTTGTAAAATATGTCTTTATCTCACTCTATGGAGAATGAGGCTGATTTGTCTTTTGTGTAATCAATCAAATAGACTTTAAGAGTCAGCATCACTGATGGTATTTGCCAAGTCAAGCATCGCTATTATTATTCATAGATGGGTTAGTGATTTGAACAAACTTCTAACTCCATTCAATTTAATTCTACAGACATGAATGATATCTGAAATCATGCAGCTTGTTGAGGAGGGGTGTTGATAGTTTTCTAAGTAGACAGGCTTATGATTAACACTTCTAATATTATAAAACGGAGAGCAGAATATCATAGTGACTTGGGAAGTAGGCTTTTTAACTTGGGCCAGTAAGCAACCTCCCAAAGGACCCTAAAAAACACCTAATACTGTACTAGTAGCCACTAGCCACCCTAAAAAAACCTTAGAAATCAAATAGCGATGGCCATGGAAACCACCCAGATAACTGAGCTGAATATTGCAGAGCAACACTCACAATTTATTTTTACAGTTTTGATTTATTCTAAAGATGAGTACTTGAACCCTGGGTCAACATTAACATTCAAAAAGAGGTTAAATTGGGATTTTAGAGACAGGGAGACCCTAAAATCTGCTGGTGATTTGGGTGAATCCCGAATGTGACATTGCCAACTACTGGCCTGGCATGATTAATACAGAAATTTTACTCGTTTTCACGAACCCTTCCGAACGGGGATCAATTTCCCCTGTACAATAAAAATCGAAAAGGAAAAACTTGACCATTTTTTGTGTAAATGTACCCTCCTCGACAATTATTAAAAAAAAGAAAGGCAGATTCTGTGTGTCACAGCCACAATTATCATTCAATCACCAGGACCCGCCCACTCATTCACAATCACCAGAGTACTGACTCGCTGCACCTGCACTCCCTCAACACAGCTACATATTCCCAGTTCACCATACACTCATTGTCCGGTCTCGTCGCAGTTACCACTGCTCACTACCTGTGATTCGTCTCGCCAAGCTTACAGTCTTCGATTCGTTATCCTTTTCCAAATCTCCTGTCTTCGTGTTCACTCGTCACTTGCACAGAGTATACACTTCAGTTTTCACCAGCTAAGTCACCATCCTCTCACCATCGTCTGGTTTCCGCTGTTTCTCACCACTCTGCTCAATAAACACTTATCACTAACTACACCTGTCTGTTTCCTTCTGTGTTGTGACACGGTGTTAATTGTATGCTGGCTATTGTATGTTTATAGTTTCTCACATATGCACTGAAATAAATTATAATTTTAAAGTAATTTTCACAATTTTCAAAGTTCTGTACAAATCTGCTTATTGGTTAATGGGAAGTTATCTTACTATTTAGTGGGAAAACTGTAATAGACCTAATGGGACATCTACATGTAATTTTACAGTAAAATGTTATTTATTTACCTGAGCTTCAGGAAAAACTACTTGTGATGAACTTCATGCTTAGTACCACATTTTATGGTGGTTACCAGTATATTACAAAGGTACAAAATACATTAGTATTATATTAAAATTACTGTAAATTTAAGTTTATACTGTTAATTATGTACCTGCAAATAAAAAAGTAATAGGAAACCAAATTGCACCTTATTTGTGGAAAGTGCAGCAAACATTACTCTTCTTGGTCGATTATTACTGCTGTCACCATGGGAAAAAACACAATGATGTTAGCTCTTAAAGGGCTGGGCTAATAATCGGAAGGGCACTGGTTCAAATCCCAGAAGGGGTGATTTGTAAAATGAGGCCAATATCGGTTATCACCAGTGTGCCCTTGAAAAATCCACTTAACTGCATGTTTCTCAAAGGGAACTGAAGCCCTTTGTAAATTTACTTGATTTTAAACAAGAATGCCTTTTGTATTAAAGGCATTAAAGACATTTTTTTTTATGTTTTTCAGTTGGTCAAAGCTTGTTTTCCATGCAGTGAAAGCATATAATGACTAGTGGTAGTCAAGCTCTAAATAGGACAAACATACAATAAATGCACTATATTCCAAGTCTTCTGAATCCATATGATAGCTTTGAGCAAGTATAGAGTGAAATGGAAGTTGATTTGTACAAAACCTAAGTTGTGTTCCTCACAAAAAGCTACCATTTCTGGCTACAGAAAACGTTCAAACTTTTTTTCCATTTCGAAGCTTAACATGAATGTCTGTCCACTTTTCTTGTATGGAAAAGAACAGTTTCACAAATTGCAAAATATTGCCCTTTTTTAGAACAAAAAAAGTATTTTGGGTTTGGAACAACATGAGGGTGAGTAAATGATGGCATTTTAATTGTCGGCTGATCTATCACAGTGACTTTCCCTCTCTCGGAGTGATTTGAAAGGCTGTGTGATGTTTGCGCATATGACAGGCTGTCATGTAGAAACCATCTGTGCAGTGGCATCCCTAAACTGTTCTGAAGATCTCACATCATCCAGTCAGTTTAATGTTGCTTGGATCCTGCTTATTTCCATTCCTGTTAGACAGTAATCGCTTTTTGTTTGCTGTCAATCCGTTACACAGTTCACATCGTGATGTGACGCTTCAACACATTTCCATTTCTGACCTCATCAGTCACAGCACTCGAACATTAGTAACTCATCACATTCTGGCAATGACAAATATGATGCATTTTTTACTGTAATTTTACTGCCAAAATGTCAACAAAATAACTTCAGATGGTGATACGCTTGTTTTAGTCACAGTTCTGGTCTTACAGACAGGGCTTAGATTAAGCCAGGATCAGGCCTAGTTTAATTAGGACTTTTAGGTATCTTTTATAAATGTACCTTCTTAAAAAAAAACACATTACTCATGTGCATCCTATTCTATTCTATGCATCCTATTCTATTATCCTATTTTGAGACAAAACAATGGCACTGACATTTTTTAAGATTTCAGTCAAAACCACTCAAACACTTTAGTCTGGGACTAGGTTTAAGGCTCGTCTGTGTCACAATGTTCCAAACTCTATACCTTCTGAATACAGTGAAGATCGATTTATGTGAAAAAGAAATGTGCTTAATTGTATTGAATATGCACTTGTAATATAGATAGTTGAAGAGTACACTTTCATGACTATTAAGTACACTTTAATGAAATGTCAAATTAAAAGTTTTATTTTAATTTAAGGTACATTTTTAATAATTATTTTCATCATAATATTTTTGCACTAATTTCCAGGTTTTGACTAATGTACTAAAGTATATGTAAAGTAATTTATTAATTTTAACTGTAGTGTGTTATTACAATTCAATTTAAATGTACTAAATTGCTTCATTACAAATATATTATTTAAATGCTAGACATACAAGTTTCAATAGTAATGACATTAAAGTCTATTGAGGGGCCGTTTACACAACACCTTTTTCAACTACAAATAGAAAACATTTTATGTGTTTTGGCCGTTCATTTACACGACAACAGCGTTTTGGGTGCCTTGAAAATGGGTTTCAAAGTACATGTTTTTGAAAACGATACCGTTTTCGTCTCCATGTAAATGTCACGCCTCGCTGTGGCCCAGGACACCCACCACTCCGGAGGAGCTACACAAAGTACACCATCGAGGCCAGACAACAACGTGAGAAAAAAACTTGATTCTTTTTATTCAATATAACAAGTTTAAGAAAATGTCACTGGCGCAGGATTCCTCGTCGAGACCGGTCAAAGGAGTCTTCAATGGAGGAAGACTCAGGCCAGCCGGCAGTTGGTCATCTCCTTGTACAGAACAGCAGCGTGGAGGAACAAAGGCGTTAACTTTCAGGCAAGTAACGGCAGACAGTGGACTTTCTCTTTCCACAGGACAGCAATGGCAGAATGCAGCGTCAGATGACAGGATCTCTCACAGAACAGCAATGGTGAGTACAGAAACCAGTAGTTAACAACTGAGTCTTCTCTTATGACAGGACAGCAATGGCAGAATGCAGCGGCGGATGACAGGATCTCTCACACAACAGCAATGGCGAGTACAGAAACCAGCAGTTAACAACTGAGTCTTCTCTTATCACAGGGCAGTAATGGCAGAATGCAGCGGCGGATGACGGGATCTCTGTTCACAGAACAGCAATGGTGAGTACAGAATCCAGCAGTTAATAACGGAGTCTTCTCTTACCACAAGACAGCAATAGCAGAATGTGGCGGCGGATAGCATGATCTCTCTGTTCACAGAACAGCATGATCTCTCTGTTCACAGAACAGCAATGGTGAGTACAGAATGCAGCGGTTAACAACTGAGTCTTCTCTTACCACAGGGCAGCAATAGCAGAATGCGGCGACGGATAGCAGGATCTCTCGGTTCACAGAACAGCAATGGTGAGTAGAGAATCCAGCAGTTAATAACTGAGTCTTCTCTTACCACAGGGCAGCAATAGCAGAATGCAGCGACGGACGGCAGAATCGCTCTGTTCGCAGAAGAGCAATGGTGGGTACAGAATCCAGTAGTTAATAAATGAGTCTTCTCTTACCACAGGACAGCAATAGCAGAATGCAGCGGCGGAATCTCTCTGTTCACAGAACAGCAATGGTGAGTACAGAATCCAACAGTTAACAACTGAGTCTTCTCTTACCACAGGGCAGTAATGGCAGAATGCAGATCTTCACAACAACACACAGAGCTAAACTTCTCCTTCCTTTACCACAGCGGCGTGAACTGGGACACCTGTACAAAGCTTTACCCCCAACAGTTCAAATTATTTCCCGACGCACCGTCGGGCTAGACGATCCCCGACAAAGATTTCAGAGTGCTGGTAGGGTTTAATTTTCCCATACTCGTGCATACATCAAACCACTGTAAACCTCCCCACGTGCTCACTTCAATCTTCAGACACTGCAATGACACACCACTTCACAGTGAAAAGGTATACCTTCACTCTACCTTGTCGGGGCCGGCAAGTCCACCGTCGTGATCTCCAAAAGGGGGACGTCAGGTTCGACGAATGATCCGAGGCTCACTCGTTTCTCTCATGATAATGACCTGTATATCCAACAATGCTTTCACTCATTCCGTTCTCGATCTTAAAGGCCATGTTGCAGGTTAACCACCACTGTCGATTAATGGGTACATAAATCACTCAAGATATGTATATCATTTTTAAAATGTCTCAAAAATGGTCTTAAAGACCGGTTTACGTTTTTGGTAGTAACAGGTTTTTTTTACGCAATTCGGTGATGACTTCACGTTGGGGAGAAGTGGAGGAAGGGTAGCCTCAGTCTAGTATATGGCGACTGACTGGGATGAGGAAGAGGTGGCAAGAGCCAACATGTATGATGGCCCGCAGTCGTATAATTTCGAACCTGCCAGACGTGAGATGGCAAATGAGGAATTGCCAAGAACTGATGGCCGTTAAAGCCAATTAAATGCATGGTCCGAGGAGAATGAGTGGAGAGTTGGTGAAGTGTCCTGGTGAGTTGCTATTTTTTTTTTTACGGTCATTGAATAGCACAGAGTGAAAAATCTGTCTTTTTATCTAGTGGCAGTGATTATGACGTTAGTTCACATAAGTGCCGGTAACCTTTGTCATAGTGTCGTAGTACTGGTAAACTGTGTCTTTGTCATCTAGAAATAGAAGGCATCATGCTAGCTATATGGGCGTGGTGTGTTCACACTGAACGCAAATTTAATTATTTGCGCGAGTAGATTAAGTCAATGCAAAGACGCGAATAGACGCATCATTCGCGCCTGGCGTCGCGAATTGGGTGAGCATTTGCCGCAAACATCTTCCACGCAAGTTGAAAAATGTAAACTCGAGCGAATGTTCAAGCGTCTAACTACACGCGTATTTGATGCTCTATTCGCGTTTGGTGTGAACACACCATAAGCGTTTATCTCTTCCTCCGGTGAAAATGTTGTTGCAAACGTAGCCGCCGCGTGTCTGTTGCTGTGTTTGGCAGGTGCTTGTGTGGTCAGTATAGAGAGAGATAGGCAGACAGCCAGATAGCATAACGTTAGCATAGATAGCTAGATAGAAATATATAGGTAGATTGACCTGCGACCAACTCTACGTTGTCAGAGGCGCCCGCGCCATTGGATGTGCAGTTGCCGCATTTACTAGCCTATGTCTGTCTATTCTATATATCTATCTATCTATTTATCCATTTCATTTATCTATAATCTGCCATCTGAATAATCTCGTCTACTACTAGTCTCTCTCTAGTCACTCTCAATGCTCTCAAGGCGGTCTTTGGTATATTCTCTACCCAAGGTGACGTAATGCAATGCATTTTGGGGAAAGGAAAATCGTTGCAAACTGCTGTAAGATATTACCTACTTTTTTGTATTATATTCCGTTTTGTGATACCAAACAACATAAAATACAATGGATAAGTGTTTAAATGTTTATTACCAACAAGCAAATTGCACAAATTCGTTGAAAAATTAACCCTGCAACATGGCCTTTAATCATACCCCGCACCTCAGCCGCACTTTATCCTTCCCGTGTCTGCTTCGGTTACTGCCCCACCGCTTTCGCCTCTTGCCTCACACTTTGATCGCGACCGCTCTGCCCTTTTGATTGCGACCGCTCTGCCCTTTTGATTGCGACCGCTCTGCCCTTTGGCCGCTCGGCCTTCGCCCTTTGATTGCGACCGCTCCGCCCTTTGGCCGCTCCGCCTTCCCGCTTGCTTCCCTCCCGCTTTTTTGCCTCTTGCCTTTAAATCCCTCGTTGGAGACACGCGCTCCAATGGCCGCTTGATTAGCCGCTGCAATTGCCGCTTGTCAACATGGTCGGCCATGACAGGCCGCCGGAACCGGTTTGGTATCGCACCGGAAGTCTCCCCCAGGGCAACTCGTTCCGCTCCCAAAGTTCCTTCTATGTCACCCGGTGACAAACTACAAAAGTGAATTTGTAAAAACGGTGATGTCATGTGTAGACTTTCTTTACAAAGAGACATCGCCAACTACTAGCCTGGCGTGAACACAGCATTTTTAATCGCTTTCAAGAGAACGGATTGTTTTGACAACGTTGTCGTCTGTAGCCTACGCGAAAAACAAAGAATTTTTCCCCCGTTTTTTAGTACATTGTTGTCGTGTAAATATGCCATTAGTTTACAATAAATCTGCAGCACACGGACCAAATTTCAAAGACAATATACATATACATAATTATGACATTACTTCTAAAGATGTACTTTAGTGGATCAAAAATCTCTCTAAAGTTCAGCTAATTGTATTTATTTTTAATTGTGCTGTTGTCACGAGGCAGACTCAGAGATGAGGGAGAGTTGGATCCAAGTGCAGAAGGTTTATTAAAACAATACAAAACAACCAAAAGCTGGGAAACATGAACTTGAGCACCAACATTACAGCCATTGAAGGACGAAACCTGACCGTGAACACAGGAAACACTGTATATACACAGGATAATAGACCATCAAGTCACACCTGGACACAATCAGCGAACTAATTACCAAGAAAGATTACAAAATGTAGCACTGGAAAAGAACAGTCAAATTGCAACCTATAAGTCCACATAACAAAAACACAAGGTATACAAAACCGGGACAATGTAACAGCCCTATACTGCATACTATTCCTTAACTCTTTCCCTGCTATTGACAATTTTCCAGCTTTCATTTTTTTCACTGTTATATGACACATCTGAAAGAGTACAGACTCTCTGGATCAAAAAAAAAAAAAAAAAAGAAGAAACAAGCGATAAAAGTATTATGTTTAAAAGCAGAGACTCTGTTATTTCTTTTCATATATTGCATGTTCAAATATTCATAAATAATTAAAAAAAATAATATTGGGCCATGAAATTTAGTGAAAATCATGAAAAATTACTGGCAACTTTTTTTAAAAACACCGGCAGGGAAAGGGTTAAAAATAAGTAACAGTAAGTGATAACTACATAATATGTTCATCAAAATGGATGGTTAATTGGGCTACAAAAATGTATTCCATGCTCAATTTTGAGGTGCATGTTACCCTCTCATACAGAAAAATAAGTACAGTGTACACTGTGCACAATAGACATACTATACTAAAAAAATTCTAAGAGTATTATGGCAGTATGTTATTCTGAATAGAGCCATTTTCTGTGTTTATGGCCTCCATCACTATTGTTCTCAAATCGATCCTCTGCTGCCACTGACATAAAGGCAGCCTTCTAAACAGGGACAGCAATCTTAAGCGCTTTACTAAAAGGCCTTTCCATTGATTTCCCAAATGTCATTTTGCTCGTAATGACAGTTCATTCGTCCTGAAGCCCCTCTACCATTGAAAAAGGGTAATCAGTTTTGTAAATCTTCAAGGGGAATGTCAACTAACATCATGCCCGTTAATCTTAACCCTGTTTTTATCAAAGTTGTTTTGAGCCATTTTGTTTGATCTGGTCACAAATTGTATTATCAAGTTAAAACATGTGTGAAATAGAAATGAGGCAGCATTGTTATGTTGTCTTTCACAAATCTCACAGAAACGTGTCTAGCAGCGGTGGATCTAGAAAATATATGTTTTGGGGTGGCAATGGGGAGCAAAGAGGACTATGGGGGGTGGTAAGACCAAAACAAGCAGACATGGATAATGGATTTGTGGATTTATGACCTGACATACGCAGTCATAAACATGAATATGCAGATTCTGCAAATCTTCACAGGAAACACAATGTAATCACTAGAATTAGCAAAACAAACAAAAAGTCTAAATAAAATATTAATATGGCACTGGATATTAAACAGGTCAATAAATTCTCTGATTTTTTTTTTATAGTATACTTACGCACAATTTAATCTTATGTACTTTAGAAAACTGTAACTAAATATTTGTGTGGCAAACTATAATTTGGTATATTTAAAGTCTGTTAAATTAAAACACTTTTTTACTAAATGCATTTGAGCTTTCCAAAATAGAGCATGTGAGTTGAAGAAATAGCAGGCACAAAATGACATTGCCCTTTATCTGTAAGGATTAGTCCTAGTGATGTGTCCTCCCATATCGAGGCTTCGAAGCGTGTGTCGAGTAATCCGGGATGATTTCTGTGAAGCGCGTATCGAGGCTTGTGTCGGTGACGCATGTGGTGAAGTTTGAAGCCTCGCGAGCCGCCTGTACCACGTGACTGCTTCAAGAAGTGGTTCGCGGTTTGGCGGTCTATTTGAAATATAAGGGCCAGCAAAATGCAAAGGATTCCCCCTCACATTTTGTGGACTTGGGACTTTGCAAGTTTGTTAGCGATCTATTTTAAGCTTTTTTTTTGCGATGGAACCATATGTCATTATAATCACACTGCACGTTTTACATTTATTGTCCACTTGATGGCACAATTGAGCAAATGAAGCACCATGAAGCTTCGGCACATGAGTGGACCAATTGGATGGAGCGCTTCAATGCTTTATGAAGCTTCATCTCGCCATCCCTAATTAGTCCCCTGAAGGCAAGTTAATAGAGAACCTAACGTAGTTTACATACAAAACGTGATCAAACATAAAATAAAGGCATGGCATGAACTCGAAACATAAATGTAATGCTTACCACAGTGCTTACAGGGAAACAATACTTGACGAAGACAAAGACACATTCTTCTTCTTCTTCTTCTTCTTCTTCTTCAATTTTTAAATGGCAGTGGACAACTATTTGTTGCATTACCACCACCGCTGGACTGGAGTGTATAACAGGAGTTACATATTTTGACAAAGACACATGGCAAACATAAGGCCTTAAATACACAAGGACTATTGACTAGACAAGGGACACCTGTGAAAAATCAAGACAATTAACCAATGACAACATGACATTCACATGGCAGGATCACATGACAGGATCACATGACAAGAACAGGGGATCACATGATCGACATGAAACAAAACCAAAACGTGACACTATCATCTGCAGAATCTTTTGCTTCCCTTTTACCTGACACGATCTTTCAGTAACGCTGCAGGAAGCAATTGCAATAACCGGCATAACATTAGTTTTATTCTTCTGCACGCACTAAAACACAGACAGTTCCGTTCGTTAGTGGAAGAATGTGAACGTGCAGAACGGTTTGTGTTTCAGTGCGTGCGGTTGGAATAAAACCTTTACTCTCTGCAGATTTATCTGCATGCTTCAACTCTCAATGTACTGCACAACTGCTCCTGATGTAAAACGCAATGAAATGATTTGGCGGTTTGGCGGTCTTGCATTACGCTGCTGATTTAAATGTGATGCATGAATTGAAATTATTTTAATAGATTTTACATTGTTACTTTTCATGCAGTTAACGTTTGTGAATTTATTTGACATTTGTAATTTTTGAGGACTGGTCAGGATAATTGTAATAATTTGTTTAATAATTCATAATATTTTGACAGCCCTAAGGGCTGCAGTCCACATTTTAAAGTGCAATGGGCCATTAAAGTATCATCAATGGGAAAAGTAAACTATTCCAGTTGGTGCATTGGAGTGTATAAGGAATACACTAAAGTAATATTAGTAAAACCTTCTACAAAATCTTTTGATGAAATCATTTTTTGCTGAGTGAGAACAAGTTATAAAATATATATCGTTTACATTATATTTACTTAAAACTGAAAAGTTTTTCCTTAGCTTTTCCTTCCTGTCCATTTTTTTTTTTTTTTTTTTGCATATAGATGACAATGTTGTCAATATGATCCCGGTTCACATGGATCTGTGAAAACAATTAAAAAACACTGTATTATTCATTCCAGGCCAGCAGTTGGCGATATCTTTTTGTAAAGAAACTACACGTTTATAGACTGAACACGTAATACACATGTGCATGACGTCACAGTTTTCACAAATTCAAGTTTGTAGCTTACATGGAGACCATACATGTATCGTTTTCAAAAACGTGCACTATGAAACATGCTTTCAAAAATGTGAATTTTTAGGCCCAAATCATGGAATCATGTCATGTAAATGAACAGCCAAAGCACATGAACATTTTTCAGTTTTTAGTTGATCGTGTTACCAGTGCAGCAATTTAAGTGCAATGTAACTTATATTCACCAACAAATTATTGTCAATAAATGTACTAACATAACAAAAAAAAAAAGAGACAAAATATGAATGTCCAGAGCACTGAGAGGAAATTAAATTTTCAAATAATGTTTGAGTTTTAAATATACACAGTCAATGTCTCATGTCTGTGATTTCATATACCGATATGGATGGATCAATAGATAAGCCCTATTCCATAAAGATGTATCCATGAATGTGCAGTGGACAATCTGTGCACCATTAAGACATTTGATTAACAGTACTCAAAGGTCAAAACAGACGAGAAGAAATATTTGTCCATTGTACCCCACACAAAGTTATTTCATTCTCCTCTAAAAACAACATAATGTACCTCACACACTCTTCAGAGGGGGAGGGTGGAGAACTTTATTCTCCTCTAAAAACAGAATTATTGTACCGTAACACCCTACTCTAGGAGAAGGGAGGTGGTTATTAATCTCCTTCAAAGGTAGTTTGCAGCTTGGAGGAAAACTTCAAATCTTCTCAAAAAACAGAACTATTGTACCCCAGCACCCTCCTCAGAGGGGGAGGGAGGATAAAAACAGGATGGCAGAAAGGAACGAGAAGAAAATAATGAAAAAGGGGAAAAAACGTACACTCAAAGCCCTCTGATCTTAGTGCGTCTTCCTCCTGACCATTTCGCTCTTCACTCCTTGGAGGGGGACTCGAGTAGCTACGGTCGCCTTCCCCTCCTCTCTCCAGGAACTTGTTCCCGGCAAGGCCTCCAGACAATTTAGGAGGCGAGAAATAAATTTCCAAAGGCAGCTGACTGCATTCTTGCCTCTCTAAACCTGTTCACCACCGTCTCAACGGCAGCGCCAAACAGTCCAAAGGGCGGGACAGGGGCATCCAAGAAGACAGCTTTGTCACACTCCTTGATTCCTGACAAGTTGAGCCACAGATGCCTCTCCATTATCACCATAGCAGCCATAGACCATCCAAGGGAACGGGCTGCCTCCCTGGTAGCATGAACAGTTAAAACTGTTACCATACGCAGTTCAGAGACTGCCTCGGGGGACAAACTCTCCCCTTGATCCAGGTCTTTGAGCAGATCTGCCTTATAAGCTTGCAATATTGCCATAGTATGCAAAGCTCCACCAGTCTGACCTGCCGGTGCATACACTACCCACCAATCTCGATATCATGACATGGCTTCGAGGGAAAAACGGGAGCCTTCATCGATGAGGATGTCCCCGAGGAGAGGTAAATTTGCTAAATTGCTCTCCACCCAAGGCATCCTCCCATAACATCACTCCCTCAGCCCCTCTACATCTCAGTGTGCAGGTCTGGAAGACGTGGAAGGAGCTGCACACTTATGACTTAGCAGATATCGCTTGTCTAAGCGTGACCATCTTCAGGCGTTATGAAGCGTGGACACAGAGGGACAGAGTGTTTAAACTGTCTGCTCACCATAACGCTGCAGTGCATTTCAAAGGAAGAGAAGATAAGAGAGCAATCTTCACACAGAACACAGACTAGTGGCTTCCTGAAGATATTGAAACTAATGACGTTTTTTCATGTGCCCTTTTTATACGTTGGGGCGCACCTTGTGACGTCAACACTGCATCGGCCATGAGTGACTAATTGCTACACATGCCTCAGACACCAGGTCCCTCCCCATAGCACCGATTGAGTTCCCTCGAAATGGAACGGTCGATGTCCTGATGACAGGGTCTTTCATTGAATGCATGTTAAAAATGGTTTTGGGTTTATAATAGGTATTATTTTACAAATTAGGAGTTATGTTAATATTTTTTAAAGGTTTTCCTTTAACACATTCTAACATTCTACTAACTATCATTAGTGTGTTAGTAGAGTATCAGTAGAGTAATAGTAAACTGGTAGTATTGGGGTTAAAATAAGTTGAAATGTACTTTTGACATGCAAAGTTACTTATAGTAAGTAGAATGTCTGTTGGGGTACAATAAGGGCTTTCGCACCAGAGGAACTTGTCAAGTCACCTTCATTTATATAGAGCTTATTGTATTTTATTGTAGTTAAAGTTAGTTTTGATTGATTCACTTCCATCGCAACAATCATTAGTTATTTACTTAGGGGCTGCTAACACGACACCGTTCTAACAGAAAATCCGTAATGCGATCCGGCAGCACATTTGCACAAAACAGTGCCTAGTGGCTCGAGAATGCAAACCATGAAATAGGTTCCAAGGTACTAGCCTTGAAAAATGTATAATACAGATTTTTTTATCGTTTCCGCGTAGCCAAGTGAACCGGAATTATCCCAACAACTTTTTATCTGTACTGAGGTAAAGGCAAGGGCAGGAGGCCTTCACAGGGGAGAGACTAGTTGACACTTCAGGACTACCTTGGGTTAAACAGTGAGACTAATATTAGCGTAGATGCCATCCTTCTTATGATGTAACAAGTACATCAGGATTTATGGGAAGTGTTCCCGGTTCTTGCTGACCTAATCTATGCAGCCTAACATTGAATTATAGAAGTCTATAATGTGTTATGTGTATGCTAAGCCAAAGAGATGTGTTTTTAGTCTAGATTTGAACTGACAGAGTGTGTCTGCTTCCTGGACAATGTTAGGAAGACTGTTCCAAAGTTTTGGTGCTAAATAGGAAAAGGATCTACCGTCTGCAGTCGATTTTGATGTTCTAGGTATGATCAACTGGTAGGAATTTTGAGATCGCAATAGACGTGAAGGACTATAATGCGTTAAGAGCTCGCTCAAGTACTGGGGAGCTAAACCATTTGGTGCTTTGTAAGTAATCAGCAATATTAAAAAAATGTATACGATGTTTAATAGGGAGCCAATGCAGTGTTGACAGAACCGGGCTAATATGGTCATACTTCCTGGTTCTGGTAAGAACTCTAACTGCTGCATTTTGAACCAACTATAGTTTGTTTATTAAGCGTGCAGAGCAACCACCGATCGTCGAGGACTTGACAGAGCAGCCATCAACTGTTAGACAGTATTCTAGGTTAGTATGTGAGGAAGTTTTTTTCTAATAATTAGAATCTCTGTTTATTCAGGATTAAGTAGTAAGAAATTACTAGTCATCCAGGTTTTTTTTTTTTAAATCAGCTATGCATTCTGTTAATTTCGTGAATTGGTAAGTTTCATCAGGATGTGAAGAAATATAAAACTGAGTATCATCAGCATAACAGTGAAAACTAATGCCATGCTTCCTAATGATATCTCATAAGGGTTAGTTAATTTTGGAGATCTCCGACTGGAGAAGTCGAACATCATTAGTGCTGACATGAATACTAATCTTAGAGAATTTAAGATTAGCGTTAACCAGCACTTGTAAATTTGTCAGGCGCTCTGGCTCCCTGCAAAAACATGTGACTATTGTGGCTGGTGTCTCTATTTTCACGTTCCGTGAAATAGAATAGCCAATAACTAGGGCACATTCAACAGGATTCTCATTGGGTGTTTCACTGAAAGGGGAGAACCTGTTTAATGTTGTTATCGGAACGGAAGAGCAGTGTTTTGTCCCACGACTACAGCGTCTCACGTACACCCAGTTGCCCTGCTGCTCGGGCTCAACAACAGGAACATAACAATGTACAGAGTTCACTATACATCCTAGAACTATTGCCGTTAGTACCCGGATTTTGCCGTGTTCTCACCGCAGGAACTAGGAACGATTTTAGTTCTAGGAACTCCTTTTGGAGAAACTAATTTAGCTCCTACCTAAGAGTCGGGTCTAAACCAGCCCTATAGGAACTACTAGAGACGTTAGTGTATGCCGAACGCACGCGAAACACCAGCATCCGCCATTTTTTAAAAAGCTGTGTAAACACAGATTATAACCTTTATATTTACTCCAGAAACGAACTCTACGAACATGGAAAACAGTGATAGTGGACCTCTCTACCTTTACGCTAAGGAGAAAATCCAATGCAACTTTGAGGATAATCTAGCAACTCATGACATCAACCACACGGCATGCACTATGATGCAGCAGCGGCATCATCTGAGAAACCTGCTTATAACGGAAACTCAAACACATTAGAGCTGCACTTTTTTTCAAAGCTTTTCTTAACCAAAAATAATTGACATTGCACTTTGAGGATCAATAAAAGTGTTAACATCTTAATTTGCTCAATCCTTGCAGGCATGCTTATTTTGAAATGCAAAATATGTGGATTTTTCTGATGATGATCACTTTGACTTCATATCTACTGAAATGAATTATGTTGCCAGCTTTGCACTTAAATGTTGTGGTTCAACGCTGTTTCTAAAATACTAAATGACGTTAGCCATATGAATGTTTCATTAGGTCCAATTATGTAGCTACCCAAGGGAGATGTGTTCATATTACAAGAAATATGCCATATTGTTGTGAGAGGAGGAAAAAGAGGAATCTTGAATAATTACTTGCACATTTGCAAGAAAATAGATTAGGTTTCGCCTTCTATTTAAATCACAGATGGTTTTGTCATTTTTCATAACTATTGAATCCTGGGAGATTTGAGAGACAGCGGCTGCCTGCCTGGTTCTTTGAGCCCTTGCTGTTTTTATGGCTATCTTTATGTATCTGTCTGTGATGCCGGTAGCTGGTTGTTTATTTCAGCACTCTGTAGGTGACACAGGGCTCTTGGATCTCTGCAGGGGTAAAATGGATGGATGCATAAATAAATGAGTGTGTGAGGAGCTCAAGGCAGAGAAGATCTGTAGCCCTGAGCTCCAACTTCAAATAGTCAATGATTCCATGTGAAACCTCATGTCTTCCAATAAACCTTTATCTTCCATACTGCAGTCATCTCAGCCTGCCAGACCATGCTGGAGCTGTCTATCGCTAATGCTGCTGGGAAATTTCTGCTTGTTGAGTCTTGCCAGTAATTCACAAGAGGAATATCCATTAAACCAGCATTCGTAAATAACTTTGTGTTATTGTAAAGAATGAAGATATTGTTGGCATGTGCTTCTATTGATGTCTATGACTTTTGCATATTGAAAATATTGGTTGACTTTTCACATTTCGCTTTTTGCATTTGGGAAAGTGTATCCACCATTTTTAAATAACAAATGTTCATACTTCATATTATATGAACCTGCCATGTGATAAATTAATTTTTAAAAGAACAAATATTCAGTGCAGTCTCTTAAAAAAAACATTTGGGCATACATACTGTGCATAATCATGCATGACAGGTCAACTTTACAAAAGTATTTCATGCCAATTACACTGTACTTAAATTTAAGACAATTTTTTAATTGTCAACTTGTACTGATGTTTAAGTAATTACAACTTAAATAACATCAAACTGTAAAAAAAATGAGTTGAATTTTGAATAGATTATATAAGAAATATATGTTGTCATGTCCTCAATATTCAACACTTCTGGAGCCTACTTTCAATTGGTAATATGGCAAAAATGTTATTAATTAGACTAGTTGTTAATAATTAGTTATACAAATCATCACTTAAGTATCATTCAGTTAATGGTATTTGCGATCATATTTTTTATTTTTGCAAAAAATCTTTAAAAAGCCTTTTCAATCACCCTTTTTGCTCAAATTGTTAAGTGGCTGGGATTACTATTTTAGTAAAATTAATCATTCAATTAACTAATATGATGTAAGGACTTTTTATGTGATAATTTATTTTATAACAATAGATTGTTATTTCTTTTAAACTCATTAATGTAATGCTTTGTTCAAATTGTCAACAGATGCGCCCATGTACTTATTTGCTTTACAAAGTGGAATGCAAAATTGGTGCCAATTAATTTTTTTATATATTTCTTTCTGAATAAATGTTAAAATAGTGTTCAATAAGTATACATTTGTGTACACATTTTTATTATAAGAGATTTAAATATACACAAAGTCTGATTTTGTTTTTTTTAATGTTTTTTATATCCTGTAAAGTTGGTGAAATGTCACTTACGCACCTCTGGATCTCACCCCTCGATATAATGTAGTTATTTTAATACATTTTAAATTGTTATTTAAAAACGTCTTAATGCCTCCCTAATCTCATTTGCATGAGAAGTTGTGCATGATAAATCTGCATTTTGGCAGATAATATCCTATAACCTGCTTGCCTGTAATGTGACGTGAATGGATGCAGCGGTTTTTAAAATGCACAGCAACTGCAGGGAAATCTGGACCTAACCAAAATAACGTGAGATTAACCTTGATCCTGAAGCAGGAACCGTGATTGATTCCGGACCCGGACAACATCATAAAGGTGATCTGCGGGATGATTTGTTAATAGATCTATTGTGTCAGGAACTTCCTGAATTAAGAGGACCATTTATACTCAAACGATTTATTAAAATACACACTAAACATAACTTACACATAGATTTTAGAATATAAACTGCTTAATCGGGCATTTTCAGTAAAATTTACTGAATATGAAGTGTTTGTGCCTGCTATTGTCTGGTATAAGGTGTTTTGATGTTGATATTCGCAAATTTAGGGACCGTCTCTAAAGTTACTTAGGACATTCGTTTGTAACCACACTAATTTGAAGAGAATGACTTAGTCACAACCAACTGTAAAGTAAAATAAACTTTAATTAAAACTTTACAGTTGGTTTTATGGCTAAGTCATTCTCTTCAAATGCTAATATTCTGTATATGAGCAGTAAGTGAAATACATAGTGATATTTAGATATGACAGTTTATTTTATTAAATATCCAAATTGTGTAAATACCTGACACCTGAACACTTTAAAGTTGGTTTTGTCACTAAAGCCCGATTTGTACTTCTGCGTCCAACTCATGCCGTAGCTACGTTGTAGGCTGTGTGTAGCGTGCATACCCTGACGTGCACCTCTACGTCAATTCTACGCAGACGCAAGTGCTGCGATTGGTCTGCTAGAACCCGTCCTTCGGGTTTCACATGCTCCCTCTGCATGTGTAATTGTGCGTCAACGCGGACATCGACGCAGA